>NC_060159.1:2890004-2938897 GCF_021292245.1 Micropterus dolomieu
CTCACCATGAAAAAGTGCCTTAAAGAGTAACTTCATAGTTTTGATGGTAGGCTCCTCATCTGATAACTCTCCATTCTGTTAGTTTGTTGTATGCTGATAGATCCTTATATTATACAGACAGCTCTCCCTCACATGTGAAACTAAGTCCATGTCACCATCAGTAAGTGTGTGTGTGTGTGTGCGCGCATGTGCATGGCAAATGTAATATAATAGAAACAATAATAAAGTATTTGATCAATACATTAATGTATTCAGGCAATTCAGTATTCTGTTGCTTGGCTGTGTGAAGCTGAAGGTTATCTTTGCTCATTTGGCATCTTGCTTGTGAAACAAAAAGTAAAAGTATTTAAATAACATTTATTTTAATTATGCCTGCAGCCCAATGCCACAGTTTAATGTGAAGATTTATGTGAAGTATTCCAATAACACCAAAAGAATTTAAACGATTTATTGCCGTGTGAAAAATAAACATATTATTAATGAAACTAAGTCATAAATATATACTTGAAACCAGTAGCATAGAAAATATGCACATTGTGGCATAGTTTGCTTTTCTGTCGCCTGCTCCTGAGATAAACCTAGTGAATACTAAAGAAGACCATGGTCTCTGTGTGAACTGATTATTTTGTAGAAAAGTAAAAATGTCCGACATTGTTTTTGCATATGTACACACCGTCTCAACATTAATCTTAGTGACCTCCGATTGGCGTAACCGGGAGTCATTACCGCTGACGTGAATAACAATCTTACTGTATTTACGTTTATCCTTAGCCATGTTATTGTGTTGTATATTGAATTAGCTAACTTCACTAATATTAACTTGGATCAATTAATGCGGGAGAAGGGGAGAGAACGCATAAGCAGTCTTTGGATTTGGAACCAAACCATGAATTGTGTTGTTTCAAACATTTACAGTGAGCTTGAATGTCTTTTTGGAACTTGGAGGTATTATATAAGAAAATCAGGGATTGTACCTTTTTAAAGCACGACTATGTAACTTTGGCTGAACAGCAACCACTGTGGCCAGAAGCAACTTACTGATGATGAAGTCGTTAAAGCAGCGTCATTATAAGGTGACCTTAGCAAGTGGAATGGGACCACAAACGTCTCCTGGTAAGGTATTGTGATGTTTAGCCCCATGGTGGAAGGAGGAGACATGGACTCAGGAGTTAAAACATTTTTTTCAACGGAAACTGTGGTCCCCTGAACACCCTGTTGTGTACGCATTGCATTTTCCTGGCTTTTTAACGCCGTTGTGTTTACAAACTTGTTGTAGTTGATTGGGTAACACATGAAACACGTCCACCAAACAGGAGAAAACATACCCCAAAGCCCGTTGCAGAACGTTGCGCAACGTTTCAAGGAAACATGCCGTTCAATCGGAAAACATTGCAAACTGGTGCAAAACGTTTTGAGATTTAACTCGCCCCTGTTCTGCCCAGAGGAGCCTCTGCCCCTCCTACAAGACAAACCAAAGTTAACTGGAAATCAATCAAACAACATTGTGCTACCTCAACATTCCCAAACATTTCTAGCTACATCAGTACACAATATAACAACTATAAAACCGGAAATTAAGTGTTACATGCTGAACAAACTACTCAAAATACCAAACTTTAGGTACTCCAGTGCACCCCTCAGTACTAGCTCACCCTAGGACCATTCCAGGTCTTCCCCCCTATAAATTACTCCATCACTTCCTGTTTGCCACTTCGACCCAGATCCCTGCTTGAAGATGAGAAAAGAGCCCTGTTTCAGAAAGCAGGCTTAACAAACTCTGAGCTTGTCCCTGAGCTCTGGGTTGATTGAGCCTGAGGTGGGAAACTCTGAATTTTCGATTCCAGAACAGCTGATCAGAATTAGTTCAATCAACTCTGAGTATGTTGAGCCTGATTGAAGCACGTGCGTGGGGATGAAAAAAAGCCATCATCAATGGAGCTCTGATACTACGATTCACCATGGCAACGGGTAAACAAAGGCAGAGCCTCCATTTTTATCAGGTGGAGCTAGAAATATGAATGCATGCCAACGCGGACCACGATAGGCTCTAAAACACAGGAGTCGAGGAAGGATAAATGCATTAACATTAGGCTACTATACAGCGTTGCTCAATCATTATTTACCAGACTGGAATTTCCTTAATGAAAAAGTGCTACAGCCCATTACATTAAATTTTAAATAGGAAGGCTAGATTTATTAAGCTGTAACCCGACGGGATAAAATGCCGGTGGCTAGCGGCTACCTGATTATGAAAATAGGTAGGCTGTAGATCAGATAAAAGACACAGTTTGCTCATGAACCTGTGATTGTAAAGTCACAGTCACACCCAGGCAGGTTAGCCTATTAATTATTTTTTGCAGTGGAAAATGTGTCTAGGCCTATAGGTTAAAGTTTTAGACATCTATTTTACATTAATAAAATCTTGCTCATTTCATATTTTATTAATGCTGTCAAAACACATGATAACTACGAATGTTCCAATCGGTGCGAGGAGGTGAGATTCACCGCATCAGTTGCCGGAGTTACTGATCTAGGGATTATCTGATCTCGCGCTCTGATACGGAAAACCCAGAGTTTCCCTCATCTCAGGCTTAACATACTCAGAATTTTCACTAATCCCGCTTCCTGAAATGAGACCCAGGAGAATGAAAAATGCAAACATTTTGACCTGGGGTAAATCCAATAACCTAAAACAAATGACTTGAAATTAACTGTAAGTGTTGTATTCATCTACTCATGATTTTTACTCTTGACTAATACTTAAATGAACTGAAATGACAAGCCATGTGTCCATTTATGCTAGCACACATGCTAAAGGTAATACTAATGCTAAAAGGCCTATGCTAATGCTCATGCTAAGGTTAGCTTAGCAGGCTAAGACCAATGCTACCAGTGGCTTAAATGAAGGCGTGGGGTAGCCCCATGACAGGTATCATGTGTTTTGGTGGTCTGATATTTAGAGAGCAGGGCAGCCGACAGCCAATATATAAGGCTGTTACCACAACAAAGGAAAGTCATCTATAATTCCATTCAGAGTACAATTTTATCTCAGCCTAACGTGTTGTTTTAAAAGGAATTTTATTAATGAATGAAATAAAAAATACATTTGGTTATGCTGTAGATTTGAGTATAACAATATATATTTAACACGAGCCAGTAATGGTTGTAGATTAGATCTGCTGTCATGTAGGATTCTATAATGATGGTTATTTCAAAATACCAGATATCAGCCTCTTTAACTTCTTGTTAGACTTTTGTGATTAAACCATTGAAAAGTTTCTCTATGACATGCTAAAACATAGTGTACAGTAGAGACACAGTTAGAGAACAGTCATGAGGATTAAAGTCACAGTCTCACTTTATCTTTTATCTTTATCTTTCAATAATTTAACCACACACTGAAGCTGCACTAATCATTACATTTCTATAACAATGGATAAAATGACTGAATGTGAGAGGTATCGTAATGATGAACTCTGCAGATTTCATCAACTCTATAGAGCTTTGAGTGTCTTTTAGCTAACCCTGTCTCAGAGAAATTACTTTTACATACAGACACTATCTAAAGTTTTTTAATGAATGAAGCATTTATGGGGTAGGGACATGGTTGTGGTGGATAGAGGGCATTTAAACCACAGGACTTTGACACACCAGAGAAAGGGCTTTACATCCTGACTCCCATGTGTGGTTAAGCTTAGGCAACAAAAGTACTTTGGTTAGGGTTAGGGAAAAATTGTGGTTTCAGTTAAATGTTAAGACTTCGTGTTTCATGCTTTAAGTCACTGCAGACTTTTTGTCTGTATTAAACCAAGACCATCATCGTTCCCTAACCATGACCCAGGTGCTGTGTCTAAACATAACCTTAAAAAGGTTTATTTTGGTGGAAAATAAATGAAATATATTGTCAGTGAACATTTCAAACATTCACCAACAATTTCAGTATCAACATTTCTTCATTGATAAAACTTAATCAGGCAGCATTATATTTCCTTCAACTTTTGAAAGTTATTGGTGTATAAATGTCATTTCTAGGAGACAGAGTTGCTTTTAGCACATTGCTTTTTTTTTTGGCATGCAAACTCTGCTCTCATGATTTTCATCACTAGTAGGCAGCTGTTTTCAGCAGAAAAGTGCTACAGCAGAGTTAGCAATTAGCTGGTGAACAAAATGGTGAAGTGAGCAAACAAAAAACAAAGCTAAAATGAAAGTAAATACTAGACTTACAGCTGTCAGGTGGACAGAAACACAACTCCAAAGGCATGCTAATATTCCTCTGTTTCTGCTGGATGTGTAAACTGTTTGTTTACCACAAGGACCTTTACAAAGAGCAGGCTACTCCACTGATTTATCATTACACTCACACAAAACGGTGCAGCAGAACCTGAAATATTGTCCTTTTTATTCTAAGCATTATCAGAGCTGCCAACTCTCACGCATTGAGCGTGAGACACGCAATTGACAATTTTCACACACCTTCACGCCATACATCTATTTTCTCATGAATTGGAAAAACTAATGTAGCCTATAACTGATGGCGTCGACTCGGCACAATTACACTCCACCCAGCTGATGCGACGCCGGCGGACGCTGTGACAGGAATCCAGCGAACCTGCTCTCACAAAGTGAGCGGCAGACACTTTGTGATCGGGTAGCGTATAACTGGTAGAGTTTTGCTATTTAAAAATGTACAATCAGCACAGTCTTGCTCTGTTGGGAATGTGAGCTGCACAGAGCTGCTGAAGTTGACGTGAGGATTTGTGGTGAAGTGTTTTCAGTTAGTTACGTTTTGCACAGGTCTCATCTATACAGTCCCAAATGGGTTCTGTGTCTTTCTTATCATATCAGCAGAGCAAGTAATGAACAGCAGATTGTAGGGCGGGGAGATTTTGAAAACATATTGTGAATTGTGATTAAATGATGACGTTATTCTCAATATACAGTGGGGAGAACAAGTATTTGATACACTGCTGATTTAGCAGGTTTTCCTACTTACAAAGCATGTAGAGGTCTATAATTTTATCATAGGTACACTTCAACTGTGAGAGACGGAATCTAAAACAAAAATTCAGAAAATCACATTGTATGATTTTTAAATAATTAATTTGCATTTTATTGCATGACATAAGTATTTGATCACCTACCAACCAGTAAGAATTCCGGCTCTCACAGACCTGTTAGTTCTCCTTTAAGAAGCCCTCCTGTTCTCCACTCATTACCTGTATTAACTGCACCTGTTTGAACTCGTTACCTGTATAAAAGACACCTGTTCACACACTCAATCAAACAGACTCCAACCTCTCCACAATGGCCAAGACCAGAGAACTGTGTAAGGACATCAGGGATAAAATTGTAGACCTGCACAAGGCTGGGATGGGCTACAGGACAATAGGCAAGCCGCTTGGTGAGAAGGCAACAACTGCTGGTGCAATTATTAGAAAATGGAAGAAGTTCAAGATGACGGTCAATCTCCCTCGGTCTGGGGCTCATGCAAGATCTCACCTCGTGGGGCATCAGTGATCAGGAGGAGGGTGAGAGATGAGCCCACAGCTACACGGCAGGACCTGGTCTATGACCTGAAGAGAGCTGGGACCACAATCTCAAAGAAAACCATTAGTAACACACTACGCCGTCATGGATTAAAATCCTGCAACACACGAAAGGCCCCCCCTGCTTAAGCCAGAGCATGTCCAGGTCCTTCTGAAGTTTGCCAATGACCATCTGGATGATCCCGAGGTGGAATGGGAGAAGGTCATGTGGTCTGAGACAAAAATAAAGCTTTATGGTATTGCAGGGAGGATGGATGGGGCCATGTATCGCAAGATCTTGGCCAACAACCTCCTTCCCTCAGTAAGAGCATTGAAGATGTGTCGTGGCTGGATCTTCCAGCATGACAACGTCCCGAAACACACAGCCAGGGCAACTAAGAAGTGGCTCCGTAAGAAGCATCAAGGTCCTGGAGTAGCCTAGCCAGTCTCCAGACCTGAACCCAATAGAAAATCTAGCTGAAAGTCCATATTGCCCAGTGACAGCCCTGAAACCTGAAGGATCTGGAGAAGGTCTGTATGGAGGAGTGGGGCAAAATCCCTGCTGCAGTATGTGCAAACCTGGCCAAGAACTACAGGAAACATATGATCTCTGTAACTGCAAACAAAGGTTTCTGTACCAAATATTAAGTTCAGCTTTTCTGATGTATCAAATACTTATGTCATGCAATAAAATGAAAATTATTTACAAGTCCTACAATGTGATTTTCTGGATTTATGTTTTAGATTCCGTCTCTCACAGTTGAAGTGTACTTATGATTAAAAATTACAGACCTCTACATACTTTGTAAGTAGGAACCTGCAAAATCAGCAGTGTATCAAATACTTGTTCTCCCCACTATAAATTTATCACTGAGGTGGAAAGGTGCCACATTTAAAGAGGAACTTCCCCAAACAAAGACACAGAGGGGAAGACTAAATCATGAAAGAAATACAATGCTTGAAAGCCATACACCTACTGAATTAAAATCTGGTATATTTTAAATTGTCACCTGCTGCCTGAGTTGTGTTTCTGTTGATATAGCCTAGATAAAAACATTGCTCCAGAAAGTTTCACCAGAATGCAGGAAATTAAGTATTTAAAGCTAAAACTTTGCTGGGGGAGGTCCCCCTCACTCCAAACTAAATTGAAAAGTTGGCAGCCCTGGCATAATTCTTCCTTGTCACAACCATTACTCACAAAGCAACCTAAGCACCAACAGTTCAGTCTGAGATTCAGGTGTGTTATGCAAGTAGCAGCTAGCTTCTAGCCTCAAGCCGAGATGAGCATGCTACAGAGTTCTGGTAAACTCACTTCTTTCTAACCCCCACCCCAGATTTTTTTCTTTTTCAGACTTGTAATCTTCAGCCCCAACTTGACTCAAGTGACATCACCTGAGGTAATTTATCCAATTTCAGGCTGTTCCCTCTGAAGCCACAAAAGGCTTTAACTATGCAGTAGCATTCCCCACCACCTGTTTTCTGAACAGACAGTGATGTGTCAAATTGGTGGCGTTCCCCTTTAAGGTGATAATATCTCAATAAGTGCCTAAAATGAAATTGAATTAATTTTTTAACTAAAGAATTAAGCTACAAATACAAATGCACGTAATGTGATGTTACCAAAATCAAAGCCTTACTTTGTTTGCTTCAAATGACTTTTTAAATTCTCTAGTTGCGATGTCGTGAGTGGGTGTGGCCTCTGGGCACCTGGGCTAATTGCCCTGTAGAGTATTTGGGACTGTCTTCTCATTCTGCAAAGAGGATGCTGTCGAGGCCAGGTCAGACCTCCCTGCGGGCTGGCTCCCTGGTTTCCCATTTAGTTTGGTTTTCTTTGGTTGGTCTATTGCGTTGTGGTATTTATCTTGTTTTTGCATACTACAACACCTTCACACATACGTTCATGCAACCATCATCCTGCACAGACACTACTGAAACCATAGACTACATACCTCATACTTTAATGTTAGTTTGAAATACTTCTTAAATTTGGTTAATTGTGGTTTAAATAAACATTTTGTTAAACTTTTACCATGGTGTGTCTCCCGTTTGTTGTGGCCTTTTGAGCCAGGTCATAACATACCGCAGGTTTGTTAGACTCGATGTCTGGAACACATACTGCATGTGCAAGTGTACATCAGCCAGACGCAAGTAGCAGACACTTGCAGTAAATACCTTATGCAATTACAGTGTAAGGATCTGAAATTGTTTAATTTTCTTTTACACAGGTTGTTTTGTAGAGTACATAACTACTTTGCTTCCCTCATGCAAAGAGGCCCTCATCTGAAATTGGATCACTTATTCACGTCTAAGCAGTGTGTGCGAGCAGGACAGCCCTCTTGACTGAAGGAGCACTATTAACCCATTTCACATAAGAAGTCCTTTCTAATTTTGAGTGATTCTTAGCAGAGGTGGTGAGCTCGAGAGCTTCGCTGTAGGGCCACTCAGCCAGAGATCAAAGCACCACCCCCCAACTGGATTAATGGGCCACTCTCAGGGTGATTACACCACACACACAGGTATACACAGCGAATTGGATTTCTTCATCTTGTTTTGAAAGGATTAGCCCCCCACCCACACTTTGACAGCAAACAAAAATAAGGACGAGACCACATCTGTGTCATTCAGTTTGGATCATCTCAACCTTGACAAAGCATGGCTGGTTTTAGTTAGAGGCAAATGAGGTAGGTATGAGGAGAAAGTGATACGGAGCATATATCATCACTAATGTGGTGATATATTGTGCAGCAGTATTTAGTAATGGCGTGTATTCACAGTGTCAATGGCTCTGTAAAAGTGACAGGAGTTATCCTGCTAAATTATGGCTCTAATCATGATCCCGGCCATCAGTAAAGCTTCACTCTAATATCACTAATGGCCAGTATGGTAATTGTAGCACATTAAATGTCTAAAGACTCACATGATGTCTTTCAGAAAATTTATGACAATGTTTTGGTTTATGGCTTTTCACGCATTCTTGTCCAACTTTAGTCATTTCCATAATTGTGTGTGACACACTCTGACTTAATGTGATGCATTAGGGAATGGCACAAACAGATACTGTGTATCTATTAAAAAGCTTAACTGCTTGTTTCTAGATGCGCCAGCGCCGCTGTGAGCTCAGCATTCACACATAAAAGACAGACCAGGTGAATAATTTATGATTCTCATCCCTCTCTGTGAAAGCATAACATATATTGGGTCTGATGTAAAAAAATAGAAATATAACATTCCATCCTGCAGTAAATTGTAAGCCAGGCCTAAATTGTACATTAGTGAAATTTGAATGTGGAGTTGCATAACCGGTAGGATCACTGCAGAAGCTGTTCGCACTCATCCGCTGGTGTTCCCCGGCACAGGAAGAGGCCAGCCAACTTGTCTTACGCATGACAGCTTCAATCTGCTGTGGGATGGCTGAATAATTCAAAGTTCTTACACAGGACCATCTGGCAGCCCAAAGCCAGTGCCCGAGACACCAGCCTTCCTCAAATAGCTTTTCGTAAAGAAATTGTGGTATGACGCAACAGGACCCCTGCACAGGCAGATCGAGCTGCTTACTAGCTAACTGAAATGTGCTGTGTCAGTCTGATGGCGTATTTGGGAGGATATAGGCAAGGATATAGGCAATCAGAGAGGGAGCTCAAATATTGTTGATACGACATAAAGTCCCTTTCACTCCACACTCAGGCTGTACATCAGCTGGAATGCACTCACACACATCTGTTTGGTCAGGAGTTAGCAAACAGTAACAACGATGTTATTTTAATATCGCCTCTTCGACTGATAGCATGATAATCTCCGCATCACTTTCCTTATTTCTTTCTTTCTGGCAAAAAATATGAATACTGCCATGTGGCTGCACAACAGTTTAATGCATACTGCATTGCTGAATGCACAGTTGATCAAATATGAATCTCCCCCCCCCCCCTAATCCCCATCCCACCCCATTTAACTTAGAAATAAGGGGAATCAGTAAGGAGGAAATGAGGAAGAATACAGCATATATGTATGTATGAGTACATGGACACATGGCCAAGCTTATGCCACACAAGCATCCAAAACAACCTGTGGGCCCACACTTTCATGCGTATCTTCTAATCTTCAACAGATTCTGTGGATGAAACTGTGAGTTTGTAAATGTGCTAAATGATAATGCAGGTGTTTGTGTAGAGCAATACAGTACTATATCTGCATGACTGCGTCCAGCTGCATTTTCATTTATACACACTTTAGAATTTGTTGATGGAATAAAAGATTCAAACTGTCACAAAAAAGCTAATTTAAATATTCAATATCCAGCTATAATGCAGTTAAGTTGCTACAATATACAGTAGATACTTCTCCCATTTCACAGAGCAATTTAACAATGTTCTAATCAATGTTGTTATATTAGCACTGGATCGAATGACTATGTGGAATGTGCAAGGGGTTCCTTATAAAAACAAACCCACAGACACCAATCAACCAACACTGCAAATCCCTTCAGCTCTGTGCGTTTTAGTGTCTTTCAGCTCATTGCTTGTTTTATTTTTCAGGGCCACAACTGTTTTGGCTCACTCTCACCACTCTCATTAACCTCATTTCAAGCATCTATTTAGCACGCAGCTATTTTCAGTGACACATGTTCTAATAAACCAACTCTACCTGCTCAGCAACTAAACATTTATTTTTCTCAGGGGCTGGTGAAGACCACAACAGAGCTAAGAGGAGAGAGAGTCTTAAACTTATATTCATGAGGTCAACTCCAAATGAATGCTGTCATGCCTCTCTCACTGTCTTGGAGGCTCACCTGGCCAACTTCAGCAGGCAATTTACTGACATGGGAGGGTCATCGGCTGAATAAGCTCGCCTAGGCCAAGCGAGAAGCTTGTGGTCTGAGAGCAAAGCCAATGCGGAAGTCCCTTAAACCTGCATTCTACTGAACGGCCAGCAGGGGGCGACTCTTCTAGTCCAGCTCCATTAGAAATAATGGTGAAATTACCCTACTTCTCAGGTAAATAATTACCCCAGTAAACACTTTGCTGAATGGTTTATGGTCTCAATCACTAGTTTCATGTCTTCTTTAAAACAAAATGATCATTTAGTAAATTATGGTCCCATTCAGAGGAAAAAATAGACCATTAAGCAGACTATGCTTCAGGGCGGGATTATGTGTGATTGACAAGTCATCACCATGGTGACCTGTCAGTCAGGCTAGAGTGACTTTTACCCAGGGCACTGTGTAAATTTAGCCAGCACTGTTGAAAAAGCTTATTAGGAGTTGGCTGGTCACTTTCTCTGGTGAGTACATTTACTTTTAAGACTGTTGTTCTCTAGACAAAATTGACAGCCCTGTTTAAAATGACAGTTTGCGAGAATTACAGATGCACCTAGCTGAGTAAGCTAGCTAGCTCACCATCAGCTAGTTAGCGTCACCGTCTTGTCCAAATATGGTCACGTCCGGTGCTGCTGTTTGCACGGCGCCCTATCGGCCAAACTCGAGGCTACAAAATGGCAGTCCACAAACCAACGGGTGACGTCACGATGACTACGTCCACTTCTTATATACTGTCTATGACTAGGCCCTTGGCCTTTAAAAGTTTGCTCATGTTTTCAGTCGGTCTCTCCCTTCCTACAGCTTACATCCATGCTGTTTCACCTTCTTTTGCACCAACACAGCGCACAGCACCTCCTCACCACGCAGTGCTTTCATTGTTGATACTGACTTCCACTCCTCACTGTTCATTTGTGTTAACTTTAGTTTTAATAAATTGTTTAAAGTAAATCTCTTGCCTAGACTCCCTCCTTGACACATCAACCTATAGGTTGTGACGTGGAATCCGGAAAACAAAAATATGTAACATGGTCTCAAAATTTGCATCTCATCCCTGAACTCTGAAGTAATTCATATTGTAGGAAATCTGGAGGCCATTACTCTGTTATCCTTGGTGTACTTTTAGAAACTTTTCTCACTCTGAGCCGAGCATCTTTGCGCATCCGCCCTCCTCCTCCTCCTCCTCCTCCTCCTTGAGGAACACGCCCCATCTCTCCCCGCGCTGCCTCCTCCAGACGGCAGTACTACAGCGAGCTCCACGCGTCTCTACCGCCACACTGATGCGCGGGGTGCTGGAGGAGGGCGCTCCTGTAAGTGGACTTCAGAAAGCCTCCCTGTTTACTTTACTTTAAACGAAGAGGACAACGAGAGAAAATGTAACAATCTCGTCGCGACGGGACGCATAGTGAGTGTTTCTGCATGTTCTTTGCGCACCTGGCCGCCCGAGCGCGCACGCTGAGCGGAACATCCGAACCCTTTTCACTTCCACACCGGTTTAACCTGAAGCCACACGCCTCCTAGGGAGATGTGGAGAGGTTTTGTGACACCCACTGCATCCCGGCTGTTCCTGCTGAGCGTCTGGCTGGAAGGGTAGCCGCTGTGTCCCGAGGAGGATGCCGAACAGGTAAACAGAACGCCAGTCATCTTTTCGTAGTTTTTGTTTGGTCAAAGCTTTTGCAAAACAAGGTCTGCTTGCAGAAGGTAGATTATTAAACATAGCTATTCAAAAGATTTCTTTCATATCTACATAGTGTCCCGGATGTACCCATAATGAGTTTACAGTGACCTTATGGCACGTTATGGTGTGGTCTTTGACTGTATAATCAGTACAGCATTCCTGCAGAGACTCTACATTCTATTTCTGTAGTTTCCTGACCTTAGAAGGTTGGCATTGTTTTCATATTAACTAATTCTGTAACATGAATGATCAAGTTTCAGCTACATTGCAACAAACTTCTGTTCCTCCCCCTGCAGCACTGCTCTTCTGGTGCATCAGCTAAATGATCAAACATCATTTTCAAAGACAGAAGCATCGTTCCATGTGCATGCCTCTGCAGCAGCAAACTGAAACACTGTTCAATTGTTTCCCTAGATCATGGACTTGCCTCCACATCCAGAGTTTAATTTTACTACCTGCACAGTCTTTTCCTGTTTTAACATTTAAAACTGGCAGTTACACTCAGACTCCCTTCAGAAGGTGGAGAGGATTAGTTAAAACTAAGGGGTCCAGTTTTCACATTCAACGCCACATCGTTCAACATTTCTTACTTTCTCCCTTGTGTTTGTGTCAGTGCACATTCGGTCTTGTGTCAGGCGATTTATTATTGTCTCAGGCGACAGGTGCTATTTTCAGTGCTGCTGCTTGTCACCATTACTCTGCATTAACTCTCTAATGGGGCTTTTGTTATTAGTTAAGTGCCTAAAGCTCCGTGGCAGCCTTTGAGAATCAGGATGAAAAAGGCAGATTGCAAAAGTGCAGAGTAATGAGCGATATTAGGTGTGTTGGATAATACAGTGCTTTGGTTTAATACCAACAGCATGATACTGCTGCTTATATAAGCTCCTCCAGATACTTGGTTATCCCAGTTCTGCATTGTGTCTACCATATTTCAGACTTTAACATGCGTTGCTTGCACCATTGGACCCCAAACTAACAGCTCTGAACAGTTTCTATCAATGCTGTCAATTTTCCTCGCACCTATAGTCACTTTGTAATCTTTTTTTAAATGACCAAGATCTTTCCTAAACCTAACCAAACCAGATAAGAAAACACTATATTATTATTTAATATTCTTGAGCATTTGGATCATACTGATTGGATATTATGATAGTTGCAGCAGTAATAATGCATTTTTCAGAATAAATGAAAAGCTTCTATCTGTATGTCTTTATGTTTCTGGATTATACCAGAAGTAGGCGTGACCTATACCGGACCTTGTTAGAAATTACCCAGTCTACTTCACTTCTACATTAAATTGTTTTCTACTGTTATTTATACTCCGCATGCATAGTTTAACTGCCAACAAAAAATATCATCTTTTAACTATGGACCTGAATTAATAATATAATAAAACATGATTTGAATTTGAACCCAAATTTCAAAGCAGAGCATCAATCAAAGCTGTGTAACTATTAACAGTCTGGGTGGAAAACAACAAAAAAAAGAAGTTTGAAACGTGTATTTAAATTTTTTTTTTTTAGAAAAAGGTATTGACAAAAATCTGGACAGCTCCTGTGGCCCGTTTGCATTGCACTTTTGAGATGGCCCCTAACTCCTACTCCTCAGTTTCCTGTCTTCTGTCAAGTCCTGGGGCAAGTTCTCAATCTCAAAATGTTTTGCACCGATTTGCTACAGTTTCTGGGTGGGTAACTCCTCTGACACGCCCACCAAACAAGAGAAACTGTACCTCAAAGCCTGTTGTGCACCGTTGCACAGCGTTTTGGGGAAACATGTCGTTCAACACGGAAACCATAGCAAAAAGGTGCAAAATGTTTTGGGATTGAACTTGCTTCAGTATTGGATCAGGAGGTAAAAAAAAACAGTGGAACAATTCATTTACATTTACTCATTTGGCAATTCATCTGGGGGAAACTGATGAAAAATAATAAGGCTGAGTGTGGCTGAATGTATCAAGCTGAATAAGTATTGAAATCTAAACTATTTACCTTTGTGTTTTTAGCCTCCAACCTATAATCTGCATTCATATTCTTTTACACCCCTATATTTCAGATTCAGATTCCTTTGTCATTGCACAAGTACAACAAAATTCAGTGCAATCTTGATGGTTCATTATATCCACAATAATAATAAAAGTGATTTATTGTAATGTTCTAAACATTTACACACAACCATACACAGGCAGCCACACCCACCCCAAAACCTACTTATTGATTTTATTTATTTATGTTGTCCTAAAATAGTCAAACTTGAATAGACAGAGTCTAAAAATGCTGTAGCAGCCTATATCCCCCTCCCTCCAGGTTGCTAAAACACCCTAATTCACAGAAAAAAAATCCAGAGGTCATGACCTCTGTGTCCTCAATAGGAGGAACGCAAGGTTATGTTGTTTGTGCAATTCCTCTGACCTAATCTATATTTAGTGCCAGTGAGTCCTCTTAGCAACATTTCACCTCAACCTAAAGGTAATCGCATCACCCCACAATGCATCACAGTCCTTGAGTGTGGATCTCATCAAAGGATAAGAGTAGATGTGTTCCTGAAGGACTCATTTGAGCTACACGAGGTCATGACGGCACACAGTTAGCTGAAGCCAGAACAGAATATTGTCCTCTTCTTTCTAATGACTCCTGTGGGCAGGGCGGCAACGGACATTGAGGAAGGGCCTGAAAATGCTCTCCAATGACCTTCTGGGAGTAACAAATGGAGCGCAGACGAAAAACGACTGAGCTCTGACCAGGAGGCTTCCAAGTTCAGGAAAGCAGCGGGGGGGAAAAGAGAGCAGGGAAAAGTTTGTCTATCAGTCTAATTTCACTGCAGCCTTTCCAGGGTGTCAATCCGGCCACTCCCCTACGCCTGAACCAGTTATTACATTTCACTCACGTTCGCCTTTCGTAGAAGCGCTAATTGAATGCATCCAATATTCAGGCAAAGACCTACGTACTGTACCAACATGACCTTGGTTACCAGTTCCTGATAACTTTAGCGAGCAAGACACTTCAGTGAGGCCCTGAAGCGTGCTTTGTCATCACTCCAGATTCATGATGGTCAACCTGCGATGTGCCATTTACAAAGACGTGTGTCGGTAGCTATAACATGGATTAATTTCTGCCTTAGCAAGCAATTATGGAGACAGACACAGAGAGGAGGAGGGTGGATTTGTGGGATTGGAATCTAAGGATGGTGCAGACATTTGTCAGCCCTCTACACTGACACCCTTATCCAAGTCATCTTCTCTCAGGTTGGTGATATATGACTAAGGTGACCGTTATCATTATTCACAGACTGGTCTCCTTCTTTTCCCTGGCATGCCCTCCTCCTGGGTCTGATCAAGCGTGTTCTATTATCCCGCAGAAATGATTTGTAGAGATCTGTGGCCCTGTTGCATCTGAAGGACGGCATGTTGCGGAGCCTTCCAAAACAATATCATAACCCACGTCCATTAGCCATATGGGTTCCATTCCCCAGATTCGTTTGATTCATTTTCTGTGTCCTCCATAAGCGGAGCCACAGTACAAGCCTGGGATTCATTAAAAAAATTACTCAAACCGATTGATTATCCAAATAGTTAAAATTTGTAGTTTACAACTAATCGATGTAGCTCTGTTTTGGAATAGTGTAGTGAAATCTTCATTCAAAAATAAAAGGGCACATTTCATGTTAACCAGGGCATAGGAGATACTTTGAACAAGTTGCTGATGATGATGAAGCTGCTCTTTTTTTTCTCTGACCTGTATAGATAATGCTTGCACAGAATGCTAATTATATTTAAAGGATGATACATTCTTCAGCAAACCAATTTGTCAAGAGCCTTTGAAAAACCAAGAAACAGAACGTTTGAACCTTGTATCACGGTCATCACCAGATTTCTTGATGGAAGTTGTGCTGGTATTTTGCATTGATCCATATTTATTACCGTTGTGTTTGCTGTGTATTTGACTTCTGGCGGCCCTTCCCTTTCTCCCCCTGCTTGCTGGATCTCTCTCTCTCTGACTGTCCGTCCTCTGCTCTGCCTCACCTCGTATCACAGCAGCCACAGCCCTTCAGAGAGCAATGAGTTTGAAACCGAGCAAACAAAGCCGTTGTCCAGGTGGATGAGGCGTCTGGAAATAAAACCTCCCCATTTAGCAGTGAAGATTGTTTATGGGCCTGTGTTGCTCAGTGGATTGAGGATAGTGCCAACGTGGCCAGGGTAAGGGGGGGGGGGGGTAATTTCCATGGGGGTCACTCATGCTTAAAATGTTAGCAGTCAGGTATCAGTTAGCGCTGTGGGTTCAGTAAGCTCTGTTATCAGCTGTAGCAGGATAGAATTTAAATTTAATTGTAAATCTTGAACAGTAAACCTCCCTGGAAATGAAATTAGTAACTATAAAACTAATAACTATATAACAAAATAGATACAATAACAGCCAACATAGTCACTGTAGTTTTTAACAAACATTACTCAAACAGGAGGAAATAGTATATTTGATGGGGACTGTTTTCAGCGGCGGATTAATACACTTTTAGTGAGAATTAAGGACAGCAGGACAGTGTGTGTGGGAATGATTCAAAATAAACCACAGTGTGTGTTTTCATGGTAACGATGGAACACGCTTTAACTTGCGTGTCACCATTATTAGCTTAAGCCTATAGCACTTTACACTGCATAAATTAGCCTAGTGGCTAGCGGCCTGTTCCTCTACTCAGCTTAACAAATTTCATACTATTAATACTCATTTATACTTTTCTTACTCACTGCTGGTTTAAGTCACTGACAGAACATCATAGATGAATTTCAGCTTTGTTAAACGTAACAAGTTGTCGTCACCTCGAGTAGTTCATCACCTGCTCTGCTCCACACTGTGTGCGCGCCAACCCCCCTCGACGGCCCCACTGCCCCCGACAAGCAGTCAGCCTGGGCAAACACTGTGTTGCTATCGTCCTCCTGCGCTCTAAGATGCTATTTAAGGCTAATCATGTTGGAGTACTATTTCCTATTTCACGGTCTGTTTGGGATTTGGGTGGTAATGCATATATAATAGTTTTAAATATGAAGCGTTCAATTAATGCATGATGTTTCCTTAGTCAATGAGTAATCATGTTAAATAATCGTGATCTCAATATTGACCAAAATAATAGTGATAATCGAGTAGACCTGTGATAAGCTCAAATCAGCCACAGATTCATACAGAGGTCTAATCGGTACATAGTGAGTTTCTGCTCACTCTGTACTCCCTGTTGCGTCAGCTCCAGCAGATTCAAGTTGGCATGCCTGAACTTTGTTGTTTTCCGATGTGTTTGATGTATGTTTGTATTAGGTCGGCCTCACAACTGCTTGTTCATTTTTGCCAGTATGTCATGTCAGGTATAAGCCCAGTATAGATGTCTAATTTGAAAACAAGCAGCCAGAGCACAGAAACTGTAGACAAAAATTCAAACCCTGCAGTCCTTTCTGTCTGTGTGAGCTTTTTCATCTAGCTCAGTGTGTTGACAAAAAAGCTGATGTTTGACTGCTCCAGCTGTCTGCAGACAGACACACAGAGAGGCAGAGGCACTGTTAGTTCATTTTTTTCTCCCAACTTCTTGTTGAATCACGGCTCAATACTTTCTCTCTCAGCATTAGCCCCGCTGCTGCTGCTGCTGAAACACAGCAATAAAAAAGACTTACCACTCAAGCTTTATTGACATGCATGGACATAATGCTGCCATACTAAATGCAAAAATCATTCATAATTATATTTCTAGCAGCAAGCTGATTTACTCCAAGTCATTTCAGCAGAGTAATGGCATCTCTAACCAAATGAGAGGCAGGTTCATCAAATTTTGCGGGAAGTGCTTTCCCTGTGGGCTGTTCAGAATTGGTGGAAAACCATAGAATGGGAAATTTCTTTTTAGGGCCTGAAAGCTTTTTTCTCTCCTGAAAAATACAAGTTAAAGGACAAGATCATTAGAAATGATGGTTTCTGACTATAATGTATCATACAAATGAAAAAAAGCAATTTTAGCTTTAGTTTTTCTTTTAGGAGTTAACATGACTTCAAATGTGGGTTATCTAAGGTTTGTTTCAGGATTTTGGGTGCAGATTTGCCCCAGCAGAGAAGCCTTACGTCTGAAGCCTGGATTGGCCACACACGGGTCTGCACATGGGCTTTGTCTGGCTGTCAGTGCCTTTGTGTGCACGTAGCGCCAGCGATCGGGGTGTGATGCTTAATTCTCTGCAGCTATCGTCTGCTATCAATTAGAGCTTTTATGGGGAGGTGCTGTCAGAGTTACCATGACAACCAACGTCTTTGGCAGATCGTTGCATCCCCTGCAGGGCAGTGGATGGAACGCTTGCAAGTATCACTGCACAGTACATTTTAAAGATTCAAAATATTCAGCGCCTGGGGACAGAAACAATAAGCGTGAAATACTTAGTAGTGCTGGCAGACTTGTGCTGCTGGACGCAGCTTCTCCTCAGCTTCTTGGCTTTGTATGAGTTACTGAGGCTATTTTGAATGTTAACGGAGAGCTTTAACAATTTGAGGAAGTTGCAAAAGTGTCTAGCAGGCAGTAGTAGCAATTTACTGGAAGCAGGCCCAGAGTTATACAGCATATACTTACAAATTACCTGCTCACACACTTTTACAAGCTGCTTTAGGATTCTGTCAAATGAAAATGTCTGAGTTAACAACTTACTATTCTTCTATAACCCACTTTATGACCAGTCATGCCCAGATTTCTTAAAATATTTGGATTTAGTGGTGAGTTTTACATGAGTGTTTAACTGAAATGTTGACTCAGAGGGATCGGAGCGAGAGCTTCCCGCAGTGATCATGGCCTCTGAATATGGTCTCAAAATTTATGGGTTTTAGGGACCTAAAAGGAGTTTATATTCTACAATTAAAGCATATACATGGTGGGCATTTAACACGATGCTTTCTGTATTTTTCAGATACATTTGTCTTTGATCACCTTTAGGCAAACAGAAACTAGGCTAGGAATGTAACTCTCCCTCAGAGACTTTATGCATGGTAGATACTGTACATGGTGCATGATCTGATGCAGAAATATTTCATACATTTATGCATTTTGTAACAACACATCACACTCCAACTGAGTAAATATTTTTTTATTTCAAATAAAATAGGATTTGATATTTTTACTTGTTTGTGAATTAAATTAGATTAATATTGAGTAACTATATTTTTTAATAGTTTGTGTTTCAAGCACTGAATTAAATAACCCAGAAAAGCATGCGTACTGCCCAGGGCTAGAAAAAAAAAAATATCAGCCCTGGCATTTTTGGCCCAGGCAGCCCACCAAAATCGGTCGGACACCCCTCACCAACACACCATCTTTCCATACATGTACCTACTATAATACTCCCCCAAACCAGCTGAGTGGTATGTGCCGTGGATAAAGGTACCAGTGCAAGTGAAGAATCAGTGTACTCATTTACTGATTTCATGGTGATATTGTAATATATAGAAAAAATATTGATGAAATATTTGATAGGGGGGCCTAGGGGTTTTTCCCCCAGAAGATTTTGAGCATTAAACACTTAATTTCCTGCATTCTGGAGACATTTTCTGCCCCAATTTATGGTGGAAATGTCTGTATTGATTTTGAGGGAAACACAAAATTCAAGTGGCAGGTGACAATTCAGAATATAAAAATATAATAGAATATACTGCAGTAATCAGTAGCTTATTATTCATTTTTGTTTCAGTTACTTGTTTTGGTTTCTTCTATATTTACATAGCTGCATTGCAGATTTTCTTGTTGGGCAAATAAACCTTTCTCAAAGCATTTTCATTTGTTAATTAACATTTCTTGGTGAGAGTTATTTGTTTTAGAACATTTTTAACAAATGCTTTCAAAAGTGCCATGTCCCCAGTGTAAGTGACACCTTACCCTCCCTGATCCCTCCCTACGGGTCCCTGTTAAGCAACTCCATGCTTACCGCTTCACCTCTACTCTTCTCCTGCTCTCTCTCTCTCCCTCAGCCCTGTCACTTTGTCACTCTGTGGCAGTGGCCACAGCTCTCCTTTACGTTACACCGGCCCCAAAGGTTCGTCGGCTGCCCAGTATGCCAGATTACTAGCGGTGGGGGAATAAATCAATACAGCATAGTATCGGAATATTTGCCATGGCAATACTGTATCGATACACGGAAGTATCGATATTTTATTATATAAATTGCAGATGGGAGTTTTAACTTTTTGGTACTAGAATAATAAAATCGATTGCTTTTTTAGTCCACTAGAGAACTTAACAGGACCATATAGAGGACTGAAAGAGTGATATGAACAAACAGAGAAATGGATCTTTTTAGATAAACAGATGTTGACAAAGTTTGACTTTAGGAACCTAATTGGAAGATGGAAAAAGGTAATAAATTGCAAAATATCTCAATATATTTAAAATTGCAATAAAATCGAATCGCAACATAAATATCGTGATAATATCATATCGTGGGGCCTCTGGTGATTCCCACCCCTACAGATTACCAGTCCACCCCTGGTACAGCCGCACAAACATTAGTAAACACACACTGCAAATACAATTTTAAAGTACATTTTTAATAAAGGGGATTAGTCGTAATACGTAGGTGATTGGAGAACTTGGCTAGCTAGAAGGGCCAGTTGGTCACACTGACAAACATGCATGGAAGGACAAGAGTTCACAGACAGACAGAAAGTACTAGAGAGTTATTTTGTGGTATGGATTCAACCCAGTAGTATTGATAAAATCTCAACGATACCCATTCCTGAACACCACTACAATTTGTCAAAAAATCACATTTTAATGGGGGCCTACTTCATTTCCTGGGGATCCACTCAAATGGCCACCTGTGGGTCCCAAGGGACTCAGACCATTGAAATCAGCATCACTGAAGCTGTCGAGAAGCTCATCAGAAATGCTGAGAAAATCATCAACACGTTCTAATTTCCTCAAACATTGGTGGTGACAAATCTCATCTATTAACTGTAAAGTTAATCTTCATTATTTGGTGAATCATGTCTTTATTGTTGTTGGAGAAAAGGCAGGAGGAGAGCAGCAGGGCAGAGAATGGTAGACTTGATGCTGCTGCTTATTCAGCTTCCAAAAACAGGTTCTCCTTTCTCATCTAGAAATTAATCATTAGATCTTGTAGTGAGTAAAATCAATAAGAATTTGTTTATTAAAAAAAATCTGTGAATGTGATTTTCCAGTGACACCGGAATTTAGTATTTATCTTTGGAGCAGCATGAAGATCTTCATGTTGAGACATCAAATTTTCAGAAAATTTAAAAATTGAATTATTTTTGGTAGCTGGCTGTGGCTCTGTCAAGAGTGGTCCACCTCAACCATCCTGTTTGATGGAGGAAGCATTGAGAGTCTGTGGCTGCCTGTCTGTGGAGAGTGCTGCTGATGATCAGTAATCTGAACCTTCTTTGGAGTGCGAAAAACACCAACAGCCCCCGTCTACGTCGACTGTGAGTTATGGCTCTCCTTTATCTGATGGAGCACTTAGTCTCTAGCTCAGCCTTGTTTTCAAGTATTCTTTTCACTTATGCACGATCGATCGCTGTTGCCAAAGTGTTAATGATGAGTCATACTATTAAATGTGATGACCTGTGGCCATATTCTATTACCTTGCTTTCTTGCACAGGCAGACCCCTGTAATTAAGGTTCAAGTAGATGCAATAGGAGAAGCAGGTTGGAGCCAGAACTCAATTAAAAATAGCCTTTGCATGCATGCCACAGAAGAAGAAATGTTGAGCACAGTTTAAGAGTTTTAATGCTTTATCGGTTTCTGTCGCCTGGGGAGATTAATGTTTTCTTTAAACTGATGGCGAGATAAAATACTGCTATACGAGTGGCAGGATAATTATTTACTGAAATTAACGGCCAGGACCAGCTCTTTTAATTCATACTCTTCATTTTTCTATGGAGTCTGTTGGGAGCGTGTGGTGGAAGCCTCGGGTCGGGCCGAGGGGTTTTTATCCTCATTAATAATATTATGTGACAAGGCAGGATGTGACAGTGTTGTGTAATAAAAAGGCGCCTCACTGTGCGATTGGCGGTCTGTTTTTAAACTTTAAAAGTGTAAGAATGCAGTGGAGTAGGTGAGTGAGCTTTTTTCACTTTTTATCTGCTTGACATCAAAGGTCAGTGTATCCCTTTAGATTTGCTGCCACAGGGAATAATAACCACAGGATGGAGTCGTTTCCTCTGCTCACATGTGGGCCGTCTCAGATGGTGCCTGAGTGACTTTCATTTGATGCCAAGCTGAATTATTCACACGGTAAGTGCGAATCAAATGCTTTCATTAGAATTAGTGATGTCTGGCTGTTATCAGTTTGTGTCCAGTGTAACAGCTGATACCCCTACTTGAGAAAGTACGTGTGTGTGTGTGTGTGTGTGTGTGTGTGTGTGTGTGTGTGTGTGTGTGTGTGTGTGTGTGTGTGTGTGTGTGTGTGTTTTAAGGATGCAGACGTAAACAGTCGGGGCTTAGCCAAAACCTTGGGTGTCCGGGAACATTTACAGCTGCTATATACATCTTTTTTTCTTTTTTCCCCGCCCAAGCTGTTTGAGTTAATAGAATGTCTAAAAATCCATACTTCATTTTGGAAAAACCTGATAATTGCCCAGGAAAAAAAAAAATCATCAGTAGAGCCTCCATCCTATTTTGTATTTAATTGTTCTCCAACTGTCTTGTGTTACGTCCCCTTCTTTAACAAATAAAAGAGATGACAACACGACAATCAGAGAACTGAATCAAAGTGCCAGTGACGGTTAAGGAGATTTAATTACAGGGTAATCCGATCAATCTAGGTTCTGCAAAATATGGTGAGTAGTGGACAGAAGGGTTGTGCCAAATAGATCTAAACTAGATCTTGCTGAGCTGCCAATAGAAACCAAAATGCAAATAATAAGGCTCAACTATCTTATCTAAAAAGAACTTAGCAAAACTTACAATGTGGCACCAACCTCTAAACCTAGTGTTTCTAGACAGGAGTATGCTATGTGAGTGAAAATGGACAGGGTACCCCAAACTGACCTACGTCCAACCACCTACCATAACTCTGTCTACATCTGCAAATTTACAAAGTGTGCTCATACACAAAGCAGTAACCACATGAAGGACCACAAACTCGTCTGGAAGTGTTGGGCTGCACTACCAGACTGCACAGGTGGAAGCCAATCACTTCATTAGTACCTGAAGAAAACCCTGGAGCAAACCGGGGGGCAGGGTGCTTCTGAAGTCTCTTATTTGTCGTTTCCTCGCTCAAACCGGAAGTTGTTTCACTCCGCCATCTTGCAGACCGTCCCAAAGATCTTATTGAGCTTCTCTCATCTGGATTATGGCAGCTGGACAGACAGAGACGTAGGAATTACTTCTTATTTTGAAAATTTAGATTTTTAAAATTCAATCCATAATGAATATTACACCTTTGGATTATTTTTAAAGACATGTTTGCACCTTTGCCTTTATTGACTAGCTGATAGTAAATATAGAGACAGGAGACATGTGAAGAGAGATGCCAGAATCGAACTGGAGACACTGCAGTTACAGGGTATTCGTCTTAATCACTAGGCCACAAGAACACTTGTATACTTAGAATTCATTCACTTGTAAAATCCAGAGGAGAGGAACTGCATTTCCATACTATAAAGTTCACACTATGCTCAAATGTTCAGTGTGCTGGTTGTTAGTGTAGAAGAAATCCATTCCCTTTACAAGTTTTACTAAAAATACAAGGTGTCCACCCCCACACACCACGCTGTAATTTTGGAACACCACTGTCCACCATTTTAGTTTTCTCCCAAGGTTATACTAGTTTCATTTTTTTGGAGGTTCAGTATCTCTGAGCCATTGCAGCACCATCAACATGTTTTCCAGCTTTGAGCAGCTGCATTTCCATTGTGCGTTGCATTGTGGGACTGCGGTATTCATCAAAATTTCAGTCTGAAATTGTGTTATTTTAGTGACTGCATGCTGCCATTTTTAAGGCACACCTTTCCCATACATTTTTCATCCTCACAGTGTGAACATACACGGCTACTCACAGTACACAAAACATGGCACTTTTCTACTATTTATTTCTACTATTTAACTATTTCTTGCATTGGGTTACCATAGGATTTGAAGCTGTTGGTGTAAACAGGAGATAATCAGGGTATTCTTTTTTTGCCCATGAATGTTTGCATTCCTAAAATATGATTTTATCTGGTAACACCTTATTATGTCCTTAGCTGAACACACATTCTGTATAGTAAGACATGTTCAATAATAACTACATATTATGTACAGTAAGACATTTTAATTGTCAACTATATTTTACATACCATTGATATGTGAAAAGAAATACTCATGACTTACCTTTGCTTATGGATTAATTTCCAAGCTTGCAGTCTTACACCAAAAGAAGGCAGCAGTCCTCACAGGTTTATTGCAGTCTCAGGTCAGTCTTCCAACTCTGCATTCAGGTCAGCTTTTAAATGCTCAAAGGGATTTAATAAAGGACATGTCAAAGGCCATAAAGGCTGGAAAACTGGAAATATTCTGCAGTTATAATAGGAAAATCCCATTAATATTTAATGTATTCCACTGTGGCAGAGCTGGGCTGAGACAGTTTTTCCTTCTTTTGTCAATTAGCTGTATCATCTGTAATCATGAGCCAGACTTACCTGCTCTGACAGGAAGAAAGCACCTTTTTAGAAGGATTGGCACTGGTCGTTTGAGAAGCTGAACCAGATGAAGGACAGTGTCATATAAGTGAGTAAATAGAATTTTGTTGCATTTACAAGACGACACATTCTGCTTCTGAATAGGGAGGTAGAGGGTGTAGAACAAAGGGGGAAGACATCAGGATATCAATGTTTCCTGATGTGTTGTGGTCTAGACTGTAAACCGTGTTGTGCTGTACAAGATCTACCTGGGGGAAAAAACAACATGACGCTAATTTAGAACTTAGGAACACCTGAGTTACTGAATAACTGAAGTTCTGCATTAAAAGACTTAACCAGGTAATCAGAAACTATAAGCTATTTATCATATTTCTCACTGTGTCTAAAGACCCCAGCCCATCCTCTGACTTCATCCAGCCAGAGGGAACAATCACTGACTGACAGCAGCACGCCGGGTCGCTCCGTGACCACCTCTCTTGCCCTGTGAGCTCCCCGCACCCTCTCCGGCAGATCGCTACGGGTTGTGTCGCTAGTAGGATGGTCAGTGATCTACCTTGCTTACTGTGTCCCATAATGCAAAGCACTAAAATGGTAACAACAACCTGTCTTTTCTTTAGAGGCCAACAACAGACGTTTTTATACAATTTAAAAATGCTCTTTCATCACTAAATCCACTTCTGAAATGTTTTGAGGCGAGAAATCAACTGTGTAGATTTCGAATATCAGTTTTAGAGTTTTACGAAAATTGATGGCAAATCGAAAATTTACTCAAACGTTTCAGTTCTCCGCAAGTGCGGCGAGGGAAGCTAACGAGCCAGCTAGCCAGTCAGCTCACGTAGTCCTCTGATCCCACAGCCACACAGACCTCTGCAGCCAACGCAGCAGACGACTCCAGCAACAACTTGAGAGGAAAGACCCGCAGCTGTAAGATAGTGTAAATGTTCGTAACGCTGTTATTCTGTCATTACATTCTGAGTAATGTTGTAACGTTTTAACTTAGATCAAGAGACACCTGGCTCGTGATGGACAGGAAATTCATTGGCTTGTGAAACTGAAGCAGTTTGGAGAAAAAAAAACAACAGAAGTAGTTTGAAAAGGAACTGTTGTTGCTTTATTATTATAACTATTAATTGTAAATACACATTAAATTGTTAGTGTAATGTTACTGTTGTGGTTATAGTACTTGCTTTTTATTTGCTTTTATTTAATATAATTCTTATTTATGCACCAATATACCGAAGCAAACTTCTGCTCCAGATCGGCTGCACCGTTGTTGCCCTTACAAAAGATTACATTTTTAAAAAAGTTTTAAGTGGTACTTCCTCCTATTGTTTACTTCAGATTTTGAAAACTGGCTAAGCCTGGCCTAGCATACTGCATACTAAATACTGCATACAGTATGCAGTCGAGGAGGAGACGCGAGGAAACACGCATTTAACGAAATGAGATTTTAAAGCAACGTCAATTAAATACGACCTGTTGCACAGCTGCATCATCTGTCCACTGTTAGAGCTGTGATCTGTCAGAGCAGCAGACCAGCTGTCGGCACTAAAGGCTACAGATTATTTCTTCAATCCAGAAACATGTCTGTTACCATTATAACACGTAGAAACATCTGGTGGTTCCAACAAACATTATGGCATCTGTTGGAAACAGTCATATTCCAGCAGCCTGATCATTCACTAGGCTACACAGTAGACTAAGCCTACCACTTTTTTGCAGTGCGCTTTCTGATGAGATGAGCGTTTCATCATCAGTCCCTTTACAAAATGACACAGTAACATTTATCTCATATAGCCCCAATTACAGCTGTCATCACAGGACTCTACTGTTGGAATAACGTGCAGACTACATGGGCACTATTAGGCTATTAAAACATGAAACAGATCAGTGCTGAATGCTCTGCTTGATATTTTAGCCTAATAATTAGACTTCAGCAGCTGTTTTGTCACGATTATAGCAGCTGAATTGGTGTGACGCGCGGATCGGCTCGGACAGTAACGGAACTTATATAGGCCTATACACATAAATCATCCACCCGCCCCTCCAACTAATTATTTTATCATATTTAGAGACCAGCATCTGCATGGAGATTTTACCCCCACCTTCACCGGTCCCTGTAGCTTTCCAGGTGATTTTTCTTGTGTGTTATATTGATGTATGAGTGTTTTCTTTAACAATTTCCTTGAGAGGCTGCTGTCAGTCATTTAAACGTTTCCATCCATGCAATAGTGTCACAGCAAATATCCTGGGACAAAACAGAAAAACCCTGCAGTAATAAACTTGACAGGACAGAGAGAGGAAACTTAAACTTTCAGCTTCTATAATCCACGTTTAGACTCTGATGGAGCTCAGGGTTGATCAGGAGCACGGCTGCTTTACTCCAAACAATTTTACTGTATGAAAGTGAACTCTGTGTGAGGCCATTTGGGTCTGAAGAAGAACACAGAACATGAATTAACATAAGATCCTGACCGATCCTGTCGGGAGATTTATTATTATTAATTTATGTTGCTGTGGCTCGTGCATAAATGCGCACAGTGTCACTGGGGAGACGCTTCATCCAGCCGCTATTTGCTGTTCATTATTACAATCCTGCTGCCCATCCACACATCACATTCAACAATAAGAACATCAGTGATATCAAAGTGAAATGACATTAAGGAATGCGGTTAGAACAGCGCTTTATGAGGCGCTACACAAACGGTGAAGGGCAGAAAGTTTGATCGCGCGTTTGATTATTTTTAATAGGCTTAACTGATACAACTTCTGAATACAACAGGAACACTGCAGCATCCGTCTAAGGTAATGGATTGGTCCAGCTGCTTGTCACACCTCTTGTAAACATCACAGCGGCTGAAAAGACTTCCGCAAAGGATACACCGCTGTAGCCTCGCTTATAGCTCCTCCAGAAAGCCTCCTCGATCCTTGCTCCTCAGTGTGCATTCTAAGAATTGAGATTTCCTTCAAGATGGCGTGCTGCGATCGATTTCCGGATCACAAGCTCGAGGATCGAGGAGTCGAGGAGACAGAAATTTGGGAAATGGGAAAGGCCCTAAGATTCAGTAAGACAAACAAAGCTTCTTCTTTGGTGTGTAACAAGCCAGCTCTTAGCCCGTGACAAAAAGGAGGTGAGACACAACTGGTTTGCAAGCCAATGGTATGATTTATTATAAAAGTAACAGAAGGATCAAATGATCACCAGTAATATGTGGTGTGACTATCAGTTGTGTCAGCAGTGAACGGATGAGTGAGATGTGTATGTGTGTGTTGTCAGGATTAACAAAAGAAGAAACACAAGACAAACCCGGTAGGACGTCAGCCTAGGAGGAGGCTGATCAGTCCTGGCTAAATAAGTTCTGAAGGTAGAGCTGCACAGGTGATTGCCCAGCCCAATCAGCCTCCCTACCTGCAGCCTATTAAAGCTTACTGTGTATCTGTGCTTTGAGCTGTGCATGTTGAAAAAAAAAACGCAGATACCAAAAACCATATACAAAGGTCAATCCCCTGATCCTAGGTGTGTGAGCAAAATTTTCAACATGGTTAAAGGCTAAAACAAAAAGAGCTTAAATATCATTTAAAATGATACCAAGAGCATGTTTATAGGCTCAGTAATAACAAAACACTGGTCATTTGAAATTTGAAAGTCGTTACTTTATTTGGTCCTTTGTTGTCCATTGAAATCAAAGCAAAATGTGTGCTCGTACTGCATGGCTATGACACACTCTGCTTGCTGCTTCTTACGTTCTTGGTCAATGTTAGCAGATTTTGCGGGCAATAAAACTCCCAAGGTCGTCGTTCAAATTCATTGAAATTTTGTTCACTTGTAGTTTAGCAATTAAACTGTCTATAACAGTCTAAAGAATGTTTTCACTCACTTTCAGCAAAAACAAGACGATTTTATGACCGACAAACTTTGGTGTGCTCACAATGCCAATAATTCAACAGCAAAGACGGAGACTAGAAAACGAGGAGGTATCTATGGTTCTTCCGGTGGTGTTAATCAAAACCCGTAATTTCTGCAAAAAAAAACCTTAACCTGTCAATCTCTATCCCATGCCTGGTCCAGTGATCCCACCCACATTCCCACACTGCCCGTGTTAACCACAACAAGAACTAACTTTTGAAGTATCATCATCTACAGACTACAGACTTAATGTTAAAGCAGTAGGCTGGGTAGTAGGGTAGGCAACGCTGGGGAAACTAGCAAGAGACGGCTGGAAGTATCCAACTGAAACAATCCCACCCCCTCCCTTCAGGCCTCCCTCAAAAGCCTCTCCCCCAGAACACATTTTCATGCACAATAAGCGCAGATGGTAAGTAGGTAGGTAGAAAGGCAGGTAGGCCAGCCAATCCTTTTATTCGGACCAGATGAAATGACTGGTCGTGCTTATTACAGTACTGCTTGAAAATATTTTATACATGTTATTTACCTGATTTATGTGCACTTGTTTCATTTCAGCTCAGAGTCTTTACTGTGTGTTGCTGTCATTTATGGCATTTGGCTTGCTGTGACTTAAAGCAAAGTAAGAAAAAGATATACTCCTTTAATCCTACACCCTCAAAATTGACAGGACACTTTTCTTGACTTTAGATATACAGTGGCAGAATGGGTTCTTAATATTCAAACTGCATTTGAAACATCCACCTCTCCTCGTTCTTTTACATTTTGAATTGTGAGCATAGATTTTTTTACAGTCACAAGTTTACAAGTCTTAAGTATAATTCAGAGAACTTTGATAACTAAGCCCTGGTTGTTAAAAGTTTTATGGCAGTGCATTTTCAAATCACCATTCAGTATTTCTCATTTTCCTCAATGCTCAAAAAGTCAAGCAACACTGAAATAATCCTCTTTTCAAAAACACAGCCAAATGTAGCTGGATTCCACTTTTCTGAAATGTGGAAAATTCACAGGCAAAAACCCCATAATCATGTCTTCAGCTGTCATTTCCCACCACGTCATAAAACCTTTAGTAGTGGAAAAAGATTCAACATTATGCAGCCTGTTAAAATTCAGAAAAGAGAAACAGGCGGGAAATGTTTCTGCGTCCCCTCAAGACAAGACTTGCTCTTCAGAAT
This sequence comes from Micropterus dolomieu, assembly GCF_021292245.1. Taxonomy (NCBI): domain Eukaryota; kingdom Metazoa; phylum Chordata; class Actinopteri; order Centrarchiformes; family Centrarchidae; genus Micropterus; species Micropterus dolomieu. Next base: position 2,919,739 of record NC_060159.1, read on the forward strand.
CACATACAATACATCAAGAGTTTTTGTCACAGGATAGAATGAGGCGGAATTGTGTTTCAAGTCAGGGTACAGAACATCCACTGGGATGTAACCTAGATGTTTTATCTGCACAGATCTGCTACCATGCCTGCCATATCTCTGACTCAATATTGTTGCTCTATTGACCTTGGGGGGGGGAACAGGAAGATGGGATATATATTAGCCTGCAAAAAGAAATCCAGTAAGCTCAAAGCCAGTTTGTTTTTTAGGTTGTATTTGTTCACAAGTGGAGAGAACATTTACACAAGCATCTGGAGACTGTCTGCCTGGACGATGCTCCTCTTGGGGAAGCAGTAGTTGTATGCTAGATGGTGTAAAATCTCTGAGGCTGCAATTATTACCTGCTGAAGGAAGCATCGCAGGGCAAGCATTATCATTCTTCAGTGCTATGCTGCTGAGTTTCCTTTTTCACTTTCCTCTCACCTGCACAAAGTACAGCAATGAGCTAGGGATGAAACGATTACCGGTTTAACGGTAAACCATGGTAAAATTCCTGACGGTTATTATTACCGTACACCTTTTAATTACCATGGTAACCGGGTACGGTTAACCGCACAATTATAATCTCACGGCAACAACACTGTCCAGCGTCTCCTAGAAGCAGGCACGCATACGCAGAATGCAACGTGGGTTTGTTTGGGTCAATGACAACACAGCAGAAGACAGTGCAGCAGAGATTTTTCAGTCACTCTGAAGTCCGGTCGTATTTTAGTTTTTATGAGAGCGCTGAGGGAAACTTGATTTGAAGAAAATAACCTTACCGTGAACGCAGGGTGAGTGAACTTTTAGCTTTGGTTTGTCTCTCTGACTTGCTAACAGCGTGTAAACTGAAGCTCTCAGTGTTGCTCTTGTAAAAATGTTACATGTTGTTCTGTTGCTGTGTGCATCGTGTGTCGGCAGAGTCTATTCGTCCGCTGCACATGAGAACACGTTACGCTGTTTAGTCAACCTACCAGCATATCTAGAAACGCTACAGACTGCTCTGTATTTATGTCAGTTTTTGGGCTCATTGCAGTTTCTATCACTGTCTTCTAAAGACTTATTTGTTTTCATGTAATTGTCCACGGGGTCATTGTATTACCTGTATAATATACAATATAAAATCTTGATAATGCACACTTAGATGATTTTCATATGTTTACAAAAGGTATTATTAAAAGGCTGTTATTTTTATTTTTTATGCAAACAAAATGGCAATTGTATTTGTAGTTGTCAATATAAAACTTCTTGAAATGGTTTCAGTGTGTGTGTTAGTACATTTTAATCTTTTTTGGCACATTTTTACAATACTGTGATAATACTGATAACCGTGATAATTTTGGTCACTATAATCGTGATATGAAATTTTCATACCATTTCATCCCTACAATGAGCCTTTCCGTCAGTTTTGCTCCTTGCTCATGGTTGATCACATTGTTTCATTTACTGGAAATTATATCTATGATATATTAAATTGGTCATTATGCTCATTTTCAGGTTCAAAATCCTATTTAGAGGTTGTAGCAGAACAGGTTTACATGGTTTCATTTTCAAAAAACACCATATTTTTTGTCATACTGCACATTACTGCAGCTCCTCTTTTCACCCTGTGTGTTGAACGCTTCGTTTTAACTATGGAATGATACATCTCCCTTCTACAAGATATTTGATGATAGTTGAATTGTGCATGCACAGTTCCTAGTTAAGGACAACTGGCCAATCAGAAGCATAGTAGGGTGGGTCGTGAGAAGCCGGTAAACACGGCTTCGATTCAGCTGTAGGCTACATGTTGCCGACCAGCTCGGCAACATGGACTGGAGCGAGAGTTTCAGAGTGGTGAGTTATTAATCTGTAACAAAAGTATCTTTCATCCATAAAGTTTTAACTGAGCTCTGTCTCTACATCACAGTAACAACTTTCTGTCCACTGACTGCCTGGAGGGTAGCTAGTGTTTGGAAGGGAGAGGAGAGGCAGCAGGCGGATGTATTGTCACTGTGTGCTGCAGCTCAGTGTGTGATTTTGTGGACGTGTCGGACTAGCCAGGGTTTTTCCTGTGTAGAGAAGTTTGAAGAAAAAGCTTCAAATATTCTCCGAATGTGTTTTAATAGCCATTTATCAAACAACTGTTGAGCAAGCAGAACATAAACTTAAATACAATGACTTGACTTCCAGCAGTCACCTCTCCTCACATTCACAGCCGCTGTATTTTACACATGCAGCTGGCGCTGGATTAATAAACCAGCTGCTGCGTTGCTTTGCCCAAACGCTCTGCCACGAAGCTCGGGCTAATGAGAGAGATGACTTCCTGTTAGCCTTTCATCACACCCGTGTGCGTTAGTTGCTCGTCAAAGTCCCATTTCATGGACCAACCAATCACAGTCTGGAGTAGGTGGGACATTAAAAAAGGTTAAGGTGCTTCAGCAAAGTTTAGAAATAGACAAACAACCACTCACAACATGCAAACTTCACACCGTGCCGCCCTAGTAGCTTGTACTATTATGTGAAATTACAAACATTAGCACTAATCAAACCTTAACCACAGTGGTGTAGGCTAATATCAGAGAAAGGCTTTATTTGTGAAACAGCTGAATCTCAACTAATACTCTAGGCAGATAATCCAAATAAAGTGTAACATGTAAATATATTATACTAACATTATACTATTTAATGTTATAATATTTATTAATACACTAATTTATAGCTTTAATCCTCCTGGTTGTGGATATATTTTGTATATCAAATGCAACATTTTGTTTTTGCCCCCAATAATCATGAGCTGAACTCAAAGATCTAAGACTTTCTCTATTTACACAAAAGGCCTATTTCTCTAAAATATTGTTCACAAATCGGTCAAAATCTGTTAGTGAGCACTTCTCCTTTGGCGAGATAATCTATCCACCTCACAGGTGTGGCATATCAAGATGCTGATCAGACAGCATGGGGATTGCACAGGTGTGCCTTAGGCTGGCCACAATAAAAGGCCACTCGAAATATATAATTTCAGTGTATTAATACCATAGTGGTAGATGTTTGTCAGAGTGCAATGGAAGAAAGTCTCTCATTTTCTATTTTCTTCAGTTCTTTCAGTCCTTCATGTTCTATTATAAAATTCGTTAGATATTTTTTTAAATGTAGGTGCCAGGTGATCACAAGCAGCAGATCTGAATCCACACACTGCTACATATCCCCTCTTCTGGTGTAGAAGCGATGCCACATTTCTCATAATTTAATCAATCATTAGACCATCCTTTTCCTTGTAAATGCCCACGTCAGGATGAACTGCATCCTCACGGCAGGAGCCAAGTTGATTTCTGTTCTGTTCACTCACTGCTGTGTGCTTATGTTGATGCATATAGCTGATACAGTACAAACTCATCAGTTCCTGGAAAAGGCACCAGATTAATTTCACAATGTGTGCGTGTGTGTGTATATAGTGGTAGATAGACCAGAGACTTCACATGAACAAGTAGCCTACCAATTCAGGTAACAAAGCCAGCTGAGCTAGCGTTGCAGTATGAAGTTATACAAAAAGCAACTTAAAACTGGCAAATCCAAACTACCACTCTGGTTTCAAATGAGGCTTAACGTTCACACAGTTTCTCTGGGCTGTCCCTCAATATTTAATACTCCAACATTGCTCCAGCACATGTATAAAAGATGTTATAGCAACGTTAGGCACCAGCTAACCTGCAAAATAAACAATGAAGCAACAAAAAAATGGCAAAACTTACAGTTTCCAAATTTGAAGTAAATATCAGTTCATCCTTGAGCTTCAGCTTTAGTACATAAAGTTTGTGTTTGTTCTTGCAACCAACAACAGAGAAATTGGCATGCTTTGTTTGTAATGTTACCTTCCACATCTTTGTGTTACTGGGCAGACGTTAGCAAGGAAATGACATTGGCAGACAGTGAGGTAGATTCGCTATGTATTCACTTTTTGATTGGATTAAAATGTAAATATTCTTCATTTTATGTTTGCCTGCTTTATTTGACCTAATGTGTTCGAGTGGATGGCAAAGATTTAAAACGTCTTTTTACCATTGGCAATAAAGGGACATTTTCCGTGATACAGGGACTTAAAAAGAATGTGGGACCGGTGCATAAAGTGGGGCAGCCAGTGGCCTCTTGGACCCCATACTTCTGGTGCCCCTGCTTCCTGCATATATGTACACTAAAAGCATTTTAATGTAAACGCAGTTGTTGGCCTTTCCTTGGAAACCAGTAGCACTAAGTACTATTTAGGGTGGGCAAACGTTACTGAAAAATTGCTTGATACTACATTTATTCATTTAGTGGTTGCTTTTATCCAGTGCAAGTTACAACTGACCCTTCGCTAAGCCACACCCTGAATACCCAGCTGGCCAATCACAGCGCAGTATAGGACTCTCTCCAACCGAGGTCCGACACTTTTATGGATGCGCCCTATTCACTCTAATACAAAAGGAGTCGTTTTCTAGCTGGTTTTCTAGCTTTTTTCTTTTCTTTTTTGCGAGGTTGTCATGTTTAAACAAAGGTGAAATACATAACATACTAACCTACAGCTATTTAGGTACGCTAGTTACTTAGCGGATGAACTTTCATGATTAGGATTCATTGGTATGCTGCTTTTTGCAAGTCCAGTTTATCAGTTAGCTTCAATTTTGTTGTCGGGAATGATAATAAAGGTTTGTTCAAGAATATTTGAGGGTTAACTTAATTATTGATTCCTCCAGATCAGTTATTTTTCCAGGTAATTGTGTTATAAATAAAACCCCCTCTGAAAAAAAAGTGATAGATGCCCAGCTCTCTGCAAGCAAGAAACAGACCATTTTATTTTTTATTAAAAAAAAAAACATATGAAGACTTAACAGGAAGTATAAAAATTGGGAATGGTGTTTGGGTGGTGATTGGTGGGTGAAATAAGAGATGATAGCAGGGACAATACAGAGGGCCAGCTCTTTAAAATAACAGTTTGTTTGAAGCAACTGACCTAAGGGTTAACAAATGCATTCACAGGTCATGAGTGTCCTCCATCTCCACTGCTACCTCCATCAAGCTGAGGACACGCTGTCATTTTCCATGATTAGGTGCTGCTTCTGCCTCACAAGCACAATGGAAATGAGGGAGACAGTGGGGGATGAAAAGGGGAAAGACAGAGAAGGAGAGAGTCGAGCAGGGATTGGATTGGAGATGTGTGAAGCAGGGCCATTCCGAAACAGCAGCGAATGTCTGGATCAGTACATCTAATACATGAATGAATGTCTCGACCTTCAGCGGTTCTCCAGTAGAGACCACTGACCCACAATCGCTCTTTGACAAGATTTGCTTAAAGCTGCACAAGGCAAGATTTAGTAAGTAAGTAAAAAGTAAAAATAGACCCAGTCTACCAACTTAAATCACAAAATAGGGCTGCAGTAGAGATACATATCTGATTCCCTTCAATAGAATAGCTCAGTATTTGCCCTAATTTCCCAAATTAAATTCTGGTTGCAGGCGTTATCAGTCACGGGAAAACTTTTCCACCCACAGGAAGTGACTATATCCTAAAGAGAAGTGAGTGGGTGGTTCGTCTAGAGAAAGCTGTGTTCACCAACATTATCTGGTATAAAGCGTTACTAATGGTGTCTTGCATGACTTTGGTATAGATTATCACTTTAATGAACATGCTACATGCTCCAACATCATTTCATTTATTTATTTATCAATATCAGCATCAGAAATTACTTTGGCTTATGACTGCTAATACTTGCAGAACCGATGACACTCCAGCAGGCCTCAGCTGGACTGTTTAGTGCCAATTAGCACATGTTGCCCTAAGATGAGATAAAAAAAATATAACTGCTTTGCATCAACATGTTAGTAATGTTATTGTGAGCATGTTAGCATGCTGACATTAGCATTTTGCTCAAAGTACTGCTGTTCCTAAGTACAGCCTCACAGAGCCAGTAGCCTCTGGGCCACTATTTTTCTTTAGCCCTAAAAAGTTTTTTTAATTGTTACACCTTAACCAAAAGCCATCACATAAGAGACTTTTTTTGATGGAATGATTGTGGGTTTTTTTACGCAATTACAAACAGCTTAATTTGTGGATCTTGAATCTCCATAATAAAATCCATGCCAGGCTTAATATATTGCTGTGGACCAAAGTGCTGGACTAAAAGACAGACTGAATGACAAAAATCTGTGTTTCAGTATTATCATATTCTGCAAGGACATGTTAACACAAAGATAGCTGAATCAATATATATGTATATGATAGGGGTTGCATAGACTAGTCAACCAGTCGACCTTACTGCGCTGTGATGACACTTTAAGCTTGACGTTGAATAGTCTCTGATCATGTGATTAGGACACTAACAACATGGATGCCTCAACTGCAGGTGAGGAGCCTGGTGGGTCACTGCCGAAAACCAGCAGCAGTGCATCATGTGTGTGGAAATAATTCACTAAAGATGAAACAGACTACTGTCACTTGCAAAATATGCAAGTCCGTCCTGAAATACAACAAAAGTACGAGTGTCATGCACACTCATCTGAAAAGGTATCCACTAATGCTAGCCGAGGAACGATCCAAATCTTCGACAGCTTAGTGACCAAACAAACCGGCAGTAAGAGAGAAAAGACGGCTGCAACTCACCAATTTGTTTGTTAATTTCATAGTCAAACAAATAAAACTGTAGTAAGCTGCAGTACACAGAAAAGGCTTCAGAGAAATACTGCATTTTTTTTTTACCTGGCTGCATTGTCCCATCTTACAACACACTGTGGAATACTATTAAACACCAATACAATCGCCTGCGTGAAAATATGGTGAAGGAAATGAAAGCTAACAACTGACCTGTGGACATCCTCCAACATGGAGCCGTACGTTTCGGTAACTGCTCACTACATCACCGACACATGGAAGCTGAAGGGTGCTGTGTACAACTATGATGCCAGGGAGACTTATTGCTGCCAATATTGGCAATCATCTGTCTACAGAGATAATCAAGGAATGGGGAATACTGGTGTTTTGCACGGTCCATCATGATGAACATGAACTCCATGCCATGGAGCAATGTGAAATGTTTCCAAAAGATCTGGGATGCACCAGGCACACTCTCCGACTGGCAATAAAGGCCGGATTAGTCTTACCTGATTTGATGTAGGCTATTGACGCAGCAAGGAGAGTTGTCAGCCACTTTCGCCACTCAGCAGTGGCCACACGCGCCCTCAGGAAACGGCAGGAACAGCTTGGCTTAAGAGTCTGGTCCGGTGGAATTCCACGGTCGGCCATGCTCCAGCGGCCTTTCGAGCAAAGGTTCGCGGTGCAGTCTGTGCTCACGGATGAAACAGTCACCAAACTGAGCGTCCATAGATCACTCGCCATGAGAGCATCACAGTGGGAAATGGTGGAAAAGCTAATTCCAGTGTTGCTAATTTTTGAGGACAACGTTGATAACGGAGGTGAGCCAGTAACTGGGAAAAAGCAAAGCCTGAGCAAGATTTTGCACAACCTTTTGGGCCACACTACCAACTGGGAGGAAAACAGGACACCACTGCGCCGCAGTTCCGTGATTATTTACACATATTCCCACCACGGAGAACCAGCTGCAGTGGTGGACACGTAACCAGGACAGATTTCCTCGTTTGGCCAAGCCAGGCAAAACCTACTGGGCTATCCCAGCCACCAGCACGCCAAATGAGAGGATTCTTTCTCTGACCGGGAATCCCATCACGCCACAGCGGTCGAGCCTTCAACCAGGCCGTGTCGATGGCACATATCTTCCTGCACGCAAATCAGGATCGAAAAGCAAAAACTGTGACTGAGCAGGACTATGAAAGTGACGACTAGGCTCACAAGCTAGATCTTGCGTGAGTTTTGTTTTGTTCTACCAACATTTCAGTCGATCTTCTTTGCACTTAAATGAAAGTTGTAGCCTCTTGTTATTGCTACGTGTATCTGTAGATGAGCTGTCTGTCAGCATATGCATTATATGTTGGAAATACAGATTGTATCTTGTTGCAAAGCATTCCCTTCTACTGTGATTTATTAATGATGTCATCAGCGATTAGTTGACGTAGACTCTAGTGATGTGCGATACCACTTAATTCCTATATGATCCACTACCAAGTAATACCCAGGCTGGTATTGCTGATACTTTTTACGTTTCTGTATTTCTGAGATAAATAAGAGTAGGCTGTAGCCTTACCAATTCAAAATAATAGCTGCATAATGACAAGACATCAAACTACATATTCATAGTCATATTCTTTAATTATAATAAAAATATCCTGCTCAGAACTGCCGCTTCATAACATCATCATATTATTGTGACTCAATCTCAGATGTTTAGCAAAGTTTGCGGTGTTGCCAAAGTATTTCACTGTCTTTGCACACACATCACACAGAGCAACATTATTACCTTCACAGCTAAAATACAGCCAGACGTGACTGTTTCTACAGTCGGCCAGAGTCAGTATTCAATGGCGGGAAATGTAAAGAGCTGCAGCGGCTCACTTCAAAGAAGCTCCGCAAGCATGACTTTGACATGTGGAAGGAAAAGTTGTTCCATCCTGGTGACAGTAAGATACTTATGATAAAACACACACTCACTCCAAATGACTGAGTTTAGATATCGATCCTTTTATTTGAGTATCGATCCTGGAGCAGGAAACGTTGGTATTAGAAATATCGATACTTTAGGATCGATCCGCACATCACTAGTAGACTCGACTTTCATCACATAACTGTCCGCTGTGAAAAATCTGAAGTCGTGGAACCTCTAGTATATGACAGTGTTAAGAACAGTTAATCACAATCAATAAAAAATTAATTTATACTCATATTTTAACCTTGTATTTCAGTTTGAGACTTGTGCAAGGAAGGTCACCACTCTTTATGGATCATGTTCGGATTTTGTGTTCATATTCCTACCATTAGCCTCCACATATTGATGCACATTTTGGTTTTATCTTAAGCTGAGCATCTCTTTATTTTGCAACATGATAAATGTGTTGCACAGTGAATGCCTACAGTCCCAGTGGTATGATCATTTTCCACTGATCTGACTTCTGTTTAATGAGGCCGACACCTTCATGCTCCACATAATGAGCCCACCTGTGACTTTGCTTACTTATGCAGTCTCAGTCTTTACATCTAGGTGGGAAATATGTGCCGCTGCGGGAGATGTTTAACTATAAAGAAGTACATCATGAATGTTGCCTCCATGAGTCTGTTTCTGTCGGACTTTCTTTCACTATGTGTGTCTGTCCATATTTAGAATGTATACAGTGCCCTCCAGAATGATTGGCACCCTTTGCTGTTTATCATTGTCTTTCAAAATATTCACAAAATAAAAAAATGTTTGTCACGATTCGTGGAGGAGCGCAGAGGAGGTGAGCCCAAACGCAAGACAGCGAGGCAGAGATAAGGTTCAGGGATTTAATCCACAACGGCAACAGGCAAAACAAGGTTACAGGCAGATGACAGGAAGCTCCACACAGAAGACAGAACACTTCACCAGACGAACATGATTGAGTGAACACACTACAATAACCGGACACAGACTGAGGGAACAGACAAGTATATATGAACACCTGGGTTAACGAGCTGGGAGGGAGCAAGGTGAGAGCAGGGGACAGGGATCAGGATAACGAGGCAGGCAGAGAGACAGCAGGAAAACAGAGAGACGGGCAGGCAGAGACAACAGAGGGTAACACAGAGGCAGGCCGGCAGAGAGGCAGTTAACCCAGAATACACAGACCAGAAATAAACACTAAGACATGAACTAATGTACAGGACTAAGAACTAAGACTCGAGACAAGACAGATACTAAGTAACTTAAGGATGCAGACGAATAATAATAAACAAGGCTACACCGAATACACAGAACCAAAAACAGACTTAAACAGGAAACATGAACACAAAACCCACATTCATAACAGTTGACATTGAACAAAAATATTTAGAAGATCCTATGAAAATACAAATCTAACTCAAGTGTATTTCCTGTCACATTTGACATTTTTAAGTTTGCCTGTAGGATCTCTTAATTGGTCAACCATGACATCCTGTTTCACTGTCATATGAGGTGACACAGGCCAAATTCCCTTAGTCACTCATCACTATGGGTAAAGACATGAGAACACAGTGGTGATGTGCTACAGGAAGTTGTTGAGCTGCACAAATCAGGAGATGGATGTAAGAAAATCTCCAAACAGTTGAAAATACCCATTTCCACATTTAGCTCCAAAACACTTTGGGAAACATTCAGCCCCTTGGCTGTGCATTTCCTATTAAAACCATCCCCATGTTTCAGGCATTTACAGAATGTTTATTCTATTCTATTCATTGTCTTCACCGTGCAGGTCGATCACTAGGCGCATCTGTGGAGGGCACGTTCACACGCGGCGGCTCTTTTGATGTCATCCACTCGCCGCTATTAGAGATGTTATAGGCTAGTTATATTCTAAACACAGCTTCTGTTCCGCTTGTTTTTTCTGACTTCATCGGGCATCCAGAGACACACATAGCTACAAAAGTTTGAAAGTCCAAATAAAAGTAGGCTATTTAATTGAAATTCATAGTAGATTTTTACCCAACGGAAAAATGTATAATGACCACTTTTACTAAAAAATACACAGCATTGGAAAAGTTATAGCTGGTCAAAAAGCACACGAGGGAGCCGCACGCTCTCTTGAAGGGACCGCAGAACAGACCTCTATCACAGGGGAAAACTAGACTACTGCAGCGTTAGTTTTGATGATCATGTAGCAACACAAAACCTATGAGCAGCAGCTTTTATGGATGTTTACTTTAGTGGATCGCCCTAACCCGTCAGATGCAGAGTCAACCAAGAACACATCGCTCAACCCCCACCGTCAGACTCTCCTTCACTCACTGCGCTGAGCAAGTGTAATGCCTGTAGTGGGAAAGGCGTTGCCAATAGCAACATAGAACGTTTATCTAAACGCGCAACATGAACAGTGCTAAAATTACTGTATTCTTATAGGGGGTAAATATTACCCGCTGGCGCTTATAGGTATAAATGCCCATTTTTTAAATCTGGCTTTATCTTGACATTTTTTAACAATAGGGGGTGCTACATAACACACTGTTAGGAAAAGTAAAAGACTGGGGGACTTAAATTATATTGAAACAAAGATACATACAATCAAAAAACAGCCGCGGGAAAATTTGACCCGTTGGCGGTTCTAGTGTTTCAGTATCTAAGTTTTAGTGGCATCTTGTGGTGAGGGTTGCGAATTGCAACCAAAGGCTCAGTCATCGCTCATCCGTCCCTTTCCAAGCTTACAGGAGAAGCTACGGTCACTCTAAATAACGTGTGTGCTCCTCCATTTGTCCAAATTTCACTTCTCTTCTTACTTTGAATAAACTAGACGACAACGACAGCTACTACTACTACTACTACTACTACTTCTCCCTCTTTATTTAAGTATACAACCAGTGCCTGAAGTGGGCGGTAGGCAGTACTGGCACCTCCACATATTACTCTTTGGCGTACTGGGACATTTTCTTGCGTACTGGGACTTCTCCCAAGCTGCAGGTCCTCTGCCCTGCCCTCTCCATATCAGGTTCTCTGGGCGCTACGTGACACTCACCTGTTTCCATTCTCGCCTGCCTGCTAAACTCTGTCGGTGGAGAGAGACGAGGGAGAACAGAAGCTCGGGTGTCTTTCAAGCAGCCGTGTGCTGAAACTAGCTCATCAGTGTCACCGACCAATCACAGCCTGGATGGGGCGGGACATTTAAAAGTATTGACAGATAGGTGTCATTTACACTGGGGACGCTGGGGACAGGTCAGAATCAGGATGGCTCCATTACTTTTTGAAAGCTTTTGTTGAAAATGTTCTGAAAAACAGCAACAAGAAATGTTAAATAACAAATGAGACAATGCACGATGAGAAAACATGCAATGCAATTGAAACTTAGAAGAAAAAAATGTGAATCGTACAAAAACTAATTACTGCATTATATTCCATTATATTTTTAGATTATATTGAATTGTCACCTGCCATGTCTCCAGAATGCAGGAAAGTAAGTATTTAATGCTCCATGTTGTTAATGTTATAATATTTACCTTTACCTTAAGGTGGGGATAGTGTGTGCGTGTGTGCGTGCGTGTGTGTGTGGGGGGGGGTACTGGCACCTATTTTTTTCCACTGCACTATTTTATTTACAGTTTACAAAGACACACAAATTTAACATAAAATCGGTAATGCACAGTGCTCTTTGTAGTAAAGATTTTGCAATATTGTCTATCATAAAGTATCTATCAAGGTAAGTCTCTTCATGAGTTGTTTTTTGTTAGATTTATATAAAGGAATATAAATGCTGGAAATAATAATCCTATTCTTTGGTTTAATTTTCTGAACAACCTCTGAATTCATTTCGTCTTCCCCACTTGTTAAACCAAATCTACACCCTTGTTTACCAAGCAAGTGGAGCCCGACTTTGTTTGTCAGCATGTTCCCAGATCTCAGCAATGAATTTGTTCAACAAGCACATTGTTATCCGAACAGATAGAAATGATGGCCAAAAATCAAACATGAAATGCAGCGTGGAAAGAAATGAAAATACCCTTTCTTAATGAGTCTTAAGGTCTTTTTTTCTTTCAATAAAACCTTCAAATTAATCTTAGATGAAAATGTGAGAAAAGTCTGAGTGGTCTAAACTGGCCAGAATTAAACAAGGAGAGAAAACTTGGTAGAAACCCTGTATAAGTCCAGAAGTGGCTGCAGCTCACACCAGCAACCGGGGATAATGTTTTTTTCGTCAAAGTAAGCTGTCCATGGTGCTGAATCAGCCTCTTCCACAGGATTATTCTGCCTCCTGACACACAATGAGAGGATAAGAGCCGAGGGCAGGGTGCTCATCGGCTTTTTGTCACAATAATGGGTTTTACCGTTTAGGAAAATTAATGTAATGATTCTTTGCTTATCTCCGTTGACAGAAAGGTATTTGTATATTGAAGGAAAAATATTCTTAATCCAAACATTAGCTCATTAGCATGGCTAGAAGTTTGAGCTAATAGCTGTTACTGTGTTGACAATGTAGCAGGCTACAGCTGCATCCTTTTATTTGTTTAAAGGTAAGCAATAATGAACTAGCATGTCGGTGATACCTTTACTGTCTACGTAATTGGTAAGGATATGCACCTGTGATGGGTAAGGGTAGGGATATTAATCCATTTCTAACCCTGTGAGACCAGGACACTATGGCCAAGGTCTGCAGTTCTGTATACTGCATCCTTTCAGCCCATTTGGCACTAAGCAAGAGGAAGTTGTAAATAAACCTGTTAAGGAGCGACAGGGGCTGCACATAAAGCGTGCAGCTGTAATATTGTTGTATGTGTGGCACAAAGCAAATAGATTAAGATCAAGGTCTGGGTTATGAGGCAGAGTTTATATGAGCTCTGTGATCAGTGGAATGCGTTTTCATACTCCGCTGTAAATAAAGCACTGGTGAGAGTGGCCATGGGCAGACAGCATATAGCAGAATAGCTTTTTAAAAAAAAATCAAAAGTGGCCATGTTTTATGAAACCAACTTGACTCATTAGTTATCTCAAGGCACTTTTTTACTCTTATGTGTGTACAATAACAAAGCATAAGGGAAACAGTAAAGCATAAGGGTCTGGTAGGCGTACTTTTTCACTTTGGCTCTGTCCAAAGTGAAAAAGTACACCTACCAGACCCTTAAAGCCTAAATACCTTAGAGGAGTAGATGCAACCTCAGGTAGCTTTTGGCAACAGCCTGACATAACAACCTGGTGAACAATCCCCCTACAATACACTGCAGAGGGAATCAAAACTAAATCATCATGAGTAGCTACTGACGTGTCCACCTCTCATACATATTGATTGTAGTTTACCCCATGCAATGAGCCCCGTCTGGTCTTAATTAGCTAACACGAGTACACTGGTCAAACGCATTGTTCAGCATGAAAAAACCCTAGCTGATTCTAATTAACAGTCACCTTTTCACATTCTGAATGTCACCATTTTGAACATGACCTCTGCAGGTCAAGTTTAACCACAACAATGACCTCCTCTTCTTCTAATTTATTATCTCACCACATCACTTTCATTTCCAGATGCCCAATAATAAATCCTAATGATAATTTAACTCGTTTGTTACTTTACGTCTATTTGTGCGGTTTTCTTACACCTATTTCCATGCCACGCCTAAATTTACTGTGAGAAGACTGATCTAGCATGAAAAAGCTACTATACCTCAGCAGTCAGTACTAATGCATTAACATGATAGTTGGTCTCAGTGTTTTCTGCCCACCAGTGTGGTGGCTGTTTGATGTTGCGATGTCAACTGCAGGACTTTGACAGTGGGAGATATTTCATAGAAGTACTGGTCGAATAAATACAATGTTGATTGTTCAAAAACATTTCTAACATTTTGCTCTCCGCTGCATTCACCCGCCTCTCTCTCTCTCTCTCTCTCTCTCTCTCTCTCTGAACCACACACTCACTACGCTCACCAAAAGGAGCGACTGCGAGTGGTGGGGAGACCATTGCCGGACTAGTGAACAAGAAAACTTCCTTTGCACCCATTTTGGGAGCATTTTGGGTTTAGGCCCGATGGAAAAAGGTGAGCCAGCCAGCACAGACAAAGCGGTGTGCACATCATCTTTGTTCAGCTGTGTGCCGGTATGCGTCCAAGCAGCTTCTGTTGGGACCTCCAGTAAGAATGTATGGACGAAGACAACTTTCACTGTTCATTATTTTAAGAGCCTTAAGTATTTAAACCCAGCAGGACTTGTCCAAGTAGGCTAACTACATATTAGACTCATAGCAAGTAGTAGTAGTAGTTCAAGACAATGTCATAAAATAAGCAGACTATAGTGCTACTCCTTTAAATAAAATGGTATTTGGCACATTTACAGACGATTTCACTTCGCAACAGGAAGTGAAACAGTCTGCATTCCAGCCGGCAGGAGGATCTTGAGAGTCTTCCACTGCTAGTGATGCATCACTGTGCACAACACCGGCTGAGCTTTCTTCACTGAAACAACTCCTGTGACTTGATGTTTGGCTGCTCATGCTGACATGATGTACTCCAGGCCCCCAGCTGACGCTCTCCACATTATTTGTCAACACAGCAGAGCATTACTTATTAATGAGTTCTTCATGCTTTATTAAACTTACTGTCATAACACCTCACCGGGGACCGTGGAGTGAGTTCACTCGTCCTCCTCCCACTGGTGAAAAATAACTCTTTTTAGCTGAAACCCAAAGTTGCTTATTTCTCATATTTACTCCATTTGTGCTCACAGGATGTGACACGCCACCGTTTACAGAGGCTGGAGGAAGTTGGATCAAAATTTAAGGGATGGAGCTGCTCGCCAGCATCCTGCCTGATGTGTGCTGTCCATCTTAGAGGAGACTGTGTTACTTAAAAGGTGTGTTTGCATCTGTCAGGCAGGCAGGGCATCGCCTTTGGCTCGCTTACTCATCAACATTTATCTTTCCTGTTGATGTCCATTTACAGTACTTCACGCCTGATGATTCCAGCAATCTAAAGTTATCACCACCTCACTAGGGAGTGCACTTATGCCAAATGGGCTCAGTGCCTGGCAACAGGACCACAGCTACCCCTGCCACTTCTTATCAGTAGCCGCCGCCGTCAACCCCAAACAGCTTGGTTATTTTAGGGCAGGCCTGTCCTCTTGTCCCCTCCAGTGTCTCCTCCAGGACCGCTGTCATCTTTATGGATGTCACTCACTGCAGGAGGAAGCAGCCTTGGCCTGGAAGTTCTCTAAACGGGGCTCAGTGCCAGGCCCACATGATCTGAAACACCTCTTAAACAGCCCAGCACGGCTGTACTCTGCAGAGTCGTTCTGCCTTATTCGACTTTCCTAATACTCACCACTCTATTTAATCCACTTCAGAGCACGGTGGGTTGATAAAGATATCTTCAAAAGCACATGTTTGTTACTTTTTACTGCTGGAATCTCCTTCATCTGTAGTGCCACAAAGCATCACCTGGACATTTAACGGCAGAATAAATTTGATCTGTTCTCAGCTTATACACGCTCACAAAGGAGGTAATCGCATCATCACCTGAGTGTGGCATGATGTTGCACCATCTCAGCTCAGATGATCAAAGACAAGAAAAACAAGCTAATTGGCACTCCCTGGAGACCCGGAGCTGGAGGATAGATCCAGCCTGTCTCAAAACAGTAAAAAAATATTCCCTTTGAAATTATGCAATGCTAAAGTTGCAATTCTGCACAGTATGTCATTTAAACAGTCAATTTAAAAATGAAACCAGACAGAAGATTCTAACATACTCTGTTAACTCCCTCTAAGTTCTCACTGAACTGGCAAAAAATGCCAGCCTTACAGATTTAAAGTTGCACTCAGCAATAAACTCTGAACATAAAAATACAGCTTTCTTATTAGCTGAAATCACAACGTGAAGCTGTAATAGAGAAGAATGTCCCACCTCCCATGGATTCTTCTTGTGCCCAAATGAAACGTTTGTAGTTTCTAGTATACACACTCATCAGCCCATAGGAACCGAGCTCCTCTAGCCATTTTAGTGACTTAGGTGAGCACCACCACATTACCGCACCAGTGCTGCCTCATCACCACCCAGTAAAATATATGGACAATAAACATCAGTTGTAATGGTTTCAAGACAAAACAAATATATTAAAAGTGAGACTGGGCAAGTTAACACATTATTATCGCCGACAGTTATTTTATTGCACGTCACACAGCTTTTATTATTATGTTTTAACAAGCTAGCAGTGGGAAATGGTTCTGACGACGCTAATCCCGTGTTGGTGTGGATTGAACGGAATGACATTGCTGACGTCTTGTGAATGGTGTGAATTTTGGATAACATAGAGGTTTTCATATGTTGTACACATTGCAAAGGCCTCTGAGCTTAATTTATGAATTTTAATTTACAGAACTGTAGCTGCTAAATTACCATGTGACAACAACATAACTTCCATTTTCTAAATCATTCTAAAATGATGAGCTTGGGAAAATGTTCAGCAGTAATGTGCAGTATGTGTAATTTGTAATTAATGGGCTAAAAAAACAGAATAGCAGATGTGGTCTCGAAAAAGGCAACATGCAAGAGAAAGATTGACTTACCATCTTCAGACTCTGTGGCACAGAATCTGTGCCTCATCACCTCTGGTGTTTCTTTGATAACAACAAGAGATGTGATGAGCTTTGCACTGCTAAACACAAAGACAACAGCAGATGTGATTTTATAGAAGGTAGCTGTTTGAATATCAGACTGCGATCTGGTGTTGAACATTTAACAGTGTCATTTCATTCATTTATCTCGGTGTCTAAAGCTTGTGTATATGTGTGTGTGTGTGTGTGTATATACTGTATATGTATGTATATATATATATAGCTGCAAGTGGCAACGATTGAGCTCCAGGAAGATTGAGAGCATTTGGATGCTCGTTTCTTATTTACTGATCAAAACTCTTTATTTTCTTTAAAATAATTAACTGAGGTCATCACTATATGCTGATGCTCATATTTTACTCGTATTTTGATAAAAAATATATTGCCTCGTATAATTAACGCAGATGATCCTGACTACGTTTTCGGATTATTGGCCCAGTTTTGGGGGTTTTTTTCAGAATAATTGAGCACAAGACAAGTGGGGCAAAGATGCAGATGACCTGAGAGTAAAATAATTAAAGAATCTTCAGTCTAAGCCAAGCCATTTTTGAGATAATTGCGATATTATTATTGCGACTGTGCGAACTTGATTGTTACAGCGTCAGCTTGAGGTCATTGAGTGTCATTATACGTGACTGAGTAGTGGGTGGAATTTGCAATCCACCTGTTTCTAGGTCTTCCGTTTTTTTTGTTACCATAACACTTTTTAGCTGAAAACAATAAGAAGAAGACAAACAGTAAGCTTGGGTGGTAACAAGGTGTTACTGTATTCTGGTGATGTATTGTAGCATATGCCCTCAGACTGTAACCTACACTGTACATTTACTGCTGAACTTCACTGCTCAGCTTTTCCTCTGCCACACACTCACACCGCTCACCAAAGGAGCTCCTTGGTAGCAACTGTGAGTGGTGAGATAGCATTACAGGACCAGTAAACAAGAAAAATGCTTTGGCCCTGTTTGGGAGGATTTTGGGTTTAGTCCCCATGATAACGCTGAGCCAGCCTACAGGACGAAGCCGTCTGCACATCACCTCCGTTCAGCCCACTTACGTATCTGCCACAGCAACAAGTGTCATTAGTTCCTCCAGCAAGAGTCTATATATGAAGGTTCTTATTTCCTATCTGTTCAATATGAGCCATAAATATTTAAAACCAGCAAGACTTGTCTATGTAGGGTAACTGCATATTAGACACAGCACTGTACTTCAATCACCAGCAGCTCAGCTTTTACTTTTTTGTCTTTTTTTTTTTTACACAAATATTGTCATATACTGTAAACCCTGATAAAATGTCAGGAAGGTATGAAAAAAATGATACGGCACAAGCCTATTTCACAGAGTCACAAGAGGCACCCTTTGCCTTAATGTACTAAATAAGCATTTAAAAACGCACCTCATGCATGAAGTGCTAAATTTTAGACCAATTTCAAAACTGCCTTTTATTGCAAAGATTCTAGAAAGAATTGTGTCCAAACAATTGCTC
This sequence comes from Micropterus dolomieu, assembly GCF_021292245.1. NCBI lineage: Eukaryota > Metazoa > Chordata > Actinopteri > Centrarchiformes > Centrarchidae > Micropterus > Micropterus dolomieu. The sequence goes on from NC_060159.1 coordinate 2,938,391, forward strand.
ACTTTACTGGAAAATAACAAATTATTTGAAAAGTTTCAGTCTGGTTTCAGGAAGTACCACAGCACTGAGACTGCCCTGCTTAAAGTCACCAATGACCTTTTAATGTCTGCTGATGAAGGCATGTGCTCAGTCCTGGTACTCCTGGACCTCAGCGCTGCTTTTGACACCATTGATCACAACATCATGTTAGACAGACTGAGGCACTGGGTGGGGATCTCTGGTACTGCCCTAGAATGGTTTTCATCCTACCTGTCAAATAGGAAGTTTTGTGTGTCTGTAAACAACTATGTCTCCTCATTCTGTCCAGTTAAATATGGTGTGCCTCAGGGGTCGGTCTTAGGACCCATTTTGTTTTCCTTGTATCTGCTTCCCCTTGGACATATTATCCATAAACATGGTATTTCTTTTTATATTTATGCTGATGACACACAAATATACTTGCCTGTCAGATCCACAGACCCTGGAATGCTGAGTTCACTTAACAACTACCTTTGTGAAGTTAAAAAA
>NC_060159.1:2938997-3022008 GCF_021292245.1 Micropterus dolomieu
ACCACATTACTCCTATTTTAGCTTCATTACACTGGCTCCCAGTGTGTTTTAGAATTGACTTTAAAATTCTATTGATCACTTTTAAAGCTCTTCATGGCCTCTCGCCTTGTTATATTTCTGACCTTTTAGTCCCATACGCACCAGCACGTACCTTGAGATCCTCGGGCAGAGGTCTGTTGTCTGTTCCAGAGTCTCGACTGAAAACTAAAGGGGACAGAGCGTTTGCTGTCAGGGCCCCGAGGCTCTGGAACAGCCTGCCCGAGGAAATCAGGTCGGCTGAGTCAGTGAACTCTTTTAAGTCCCTTCTTAAAACATACTTTTATATGAGAGCCTTTCCCGATCTTATTTGACTTTATTTTATCCCTTTTATTCTATTTTACTTATTTTATATTTATCTTAAATGTGTATTTTAGTCTTTTCAATGTTTTGATGCTTTTATCTTGTATTGTTTTTGTATTATTGCCTTTTGGGTATTATTGTCTTTACACTTGTTAAAGCACTTTGTAACTTGTTTTTGAAAAGTGCTCTACAAATAAAGGTTATTATTATTATTATCATTATTATTAATTGTTGGCAAGTAGGACTTGGCCACCCGGGGATTTGAACCCTGGACCATCACATGAGAAGCTGCCTTGCTGACTGCACCACTGGGGAGATGTGGTTGCCATACATCACATGTGCAAACCTGAGGTATTTCTGTCTTACTTAAAACACGAACAGTAAAATGGTGGTCAGAAAATTCTGAGAAAAACCGTCACACATGATGCCGCTGGTTTCATATGCAAAGAATGTCAGTCTTGGTAGCATTTGAGGAAAAGGAGATCTAGATGTTAATGTTTAGCATATTTAGAAAAAAACAGAGTGACGGACTATTGAACTGACCATAGGTTGCAGTGAGGCAAACTTTCGTCACACATCAGTGGATGTGCTGAAAAGATTCAGCTCAGGAGAGTGTACGGGTGTTTTTTTTTGTTGTTGATTTTTTGAGGTTTGGAATGTGAAATGTCTGGATATTTGGATATTAGCGGTGTGGAAAATAATTGATTTTTTAGATGTATCGCGATGCGGACTTGGACGATTATGAATCGATTAATAAATGTCAATAATCTTTTATCTAGAGGTTCACTCATAACGTAATGTTGACGGAACAAAAAGTGTGGTCCTCCCTGTTTAGCACAGACAGGCAGCTATTGAGTGAGTGACTACTGCTACTAAAATTTCATATTATCAGTAAAGTCAATGCCTAACTCACATTCATGATTTTAACCCGCACACTGGTGCAACATGGTAGAGCTTAGCGAGCGTCCTCTCCTCCTTCTTCAAAGGACAGGCGCCAGTAGGTGACGGTGAAAGCAGCGGAGCAGAGGAAATTAAGAGTGCTACGTTTCAGTCTGGCAGTAAATGTACAGTGTAGGTCACAGCGTGTCCGTTAATTAAAGTCTGTCTGTTATTTTCCCAACTGCTGGATAAGTTAAGCCAGGTGGTGCTAACGTTAGCTAACATCTCCTCTTCAGACTGCGGTCTATAAGCTGAGCAGGATGCTTTTTGGCTGTTGTAAAGTTGGTTTGTTATTCATCCACATATCGAGTACACAAATAAAGGAAATGCTTCTTTCTCAGGGCCCATGGTGCTCAATACAAGTTTACAGTCATCAACTTACAAGACACAAACATGTAACTACACTAGACGAGACCAAAAAAAGGAACAAATATATTAAGGTGGAGTGAACGTGGTTTGGCTGGAGCAAGTGTGTAGTTCAACCCCCATCTGACTCTATACTAATAACAGCAGCATCAGAAATAAAAATAGCAGAAGCAGAGGTCAGTAATGATGCAATAATGCTATGCAATGTTAGCTACATTTATATGAAGTAACATTAAATAGCTGCATTTCATTACCACCTACTTGTTTGGATTGTTACAAATACTTTTCTTTAGAAGTATCAACAGTGAGAAAAATACATCTTTATCCTTTTCTTTTTACAGTCGCATCATAGCCTCATAATCGTAATGAGGTACCTCGACATTCCCACCCTTGAGGTGATGCATCGAGGAATCGTAATTGAATCGTGAGACCAGTGAAGATGCACACCCCTATTGGATATGTTTTATAATCTACAGCCACTTAAATCTATCATTACCAAATGTTATGCATCAAGTGAGTCGAGGTCCTGTATCATGCTAACCGAATTTCATATGAATCCATGCATTCTATTACAAGATATAATTATATTTTCATTTTGCTCCCATAAGAGGTGCAATGAAATGTATTAACATATTAAAATGTATATAATAACTTAAGATCAGCAAAGCCTATAGATGCTCATGCAGAAGTTTTGAGGAGATTTCAAAAATAGGATTTTCCATCCATCCATCCATCTTCATCCACTTATCCGGGATCAGGTCGCGGGGAAAATAGGATTTTAAAAGTTGCAAAATTACATTTGTAGAACAGAGGAAATGATAAAAGAATTTGGACTCTAAGCCAAGCTCTTTCCGAGATGTGAAAACATACACTTGATTGTTAAAGCACCACCTTGATGTCAGTGAGTCATTTCATGTGTTTGAGTAGTGGGTGAAATGCAACACACCTGTTAATTTATGTAGGTTTTTGCTACGTGAACATTTTTTGCAGAGAAAAGTAAGAAAGAAGAATAAAGTTCCAGCAGAAAGCTTCACTGCTTGGACCCAGATTATCTCAATAATACTGCCTTATTTTGCCATGAAATCCATTGATCACAAACTTGCAGCTTACTGATGTGATATGAGTTTCTGGTTACTGCTCACGTTGTTCTTGTCTTGTGGAATTACAGGTATGAGCAGTGAGAGGTATTTATACAGGTGTTTTCAGATACGGCAAGTGCTTCTTCCGCCACTCCAGACTTGTTGAACCACAGTATTTAAAAAAGCACTTTAGCATGCCACTCATTTATCTTCTGTGTGAGCAAAACAGGCAAACACAAAAGGCCCTGCTGGCTTCTTAGTTCTAATAAGCCTAAATGGGTCTAAATGTCAGGAAACAAGAGCACCTGCCGTAGCCTGGCAGGCCGCTGTCATACGGGTAATAGTTGACTGGCACATACAGTCTGCCACAGGAGCCGGGCAATTACGTGGGCAGACAAACTCCCTTATCTCTAATGAACACTTGCAGTCGCTTTAAAAGCGTTCACATCTGTCCTGGCAGGGAGGCGGATGGCGGTGCTAGTCGTCTCTTACCATCATGCAGTCTCCTCAGAACTGCTCCACCAGTTTGTGTCTTCTTCAGAGAATATGGGCCTTGGTCGTTACTGTGGAAGGTTTTTAGAGGTGGAAAACAATTTGGTGACTGTCGTTCTCTAAATATGTAAAAAAAATCTTTGATTGGTTAAACCCCTCTCATTACAGTATTGCAGCAGTAACAGCCCAAATTCTTATACAAGATCGACCTGAAACATATAGCAGTTTCTCTTATTGACACAGACCACTGGTGAAATTAGTACTAAAAAACACAATATCCCTTTACCTCTAGAGGTATCTAACCATGCAGATAGATTTTTTTTTACACCTGCAAACCGTATCTTCTGGTATAAATGCAATCTATACTGAGCTTTTGCAGTCCGGGGCCTCTGGAACTCGCTGCCTGAAGATCTGAGACTTGCAGGAATCACATACAAAAATGGGAATATTTCAAGTACAAAATCAGAGTAATAGCAATAAAACGAAGTAAAGAAATTTAAAAAAATAACATAGCCAAAGAAATATGTATTATGGATGAATTAAATGCTTTATTGATTAAAGATAAACTTTCAGAAAATGAAGAAATAAGAATGAAGAAACTAAAGGAGGAAATAGACAACATGTATATTGATATGACTAAAGGGGCCTTTATAAGGTCCCGAGCAAAATGGCTAGAAACTCTAGTTACTTCTTCGCTTTAGAGAAGAGAAACCGCAAAAGAAATAATATAAATACCCTTAAAATTAATGATAACATCACCTCTAATCCTTTGGACATCTCTAGACATGTTAGCTCATTTTATAGCAATATATATATATATTTACTTATAAAACTGGAGACCTATAACTCTCTTAAACATTGATTACAAAATATTGTCATTAATTTTTGCTAAGCGGTTAAAAAAAGGCCTTCACAAGATCATAAATGAAACACAAACAGGTTTCATGTCTAAACGTCACATAAGTTCAAATATAAGACTTGTTCTTGACTTGCTGGACTATTCTGACAAAATTAATACCGATGCACTGATTGTATTTCTCGGTTTCTATAAAGCATTTGATACTGTAGACCACTACTTCCTGTTCAAAGCACTCCAAACATTTGATTTTGGACCAAAATGTATATCCACTGTAGAAATGTTTTATAAAAATATTGACAGTTGTGTTATATTGTACCCAAATACCACCAAAAGATTTCCTGTACTTAGATCAGTTCGCCAGGGCTGCCCTATTTTGCCTTTTTTGTTCCTGCTGGTGGTTGAACTACTGTCACTACATATTCATCATAACCCCATTATCAAAGGTTTGTCTATTTTTGGTAAAGAAATCAGATTGACTCAGTTAGCTGATGATACAGCCCTTTTTTTAAAGGACAAACATCAGATTGAATATGCTATATCCTTAATTGACCAATTTTCTGCTGCTTCTGGATTAACTCAACAAATCTAAATGTGAAATTTTATGTTTATATCAAAGTGATGATAAGCAATTGTTTAATATATCTGTCAAGAAATGTGTAAAATATCTACATATTCATATCTGCAAGGACTACATGGAACATCAGCAACTTAACTTCTCTCCTAAACTGAAGAAGACTAAAACAATACTGACCTCATAGCTTCAAAGAGACATTTCAATACTGGGCAGAATCCTCCTGACTAAAGCAGAAGGGATTTCAAGATTTGTTTCCCCTGCTCTCACTCTGTGTCCATGATTCAACTTGCAAAGACATTAATAACGTACTCATAAACTTCGTATGGAAGAATAAGCACCATCACTTAAAAAAAGCGATGCTCTCTTTGAACTTTTGGACTTGAATTACACCTTCAAGGTGAAATGTTTAAAAGAATGCTTAAATGCACCCGACTCATTATGATACTTTATCCCACATAACATTTTCAAAGAAGTTGGAGGTCTCCAATTCTTGTTGAAGTGTCACTATAATATCACAAAGTTACTGTTAAAACTGTCCCGATTTTATCAACAAGCTCTTTTAGCTTGCTATTCTCATAACTTCTCTCCACACAAGTCTGTTATATGGAATAATGAATGCATCACCAAAAGGAACAAGTCACTTTATTTACAAAACTGGATCGATAGAAATATCATCTTCTTAAGGGACTTAAGTATTGTAACGGTCAATTAATTTAGTATGAGTCCTTTCATAGAGAGAAGGCATTCCCAATAACATTCAGAGAATATAGCTCAGTCTTTAAATCTATACCTAATGGTTTATTGGAACTAATGAAAAGCTATAAGAAAAAGTGCCCAGTTTCATATATACTCTTTATATAAATAATATTGATATTTTGAGCAGCAAATGCACTAACAAACACATTAGAAAATGCTTTTTAAATTTAAAGAAAATAACACCTCGTGGCAAATTTTTCTGGAATTCTCAGTTTTCCAATATTAACTGGTGTAAGGCAGGGCTTGTTCCTTTTAGGTTCTGTATTACAAACAAAGTTAGAGAATTACATTTGAAAATGTTGCATAACATATATTCAACCAACATGCTTATCTCAAAATTCATGCTTGTTGACAACAAGAACAAGAAACTTTAATTCATCTTTTCTGTGACTTATATTCATTCTGTAGCACATTCTGGAGGGACTTTGAGAATTACATATATTCTAAAACAACACATACAATTACAGTTGAAAGGAAAAATGTCATTACCTACTTTGAATCTAAAGATAAGAACTTATGTACCGTTGTGAATCTCTTTATTTTGTTGGGGAAATTTCATATTCACAAAGCTAAATGCTCTAAGTCTACCCCATGTTTTAAAGTACTCCTAATCGAAATAGATATGTACTTTGAGTCTCTTAAACTTGTATCAAACAAGAAAAGCATTTCGATAAGTAATATCTACTCAGAGCTATTCATCTAAAAAATATCTTATGTCACCACCTGTTAAGATAGACTGTCACTTACTCATCTCTTAAGTCTGTCCTGTTTTGTATTTCCTTTCGTTTCTGTTAATGGATTTGTTATTTAAGTTTATTATTAATTTATATATATGCACTATTATGTTATATTAAGTATTATATTGTGCTTATAAGCTGGAATGTCTGAATGTCTGTAACCTGATTTTCAATAAAATGTTAAAAAAAAAAATCTTTTCAAAAAAGTTTTTAGTAATGCAAGAACACCGTTTTACTTCCAACATGTCTTGTTATTATAACATTTTGTAGTTATAACCTGATTTTATTTTTATTATTTTTGCTCCTGATTTTTACAGTTTAAAGCACTTTGTAAGTTTTGTATTAAGTTTATTATTAGTTGTAGTAGTATGTTTGTTGATAGGTCTACCAGTCCTGCCTAACTCATTTGCATATTAATCTAATCGTGAAGACGGCGATTAAAATGTAGATTAATTATCCAGCACATCTGACCCGTTTTAAACAGTCACACAGTTACAAATTCATTCTGTTGTCATCCTTGTGTTACAGACATGCACCAATCAGAAGCGCCATGCGCCTCCTGTTACGGCCCTACTCACCAATCACTCAGTGTACATTTTACAACAACAAACGAAAATAGAGGAAAACATTTTGTCCGGCGTGAACACACACTGAAGTGTTTCAGCAGCGGAGCGTTTAGCCTACAGCCTATTAACGTGTTGTTAATTTGTCATTTTGTGTGCTTCTACTACAGATTACAGCTCTCTGTCTGCCCGTTCCGCTCTCTGTAGACTAACGTTACATATCTACACGGAGAATTTCAGAATAAGAGCGTTTTGCCTGTCTGATTTTGCTGACTTGTTCAGATTTTGGTTATTTGTTCTATTGTCCTTGATTTTTGTGCTTCTACCATGATTAATTAGGCTATGTAGTTAAATTGTTTCTTTTCTGCCTGTTTTAACTGTTTATTGTTGATGTACAATTAGGAATCTGCAAAATGGTGTTTTATTTTAAAATTGGATTCTCTATGCCGTTCTATGTCTGCCTGGTTCATCTGCTCTGTGCTGCTTGACGTGGCTTCAGTCAAAAATAGACTGGCAGTGAATTGTGAACTTAAGCAAAACTTCAATTAAAAAATAATGCAAATCAAATTGCAATATTTGGCAGAAAGATCACAGATTTTTCCCCAAAATGCGGTTAAAATCGAGATAATGATAAGAATTAATACCAGGTGTAAATGCAGAAACCCATTTATTGGATATCGTTATCCAAGATTATGTATCCAGGTACCGACTACTACATGTATTTGTCTGGCCAGGTGTTCTGAATAGAGCTGGTTGTCTTTTAATGGGTAATCCCAGACAATGAAAGGGTGGTTCTAGACCCGTTACATTCAGCCTCCTGGCTGAACACTGGAGAACAGAAGTTTAGGACCCAAATGCAGACACTGAGACGGAAACTGGAGAGTTGGTGAAGTTTATTGCGGAGGAGAAAACTTACAGCGCAGGTGAAATGTCCAAAAATCCGAAATCAGGGAATTATCCACAAGGAACCAAGAAACGTGAAATTAAACAGGAGACAAAACTTGAGACTTAAACTCGAAACACACAGAGACTCCTGTAGAGTCAAACTAACACTAAAAACACGGGAAAATACAGGAAACATCCACAGCAACATCAAAAATGAACTGGCAACAAGTGAAAGACAGACAAACCACTTAAATACACAGGTGAGGGAGAAACTAATTACACACAGGTGAGACCACTAAGATAATCAAGGACAAACACAGGAAGTAAAACATGACAAGAGACACGAGGGCAGACTAACTACAAACTAAAACAGGAAGTAAAGCTAACTAAAACACTCAAGGAACAATGTCACAACATGAAACATAACAGACAACATAAGTGACTTATAGACAAAACCTACGGATGTAGAGAACAAGACTCGAAACACTGATGAACTCATAACAAGTAAACCAACTAATAAACAAAGTAACACATACTACAGAGAAGAGGGCAGGGAATGAACACAGAAACAAATACAAATCACACCCAACCAACCCAAGCCCGTGACAAGACCTCTGAAATATCGGGTGACAGTGGAGTGGATTTCCTCTTTTTGTCCCATCCCACTCCTACAAATATCCTGCTGTCCCATCCCAACCCATGATAGTAAAAAGTAGGTCTGGGGTTAGATGTCAAAGTTTTGTAGTTAGGAACATAACCATCCTCTGTGAGTAATCACTACACACATCACACAGTTGTTATTAGGAAAATATTGATTAGTGAAGCATAATGAAGTATATATAAATGATAAAATATGAGATGTTGTTATTTGGGTGAACTGACCCTTTTAAAGAACAAAACAGTAATTAACAGATATTTACAGTATAATCAGGCCGCCAGTCTTATCTGCTGCATGGTAGATGAGGTATTGACTAATAACAATGTCTTTGTTCATTTATTCATCCACCACATCCTGATTATGCTTGTCCTTGCATACACGGTCGCTAACAATGCTTCTTTTCTTTTTAAACCTCAAACTCCATTAGATACAAGACACTTGAGAATAGAGACTCAACAAACAGAGAGGGAAAAAACAACCCATTTGCATAACTCCCCTTTGACTGGTCACATCTATGGGGCTTACAAATTGCATCAGCTAAGATCATTAGCATGAATCGGTGTGGAAGCCTGACACAGCAATGTGAAAGGGTGAGCCAGAAAGACTGAACAGATGATTTTATGGAATCTCAGAGCGGGCCTATCTCTGGCACACACACTCCGCCGCTGCACACCGCACTGTCACAAGACAAGTTGTTGCCAGTCAGCAGAGGAGCGTGTAGACGGGTGGTGTTTATTCTCCGTGAAGGCGGTGCAGTCCGACTGAAAGCTGGGACCGCTGCCGGTGACAGGGCAGCGCAGCATGATTGACTGCAGGGCCCGTGGAAATTATCACTGGGGGATGAGGAATAAAGCAGAATAAGCCTGGCGCTATCACATGTCAGCGTCCTCTTTGCGGAGGAATATGCATGTCACCCAAGTCTGACAGACTGTCTGGGCAAATGTAACGGTGCCGCCTGAGATAGCAAGGGATTACATTTTTCATTAAAGCTGCACCAGGCAGCCTGGAATGTTAGCGGCTCTGCACATCAGCAAGAGGTCACATCATGTAGCGTGATGTCAGTAAACTACACGCGGCATGCTCACATTTACACAGCCAGCTTTACACCAAAGACAGCAAAAGGACAAGAGAGGTGAAAGGTTAGACAGTAAATTTCAACATTGTTCACTGGGGAGGCCATGTTGTACAGGATAGATAAGAGAAATGCAGGTCTTCAATAAGTTTTTCTTGGGGTGACCCTGAATAGTTAAAGATCCGATGCTTCGATAGAAAGAGCCTGATTCGACTACCAATCTCAGTCGAATCTTTGCAGCAGCGTTATGAAATGAGGATCATGCTATTTTGGCTATATGGGGTTGGTCAACGTCTGGTTTTAGATAGAACTACCTGTTTTCTCCCAATAAGTTATTATGATATAAATATCAACATGTGAAGCTGTAAATAAAAATGTCAAAAGAAAGAAGCTTTTAATAAATCTTTTTAAAGTGCGTGAATAAATCCAAAATTGTAACCCTAACCCTTAAAAAATGGGGTGTCAGTGTGTGTGTGTGTGTGTGTGTGTGCGTGAATGTGTGTGTGTGCTAGAAAAGGAAGAGACAGAGAACCAGCAGTGGTGGTGTTGTGCTGACTTGTGCGTGCACCTCGCGGGACGTTCAAATGATTTATCACAATTAATGAACCACACAAAGAATATTATATTCTTTTTGAACAGCACTTGGAATAGACGCGCGAGGTGCTTGCACAACTCAACACAAGGCTGGTGATTGGCAGGCGAGCAGAGCAGAGAGAAAAGGGTCAACAATAAGCCTCAGTTTAGCTGTAAATGTACAGTGTAAGTTACAGAGACTTATGAACAGAGATTGCAGCTCTGCAGCTACCATGTGTAACCCCCCTCACACACGATCGATGATCAGTCGACTATAGGCGAGATTGGATATTCTGATTGGACTATGTAAATCTTTAGTCGGGGACAGACCTAATTTTTTCCAATTAATTTAACAATTGTATCATATAATATATCATATTTTCGGATTGTATATGATGGAAGATGTCATTTGATGACATGAGGCCTAACAGCGGGAATCCACTGACTACGCCTACGGCATGTTATGGCTACAGCACGGTTTTGATGCATCCATAGCCCGGCGTCAAGGTCCACTGGAAACATCTCCGAAGCATTTCAGCAGTGGAGCGTGCAGCCTGCCCCACATTATTTACTTGTTATTAATTTGTCATTTTCGTGCTTCTATCTTCTTCACAGCTGTGACCCCGTTTCGTTCCGTCAACTTCACGCTGCATTTCTCACAGGGAGCATTTCAGAACCAGAGCGTTTTCGCCTGCCTGATTTTGCTGACATGTTTAGATTTTGTTGATTTATGATTAAGTAGGCTACGTAGTTAAAGGATTTCTCCACAGGAGTCTCCACAGAGTGTTTTATTGACCGGATTCTCTATGCAGTTTTGTGTCTGACTTCCTGCCTGGTTCAATCTGCTCAGTGCTGCTTGAAGCGGCTAGTGGCAAAAATAGACCTACTACCTATTCTCTGCGGAGCGGAACAGAGAACCGCTTCTGGGACGCTTTAGGGATGGTTGCGGCCTCGTGTGGTGGACTCACGAGCATTGACTATAATGGCTGCGATTAGCTCCTGCAACCACGGTGCAGCCCTAACGCGCCATAGCCGGAGTCAGTGGATTTTACCGGTAACAGCATCTGACTTGTATCCACAAAAATGTGTTTTGTGTTGCAATATGAGACGAGAGATGGAATTGATATTTTTTCCACATGCAAGTAAAAGCAGCGTGCTTCATTTACGTTTGAAGTAAAGCCCTTGTTGCCATATTTCTTCAGCTGCCACCTGCTTGCTTTCTGAGGAACAAATCTGTTATACACTAAATAATCATGTTAAAGTTTCTAAACCCAGAGAAAGGGTTGGGTATTGTTTAAAATTTTACGATACCAGTACCAAAACCAGTACCCTTAAACTGATACCAATTGAGTACTTCATTTGATACCTTGTAACAAAACGCTACCTGTTGAAGCCATATAGTTGATTGGTAGTGTATTATTATTTTTATTGTTGTTGGACAAGCAAGGTTAGCTATCTATTTCATTTTTTCCTTGGTTCAAGTAACTGTTACATAAAAGTAGTGGAAATAAGGGAAAAAAAGGCGTGCTCTTCTCTTTCTTTTGTTGTGTTGTTTGCATGTTTGGCTGCAAGCAAAACCGTGTTAAAATAGAAAATATAAACGAAACTACCAACAATTGTTTTTGCTATATTCATTCATTCTGCGGTGTGTCCGTTAATTATATGTTAATTATTGAGGTCCTACTTAGTGTTGAGTCGAATGATGGAAAGATTTTAGGTCAGAGTGAAGCACAGATGGTGGTTTAGGAGGCAGTAGAGAGAAGGCCGCTTGCACAGGGTCTGCAAGCACGGCAATACTGGATTTAGGTGCATCTTTCCCTTTATTACTTTGCATCTCCCAAAACCTGATAACACACCTACGGAGTGTAAAGAATTAATGAGATGATCTCAGAATTATGGGATACACAAAAATTCTATTATTTATTTACGGCACTATGATACGCTACATTGGCAATAATTACATTAAATTATAAATTTACAGCAGTACATGTTGTTTTGATTAGATTAGATTTTATGTGACAGTCTTGACAGTGGCCTACCACTTTCAAGGTGCATCTGCTAATAGGAAATTGTATGTGCCAATGGAACACGAGCAGCGTACCACTCTAGGGTTCGGCATATGCCACCGAACAACTAGTAGCAAACCAAGTACCACTTTTCAATCTTGGCGTCACTCCTAAAATGAGCACCGGACACGACCGCTGTTTTCTTTAACTGCTACAGCCAAACTTACAAATACTATTCTAATATGGTCTCAGATTTTAGAGTTGTATTCCTTGTGAAAGTCTTGACTCTGCAAAAAAGTCATTCCACAAATTGGGTGTCTTCACAGGAAAGACACAGTCCCCTCTGATCTTGTCTGTGGACTTTAGGCTGTGCTGGTACAGAGAGAGCAACTCTGAAAGATAATCCATAGCCTGGCCATGAAGAGCTCAAAACAAATGTTTTCCCAGTGTAGTGATACTGTGATACATTTAGGAACACATTCCTTATGCCGTCACTGGGTCATGGAAAGATGAATGTGAACATGGTCATGTTTTGCAAAGGCTGCTGTTTCTGCAGCTCATTCTGCTATCTCAGATGTCAAAGCAAACTGGAATACACCATCAGTTTCTAAAGAGTCCCGGCTCACACTTACACAAAAATAAAGACAATAAAAAGTCTGATGGATTACCTATCTGAAGAAATGTTTAATTCTGCAAGTTCTCTATTTATTTTTTTTTTACACTGTACGGAAATGAAACCAGTGATTTCTAACTGATACATGGCTTTAAGTGTCAGTGACGAAATGCTCTTGACCTTCGTCAAGCATGCTCTTTGACGTGAATGTTATGTAAATAAGATCTTGCACCACTACATGGTACAGCGTCTGTGTTGTGCAGCAGCAGCACCTGAATGTCCTGCAAGAGCAACATCCAGCTTTTTGGTTAACACCTGCTCATATTTTCTGTACAATAAATTAGATTGGATGCTCTTAGCTGGCTAATCCCACTAAGACCCGTCACACTGATCACTGGGGTCACATAACTGATAGGAACCGCTTGTAAAAAAGACTCCAACCATTTTCCTTAGTTACAAGGCACTTATGAAACTACAGTGGATCTTTGCTGTACAAGGACAAGGTTGATATTAACCACATGGTACCTGCCACCTATTTCCAGGAAAAACGCCTAAAATAACATACCCAAAATAAATCAGTAATAAATCAGTAATATCTCCATTTGGCCTAGATGCATAATTCTGGTCTCCTTTGAAAGGTCAGAAGCTAAGGAATATAAATCCATTGTACATAATTTATTTTACTGTTACAGACTACATGGAGATGCAATACCGAAAAAATGATATTTTTATCCTCGCCTGGTAAAAAAAGCTATATTTTAATGCAATAAACCATCAAAACCATCATAAAATAGATTAAAATGCACCTGAATATCTTCTAATACACCTGGAATACAACTGTAACTGTAAATTTGATGAAAAGAAACTGATGTACAACAGTTACTACACAATCTTTAAAAAATATAGCAGGCGAATGTTTTGGCCATATTTACCGTTACCTTTTATTGGGAGTTATCTTCAAAACATTATTTCTCTCCATACAACCCCGTTTCAAATAACATAAAGCTTCCAAAACATTGAAATATTGATAAAAACAGTCAATATTCCTATGACCAAAAGCACTCCCATGCTTTACAGGCCACAGCTTGAGAACAGAGCATCCCACAGGGCTCTTTCAGGGCATGTCTGCGCAGCTCTGCACTGGTCTCTGTTATGTGCGCGCCACAGACGGTTCCGTCAACATTACGTTATCAGAATCTTCCACGACCGCATCGCAATAAATCTAAGAATCGATTTTTTTCTCTAGTGGATGCACGGTGAGTTCATTAGGGATCAGTAAACCCCAGCTACACCTTTCACTAGACGCCACACAACAGAAAACCAATCCCAAAGTTCAACCATTTAAGTCTTTATGGAAGCTGCCAAGTTAATTGGCTGTCCTCAGTTATGAGTCTTCTACAAGTCTTCTTGGAGACTGACCATGTTTTATTCGTCCAACTGTAAAAGGCCTTGACACAGGACTGGGTCATGCTCCTATCTGGCCAGTGAAGGGACAGACACCGGAACCGGCTGATAAAGTTGGAGGGTGCTTCCTTGATGTAGCCTTGGCTGATGATGGTGAGCTTTACTTGAAGGCTGTCGCTTTTACAGCTGACCTTGAGTAGAGGTCCTCTCTGAAATTTACAGCAAATAATGCTCCGAGGAGTCCCATTTCCAAGATTCACCCTCACTTTGCAGTCAACCATCACTCTGCCTCAAAAGACAATCTGCCCTCCTGACAGGGCAGTCCCATAAAAAAATATTGCCATCCACCTTGGTGTCCTATTCAATTATGTGAAGAGGGAATTAATACTTTAAATAGCTGCTAGTTTTTTACAGTTATTGCTATGGATGCTACATGTTTCACAGGCACAATAAGACTGAGGCCTCAATACATTCTATGTGGAACCACATTGGCAGTTAAAGGGGACCAATTACGCTTTGCCTGATTTTCTGTCACATATTTAATGTTGGATGTTCATTTTTAACATGGCCAAAGTTTCAAATAATGATGTAAACGTACAGTAATCCCTGTGAGTAAAAAGCTCAAGCTTCAGACGGCTCTGAATACTAGGTCCCCAATGTTTTTTGTACTACTTTTGTACCAATCTGACGGACATCTGCTCATGAACTGCTCCAGGCACAACACGGCCACGAAGCACAGGGACACGTCCATACACCCACACCGCTACAGAAATATGGGAGCTGTCAAGTTGTCATGTGAATTTTTTTAATTCTGGCAGAACCACAAATCCAGAAAACAAAGAAATGCTGAAGTATTTCAAACATATTTAACCTATCCTTAAAGTTCACCCAGGACCCTGTCTGCATATTGAGGATGAGAAAGCGTGTTGAGTATGGGGGCTTTGATATAAAGTTATCCAGTGTACATCAAGACTCCTCAAAATTATTCTTTTCATTGTTTGAGCTAAACCAGCATGTGGGGACATACTGTATGTTTCCATAGATTCCGTTGGAGTTTGAGATGCTAAATCTTTGCATTTAAAGTTGCAGTGTGCAGCTTTTGACCCAGAAGCAGGATTTGCATTATTTACCCCTACTTAACCTCAGTTTGTAAAGTTACCCTCCTGACACTTGTCGCTCATCTTGATCAGCTGTCTTCCAGAAAATGGCATCTAGCCTGAGGCTGAGGGAAGAGGCATCCGTAAAGACCCCACAGGTGTTTACTAAAAATATACAGACAGATCCCCGGTGTCCGCCTTACATTAAGCTTCACTTTTGTGACAATTCTTGCTGTTTTCCATCATTCTTGTTGTTCCTATAACTTCCTTACTGATAGTCTCAGTGAAGGTCAATGCTGGCCGGCCTAGAGCATCTTGTATACATCCCACATCGCTGTAATTACTGAAATTTTAGAGTTGCATATTCCATTTAATAGGACTTTTTTGAAGGATGCTCTTTGTGCCTTGATGTTCTTTTGCATTTTCAATGTGAAGGTTATGGGAAAGGTTCATTATATGATCTTAATATTATCTTAATTATTTAATTTCATTTTTTCCTAAAAAAAAAAAAAAAAAGATTAGTGTATTGACAATAATTGTTCCAATTTATCAGTTCTCATGTTAACCCACTCCTGATATGTTTGTCGTGATTATGGTAGTTGCAGCATGATCAGTTAACAGATAAAGAAAAAGACCAAAGGAAAAGATCAAAACCAACAATGAATTGATCGTACTAAGAAGTAGTTGTTGTTATTCCTCTGTGCCATAGAGCTCCATTGTTGTCCAAAAACTATTAAAAACACTTCAGTGAGCCTTGTTCCTTCATTACCATGAACACATGCACTGTGGTTTTATTTTGTTTTAATCCCACGAAGACCGTCCTGCTGCCAAAAATTGCAAAAAAAAAAAAAAAAAAAAAAAAAAAAAAAAAAAAAAAAAAGAAACTGCGCAGTTACTAAGCCTTTTTTTAATAAATTAAACTATGTAACAGTCAGGGTGTGGGTCTTATACAGAGAGATGCTATCCATCCATCGTCAACCGCCTATCCTGCGTACAGAGTTAGTACAGGGGGGGCTGTCGTGCCAGTCCATCGCAGGGCTGGATAGTGAGAGGCCGGGGGAAACCGGGGTCTGAACCCACGACCTTCTTGCTGTGAGGCAACAGTGCTAACCACTGCACCACCAGAGAGATGCTGATATAATATAAATAGGGTGGCCACAATAAAAAACACAATACAATTCACAGCACCACAAACTACAGCCTCCAAAATGATCACAGAGTTGAATCACCACCTCTGTAAAACAGTTTCAACTAAATCTAGAACAACAAGTTCGACTAGTATTAGACTGCATTACCTTTAGCTAGGTGGACCCACTGTAATAAACTTGCAAGTGAATGTAAAGTTGTTATGGCAAACAGTTGTCTAGCACCAGACAGAGAATAATAGTAGAATTAAATGCAGTCCGGTATTCACTCTCCTTTAGCGGCAGTAACATTAGATGCATCACTCTGTTCAGTTGCTGAATTTGTCTGTCTGTTGTTTTGTGCTGGGTAGATAAGTAGACATATAGCGGGATAGTAAGATCTTTTTTTGTTGAAAACAACTCCGTGCTGAGGTTGATAATGGGGTTGATGAGAGTGAATTAAAACTGTAAAGTTGTGGGCTGTAAACCAAAATAATGAGCTAAAAGTTGCCAAAACGCTTCGTAGAGCTGAGGGGAACTGCAGTGTTTGTGTTCATTCTCGGTGTGTTCATCACTACAAGACATCCTTTACATTATACAAATTCATCAACAATTATTAATAAGTAAAAAAAAACTGCAGTGAACATAATTTTAGGTCAAAATAGATTCATAATTTCAGTAACTGGAGAGATTCCTTTGGTTGTCCAGCTGTCGTTGAAGGCTTTCTGGTAGCTCAGTTAGCTAATCACACATTCTGTCAACATGACCTTTTTTATCATCCAGTCTTTCCAGTCTCTATCTCCTCACATTAAGGCCAACCCTGCTAAATAAGTTGTGATTTATACTGACTTGGATCGCTGTGTATTGTCCTCTTGCCGTGTGGCGCCACACAGCTCAAGCTTTGATGAAACCTGCGAGTTTCACCCATTAATAATTAGAATCCGGCACACAAGGACATCTGTTTCCTGGGGCTGTATTAGATCATACACAGTAACCTGATGCAAGAGGGCTAAAAGTGGACTTGTGGTGACACTGCAGTTTTTCCCCCAACCAACCAACCTCTCTCTCTCTTTCTCTGTCTCTGTCTCTCTCTCTCTGAGCGGCTGCCTCAGCCTGATGCCAGGTCATGTTATAAATTAACGCATCGCCAGTTTAGGTTTGGCTCCCGTGGCCTGATAAAAACAGGTTGCAGAAGAGCGAGATCCCCACAGCTGAAGAGGTGGGATAAGCGCTAGTGGACACGAAAGCTATTTGTCATTGTTAATTATTTGACTGCTATAACCCCACAAAAGACATCCAAACTAATTAACAAACACAACTAAGAGAGCAGCAGGGGATTTTGGGGACTCATTAACACGGGATTGTTTTGGTCGTGCTTGGGAAAGAGTTTGATTCTAGGAAAACTCCAGAATGACTTTATAAAGTGAACTTTCAAGTACTTTGGGAATAGGATTTGCCTACTTACATTCCTGTTATTTTACTATAAAAAGAGACCTATGTTTTGCTGTTAACGGAGACAAGTAGTATTATAGTTAAATATACTGTCTGTCTTTTTGTTTTCTCTCTGAATGGGAGGTGTCTTTTAGCATTATAATGGTACAATCAAAGTCAAGCCAGTTTTATTTATCACAAATCACAATTTGCCTCAAGGGGCTGGATCCCATATGCGGAATCACATACATGTACATAGTATGGGGGAAATCACACCTCTGGGATTATCTTTGGCATCCGATGTGAATGTTTTTCATCCACTGACTCCTGGTCGATGACCTCTTCTCAATGGGTGCTGTGAGATCTCTAGAAATGACAGCTTACAGTCCTGTTTGTGTTCACTGGTGAACCTCATGTGCAGGTTAATCCTGTTGATGAGTCAGATGATATGACATCTGAACCAGCACTTAGTAAGTGGACCTATGAAGTTAGAATGAGTAGTATATATGAGAAGACCACCAGTATTAGATCTTTGTTACGACGGTCAACGGTTCAGTGCGCTTCAAACAAACAGAAGAGGAAGACATGATGAATCAAACATATTGGGATAACATGGCGCACTTTCCGCACTTTCAAAACCAGTTCAGATCTTACTTTATCAACTCTTTTCACCTAGCCAAACACACTTGTAAAATTATTGCTCGATAGAACTTCTAGTGGTCAAAAACCTTTAAAGAAAATTTAGGGACACAGCTCCCCAGTCAGAAACATATAAAAGGGGTTGGTTTCATACTGTGTTCAGCGATGCAACAAGCACTTCGTATGAACCATACCACAGCCTTTAATATGTGTACGTCATATCATGTGACATGATTATGAAATTAGCAAGTACTGTTTGGGGCTGCTAGGGTTTGTTTATTTACTCTACATTCCACTATGTGGTCATTGCTAGACACTCTTATTGAGTAATTCTGGGTTTTGTGTCTTTGTGCCAAAGAACACTTCTACTTCCAGACTAATTATCTGTGCCATGATAAACTACCTAGAAGACAAGGAGGCTGTGCTTGAGCACTTTCTGCCAATTATCAGTTCGGAAGGTGCATTGGTTTCAGAGGTGCAGGCTGTTGGGAAATGCTGTAGGGGTACATTCTCCACAAGACAAGTAAAGCCAGAGCACAAAGTATACAAACGCTTCACTAACCAGCTAAAACTGGGGTAGCAATTCATCTAGAAAGTTCAGGTCTTTAAGTGTGGAACAATAGGTAGTTGTGTGAACTGCATTCTCAGGATACTTAATATGATTACATCTGATAAAACTTTTATATTTTTACCAGAGGGAGGAATTGTTTTATGATACACAGTCCTTATCAGCACATCCAACAAAAGCTTCCATTAAACAACTCTTCTAGATGAAGTGCCATTGTGCAGCTGGGAAATGTGTTTGTCATATTAATCTCGCTAATGCTACTTATAGTAATAGCCAGAATGGATTTTTATTTTTATACGGTAAAAGTATGCATGTTGTTTCACAAGCATTAGTGGGAAAGGAGGAGTCGTCTCTCAGCTTATTGAGCATTCATCCTTAATGCAGTGATCAAACTATTCTTCTCTCTCTCCCTTCTTACTCTCTATCCCGCTTCCTCCCAGCCCCACTACCTCCTTCGTGGTGCTTTGGTGTCAGTGATACAAAAATTCAGCCATAGGAGATAGATTATAATCAACACAACAAGACACTCAAGCACCTTTCACACACCCACTAACATCTGGCTTCAGCCTCCATCCTGCTTTCTGCTGTTTACTAACCCTGTTTTCCTGTGTGGTGGTGACGCTGAACGCAACACATCAGAAAATAAGCAGAAAAGACAAACTCGTCCACTGGAAAGAAGTCAATTGCCTTTTTTTAATTACAAATTGGGTCTTATTTTTGTAATGTACTTACCAAAGAATTACTGAGATTTGGGACAAGAAGTCCTGTCTGACAGGCTGGTGTCTTGTGACACGATCACAAGTGGATATCTCTAAGTACGTCAGTTCACACCTGGCATTAGAATGTGTTGTAGTTCTGAACCTGAATTTGATGAATTTACTGTTCTTCAGACCACAAATGAGACAAGAATTAGTTTGGAAAAAAAACACCAGAGAAATCAGTGTTTCTGGGTGCCGGGCCTTACTGATTACTGTACAAAACACAACTTTCCAACTTTATTCAATGATTTTGGTGAAACTGGATCATATTTTCAGTCCACTGGCTGCTCTGCCTTCAACACTGGGATTTATAGAGTTTCCTGATGGACAGATAGCTTTACTTGTGCAGCATGTGGGCCTATTATTGTGCAAGTTTAAAAAGGCCATATTATTAAATTTTTGGGGTGGATACTAGAATAGGTTTACATGCTTTACAAAAACATTCTTTTGTACATTGTGGCCTCTATACACCCTCTGTCTGAATCGCTTCAGCTCAGCTTAAAATTTTTAGTATTAGGATCTGGCAACCCTTTTTCACAGCAAGCACAAATCACAGGCTTTACTTATAACATTAACAGTGGCTCTGGTGTAATAAAGTCGAAACGTTGTTTCCTAAACCTCATTAAGAAATCTAACCTTCTCTATAACCACGTCCTGCTGACCCCAGATCCTGTCTCAGTTGTCCTGTCTGCTGAGACAAAGATTTAAAGTTGGCTGTTGTGCACAGATATTCTTTCATCATTATGCTACTTGGTTAGGGCCAGACAAGAATCATGGTTTTGGCAAAAATAACTTTGCTTTAGGCAACATTCATTTTTATCGTTGAACTACTTTGGACAATGAGACAATCAGGCAGGCTGCAAACAAGCTAACAGTTGCCAGTAGCCGGATTATCTTTACCACCAAATTTTGAAGAAAACCAAACCAAAAGTCAGCTTACCAGAAATTAGGTCTGTAAACTGTTATAGAAGTTTGCATCAGACAGTTTAGGTAATAATTTTACCATTCAAATTTGTTTTCTCTTCAAAATGAGTTTCTTGGTTTGTTAACAATTTGTCTTAGCAATGTTACTACGTTCCCGGGGTTATAATAGAAATGATGTCCCAAACTAGTAAAATAAGACTCAAGTTGTAAAAGGTTGCAGCTTAAAGATGGAGAGAGACTGACAGTGGGTGTGAAAAACAGAGACAGACAGGCAGGGCGAAAGAAACAGAGACCCAGAAATCCACACTGCATCGGAGTGGGAAAATGTGTTATCTCTTTTTGACTCGTATTGTATGCCAGACACAAGGAATCCTGCTCTCTCCCACTTCTGTTCTGTTTCATCCAAGTACAGTGCTGCTGTTAATAATTAGAGAGGAGATGTAAGATGTCGTTGATTCACCAGCAGAACAATTTCTCATTTTAATAATTAAATTGCATCGACACTTGTCATATTTGCATAAATTAAATTATTATTTGCTCCGCAAGGCTTGGCAAACACATTCCCCTCACCGCAATAAGCATGGTCACGATTGACAGAGTCTGTTGTCCTACAGGAGCGGTAAAGGCCAGACTGCAGCAAGTGTTACCATGGAGCAGCACAGGTCCACTGACTTATATATGACCCTATCATGTGTGATTTACTGGATTCCCTCACAATGCAGTCACTCTTTTTCATGATTAAAGTGCTCCACAGTCCTCATGGGCACCCCAGCAGGTGGATTTGACCCTATAGCCCCTTACCTCCTGGATTAGCCTGGCCACAATCTCCAGCTCTACCTCCTGGCCCCCTCTTGAAGCCATGGGAAATGGCATGAAGGACAGTATAATTCTTGTCGATTGCTATGTGCTGTAACTTCAAAATGCATATTGCTGCACTGCATGGGATGACTTACAGTCTGATTTGAAGCAGAAAATCAGAAAGAAGTGGCCTGCAGATTATGTATTGTCAGTAATTTAATTTTTTCCCCTTAGAGGCAGAATACTTGTCCATGTCCTTAGTAAGTGGACCTGAAAGGCATATATTGTTACAGACTTATTACTTCTTTTTCTAATGCACAAGCACTATGCCTATTTGAGCCCAATCAACACTGAATATTCCAGCCTTTAAATTTGTTTTAAATTTCAAATTTCAAATTCCAACTGAATCACAATGAGTGATTTACTTTTTCAAGTCAATAATTGCAATAATAATATTAGTATTTTTTATTTATTGTAAATAGTTTTTAATATTAAAAGGACATCACAGATGGTTCTTTTTCTCTTAGCCTCTGGTTGGTCTATGAGTCTATGTACATGTTATAAGCGTGTAGTTAGCAGTGGTATTGAAGAGTAAGGACCACACCAGCATCTAAACTGTCCAAAATTATATTTGCAAGCATGTTTTTAAGCTGTTCAATGTGCTGCAGCTGATTAGCTAACTAGCCTGCAAACTGTAGCAGTGCAATTTCTTCCAGTAGATGTAGGACAAGATGCCCTTTTTTGTAAGCTGAAGATACACATAAACATCTCAGCAAAAATACCCAAGGGGTACCCAAGAAGGCTGTCACAGCTACCACCCCTGGATTACACGCTATCTAATGGAGACACTGTTTCTACATGACACAGCAAACCACAGCAGTGGTCACAACTTGATGGGTTGTATGAAAACAAGTCCCTGATCTATGTAGACAAAGAAGTAAATGGCATTGTGACTAGTTAATGCAAATTTTGGGGGTGGTGGTCAGCTGTTTACATGACCAGTTTTCAAATATAAAACTAATTTTTCCAGACGTCCACACAATCAGTGGTTGGTTTTAATGAACTGACGAAAAATGTTACACCAATGAGTTGAGTTTTACTCTTATCTGTGGGTATATTTTAAATTAGACTGCGTCCCGTTTGTCATGCAAACTAGAAACTGGATGAGTCTTTCCACATCCTGGGAGCTGAGAATCAGTCAGTGGGTCACATTTCCATGGTGTGATTTTAATTCAAAATGGGTGGAGGCAAGACATTTTTCATATAGGTTTGTGCTCTATGTACTGTTCACCAAAGTTCTCCTTTTTGTAGAATACATCTATAAATTTGATTTGATTTGGTCTGAATATTACTCTCTGTATTACAGATACTGGATCTGCATGTGTGCATAAAGAAGTATCGAGGTGCAAATCACCACCTTTGGCAGTCATGAGGAATAGAGGGTATGTATTGACATTTCTGATTCACACAGTACCACACCCCTCACTCCTGCTGTGCTCTGTGTGGAGATGGGTCTGGCCATGTGAGACTTCTCTGGATAAAATAACATGCAGCTCTTCTAGAAATGTTATTGGGCCGAATGGATCACATTCTGATAGAGAAACAAGTCATTTTGCAGGAGTTGAGACTCTCATAGATAATTATCATCGTTTGTCTTTCACCATGTCTATGGGGAAAAGT
This sequence comes from Micropterus dolomieu, assembly GCF_021292245.1. Lineage (NCBI taxonomy): Eukaryota > Metazoa > Chordata > Actinopteri > Centrarchiformes > Centrarchidae > Micropterus > Micropterus dolomieu. Next base: position 2,961,932 of record NC_060159.1, read on the forward strand.
CTTTTGGGGCCAGTGTGCATCACGTGCCTGACCCAGAAGTTGTCATTTCACAGTTTGGCGCGCTTCCCAGGGGCTTGCTCACAACACTGGGGCCCATTCCCAAGCTCCACCCTAAACCCTGATCCCCCCACAGACTTATGGCCCCCCTTAAGTCAGATTTTCAGATTTACTTGGAAAGTCAGGAGAAGCGCTCTAACCCCGACTTTGAGATCCAAGATGGTTGCTCCGTGTAGCAACAGTTAGTGAAAGCTGTAGTTTATACTGTTTATTAGCACTTCTGTGTATTTGTGTCTCATATAAATCTTTGTACACAATGTACTGTCCACTGTGTCCACAATGTAGATACTATGTTTAGTATGGGGAAATACCGCTGTGGTGTATAATATATGTGCATAATACATTTTAGTTAGCTAGATGTAAACAATGACTGAGCGAGTATTTTCGACTAGTTAACTGGAATGCGGTCAACTCGGGCGTGACATCATTCCCAGCTCCGACTTCTGAAATAAATTGAACGCACCATTAATTGACACTTATCACGTTACCTTGACGACGCTGAAACATGTTCTTCTCGGCCAAGGCACTTAAGCGACCGATTTATACGTCTTGCAGGCTCCTGCCTTACAACTTCCGGGCTTCCCCTGGTTACCCCCCGTGTTTCACATAACAACGCTTTGAACTGTGGGCAGTTCCCTCAGGCAAAGTCTGCAGAAATTACGAAAAGGGTGCATAAAGGGCTCAAAATGTCTGTGAGAGACGGGCTAATGATTTGACATTGGGACAGCCCTAAGCCCTCACGGACTCACTGCAAACACGCCTCAAAGTCTGAGTCTGTGAGTGTGGACATTGAGATTGGGCCCCAGATTGGGGGATTGGTAGGCTTCCTGGAAGTTGGCCAATCAGAAGAGAGTTGGCTTTAAGGGAGGGGGGCCTTAAAGAGACAGGAGCTAAAATGGCATGTTTCAGACCGAGGATGTACTCAGAGGCTGCATAAAGGGCTAGTAGAATTATTTGAACTGTGAATCATACACAGCTACTCTAGTGGGGTTCTAGGATAACTATACAGAGCTGGAAATTAGCACAATTGGTCCCCTTTAAGTTTCATGACATATTCTGTATATGTAGCTCGACATCAGGGAAGAAGTCTAGATACATTACACCACTTCAGCCTTTCAGGATAAAAGTGGAGGATTATAAAACATTTTAAAATAGTTCATATTTAAGTCAGAGGATGTACTTTTTTTCTCTGATTCAGTTCATTGTAAACTGACCATATTTCGGTTGTTTGGGTCAGAGCATGCAATTTGATGACATCACTCTGTGCTGTGGAAAATTGTGATGGGCATTTTTTATACTAAACAACTGAACAATTGAGCAAGATTTTAAAAAACAAACAATATATATCCTAATGTTACACCAATAATTTAACTGCAGAGGTCACACATAATTAATCAGTGCAGTGTTTAATCAGGCAATGTACTGTTTCTCTGATTGTTTATTTACTATTTATGTCAAAATACTAATATATGCAGGTGGCACATTTAAAGGTGCAATCCAGTGATTTAATATTGCACTTTCTAACACAGACTACAGAAAGGTCCTCCAGAGCCACAGAAGGCATTATATAACTGCATGCGCAGGCAGAGTTGTACACCTTATGGCAAGTGCATTCAACTTAAAGTGTAAAATTAGTGCCCCTGATAAACACCAGTGGAAATTCTGACAGGATATAAATACACCACAATTATATTTTTGGAACTCTTGTCTGGTCTTAAAGGATAATTATAGATTGATTATAATTACAACATGGATCATATTTTCATAGGCTAACTCAGCATTTCTACTGGTCAAGAATACTGTGAAGTTAACAAAGTAATAGCTGATATCTCAGAACAAGTTAACGTCACGAGAAGCAAGTCAGATGAGACATGCAACACATTTATTCATGCAAGTTGTGAACAAGCCAACATTTGGTCAGATTATCTAAACCACTTTATTTGAAGGTCAAATAAAAGTTAGCAGCCCTGGTTTACCCCGGTAATAATCCCTTATTGCACAGGAAAACTATGTCCACACAATTACAGCAAGTACAATTAACACCAAGGTTAAATTGGAAGCAGGAAGGGGGTCTGTAAATTGTTGGAATGTTTACACTGGACAGTTTGGGTAATAATTTTTGCCTTTGTTTTCTCATCTGAATAAGTTTGAACCTTTCTGATCATCTGACTTTCTTGCCCATTGTAAGTACAATGTTATTAGAATGATCAATTTCAGTGCAGCACGGACCTGCCCAGTATCAGGTAGGTAGATCGATTTTCGCCTCAAAATGCCAATGGGAAATCCATGGACAATCCTAGTAGTTTGTCACCCTATGCATGCCACATACCTCCGTGAAGCTAGGAGGCTCAGCTAGCATCTCAAACCAACCATTTTTATCCACACCAAACAGAGATGGGTACTCGGACTCGAGTCCAACTTAAGTAGCACAAACAGTGACTTGAGACTCGACTTGAGACTCGTCCTCAAAAGACTTCAGACTTGATTCGGACTTGAGGTGCGGGACTCGTGAACATTTATTTTTAGGAAACATCTGGTGAGCTCACTGTTATTCCCCTCCCTCCGTTACCTATAACCTACCTACACGTAGTAGCTATCAGCTGCGTGCGGCCACACGTGAGAGAGGCCAACAAACACCAGCAGCTCCTGTGCCATTCATCATAAACTTTGGCTTTAAAACTTCATACAACAAGACCCAAATAAACAAGTGCTGAATGCAAAATAGGTTGGTAACCTGAGGTTAGTAAAGGTTTTTGGCCATCTAACGTTAGCTTGCTTCTTACTTTAGCTATGACCTACCGGAGGTTAACTCCAACTGTGTTATGAAAAGATGAATGAGTGTTTATTTACTAGTCAAACTTGTGGTGGTAACGTAATCATTTACATTGGCTGGCTGCCATCACGTTAATTATTAACGGTGGCTGCAGGTTATTGTTGATCATGTGATGTTACAGTTTTATTTAGTTATAACGCTACACTGGTTTGAGAGTCTGGGGAATGTGGTGACTTACAGTTGTTTATAAGCTGTCATTGATTGTATTGCACATTACATCGTTGTGCTCTGTGAAAAACAAGTTACAGAGTTGTTGTTGATCATGTAACGTTACAGTTTTATTTAGTTCAGTCAGGAACTTTTGTCAACAGCTGATATTGCGGAGTTATATTTGGCGGTACGGCTCTATTCTGGCATCTCCAAACGTGGAAAGCCACTGAAGACCGTACTATTTATTATCAGGATGCAGCCTCTGCTGCTCTGTGCGTGTGAGCCCGCAGTGGCAAGTGCAGAGATAGGTCGTGAAGGTAACCCCAAGCCACTGCACCATGTGCAACAAAACATCAAGAGTAAAAGACAACTTTGTCGATATATCCATAAAATGAGTATAACATGTAGACGGGGTTAATTGATCCGCTCTGACCACGTCTCCAACCAACATCTCATCCTCTACGTTATTAAAACCACACTGCGCTAATGCTAGCTTGACAAAGATGTACAACGAGCTAAATGAAAGCTGTCTGTAGTCTAACTGTTAAGCTTAGATTGCCAAGTAGCTTCAATCTGCACATTGTTATCTGCAGTGAATCACGCAGAGGCAGAGGGAAGGGGGACAGGAGCTAGCTGCCTAAACTGCATCTGTGTGGCTCCATCCGCGCACAGCGACATGACGCCCGCAGCGCAACAGTGCGGTGGTGCATGTTAGCATGTTTGGTTCTATTCGGCCAAATTAGTTCCCCAGTATGCTTCCGATAATGAGATATGCCCGATTGGCCAATACTTATCGGATCGATGATTATTGAGCATCCGTATCAGACACATCCTGAAAGGTGGAGCAGGGGTGGCAGTGGGTTATGAGCTTTTGCATAGGAAGCAGCGAGGACAGGCTGATAGGCTACAGCAGCTTAAATAGGTGCCTTGTCTGGAATTTGCCAATGAATGCTAAGAGAGGAATCAGCTGAGCTGTCAGCTGATGTGCTGCTGAAGATGGCTGCTATCACTGATATGCTGGAATGAGCGTTGCCTGCCTGAACTAATGCTATGCTTAATTTAACGTTACACTGGGTTTAAGAGTCTGCAGTTGGTGTTGACTTACAGTAGTTAATAAGCTGTCAGCTGCCGCTGATTTACTTTTGCCATTTGCCATTTTTGCTGTTTTCAGTCCAAAAACAGCTGTTTTCTGAGTGTATTGTGCAATCCCCCTGAGCTCTTAGGTTTTGTTTCTCTCTCAAAATGAAGGAGAGAAGAAGTGCTGCTTTGGAACAGACTGTCTTTTTCAGCCTCTACTGGCCAACTCGCAGGAGCTACACAGATATCCAATATACCATATAATTCGTCTCTTCAATACGAAGAGAAAGAGCCCTGTAGAATGTTCTGCTCTCAAGTTGTGGGCCTGTAAAGCATGGGAGTGCTTTTGGTCACAGAAATCTTGATCAATATTCACTGTTTTCATCAATACTTCAATGTTTTGGAAGCTTTATGTTATTTGGAACGTGGTTGTATGGAGAGAAATAGTGTTTTGAAGAAAACTCAAAATAAAACTGAACATTTAAACTGTGAATATGGTCAAAATATGGACATTCGCCTGGTATATTTTAGAAAAATTGTGTAATAACCAGTGGTGTAATCTAGTTTTTTCTAGTGAGTGTACTGTGATTTTTCCCTCCCAGTCACATACTCCCCCATCCCAGCGTGACGTCCCGTAAGCGCCACTACGCTCACTAATACATACAGTATGCATGTACATGTAATAGAGAGCATTCTGAAGGACTGCTTAGGCTGTGTGTTATCAGCAACGCAAAGACTTTAACAGCCAGTGACAGTTACAGGAGGGCAAGGGCGTCACTTTGTGTTCAAATGTGGTGGAGACATTTTAGGGCTCAGATTAGAGTTGTGACAAAACACTTAGCATATGAGATGTGACATTCCAGAATATTGGGGTCATGAGATCAAGACTAGAAGAAATTTTAGTATTTAAAGAAATATTCATTGATGAGTACACAATTGGAGGGTCTGGGGTCCTCCCTCAGAAGATTTTGAGCATTAAACATTTAATTTCCTGCATTCTGGACATGTTCTGCACCAATTTATGATGGAAATGTCTAATGTTTAGTGTTAATCACCATCTAACTCAGCCAGTTAAGAGCTACATTTAGCCTTGGATGTTATATAAATCTGGATTTATCATCTGGAAACTTTCAATGCACATTTCACAGAACATAGGCTTATGTGCAGTTCTATCACCAAAACTCATTCATTACAGAATATTAGCACTGAGGACACCAAAAGGTGCCACATCCTCTCAAGCTCACTTATCTTCCAAAAACCATTGTCAAACGTTATTTACTGTATCAGCTTAAATGCATGAGCAAGCATCCAGGAACTGCTACTACTGTACACGCACACGCACACACACACACACACACACAGTGTCCCGCATTCATTGATCTACCACATTAACATTAGGTTACTAGTTCTAGATTCAATTCAATAGACCAACAATGCTGTTACAGTTCTGTTAATGATAGCCTTAATGATAACATAGGGCTATATATTATTTTCACTCAGCAGTTAACATTACGACAGCATCAGCCTCATCTGGCTCGTTTTCTGTGTCTCAGTAACTTTAATGTTCGTGTCATCTGCTGCAACTGCAGTGTCACCCGGAGCGGCAGCAGGCTTACCAAAACACTGAAAGAGTGTAGTTTGAGTTTGCTCGCATTTCACATCTCCTTCAGTGATTCACATTAGTTCATTTCAAACGTGCGCCGAGTGACCGCCACGCAGCTGTGTTGTTATTTGGTAACTGACGTCAGATCCTGGTCACAGGCCACGGACACCGCAAACGTCACTTCAGAGCTTCGCAACACAAACGGTGTGAATTTATGAATAAACATGTGAAAGTTCTGTCACAAAATGATGTTGTTATGTATTATATCGCTATTTTAAGTGGGTATACAGAAATCTTTGAACATTCCTAGTGGGTATACGGCGTACACCTCCGTATCACGTAGACTACATCACTGGTAATAACTGTTGTTATTGTTTCTTTTCATCAAATTTACAGTTTCAGTTGTATTCCAGGTGTATTAGAAGATATTCAGTTTCATTATAATGAGTTGGATGATGGTTTTAATGGTGATATTGCTATTAAAATATAGATTATATACCAGGAGAGGATGAAAATATCAGATTTTCCTTTATTGCATTTACTCTTAAGTAGAAAAATAAATAGGTTCATAGTTGATTCATATTATGTATCTAGGCCAAATGGTTCAGGAATTATTACTGATTTATTTTGGGTATGTTATTTTAGTTTTTTTTCCTGGAAATAAGTGTCTGTGTTTAAGAGGTTAAAGCCCCTCTGCAGCCAGTTTTAACTGCCGTTTTTGGTTAACCTTCTTTCTCAAACAGAGAATGGGGGTGTGGTTAATAGACGGACGTCATACATTACCATGACAACCAAAAACTGACCGGTTGGAGTGTTCACTAAAGGTATGCTGTGTTAACATCACTACACTGTAAAGTTTAGTACACTTTACTGTCTGGCAGGAGTAGCTATTACTTACCCATGATAGAAACTAATGTGCGCGTATCAGCTGTTATCAATCATACAGTCGATGGTCCTGCACACGATATCTCCCACTACGTTTTATGGTGCGGTTACTTTACCGCGGGGGTGGGGAGGTCTATTACTCTGTTGAACTGTATGTAAAGACTTCTGATACCGTTGCCTCCGCCGATGCATTGGTAAAACGGCTGTCAGTAAAATGCATGTTGCAGACTGTAGATAAGACGGTGGCAGGTGAACGTGCGACGCGTCTTCTGTCATCTGTCCTCCAACACCGCACGCACAGATGCCTTAATGAAAGTGAACACCACACTAAACCAAGAGGAGGAAACTAAAAAATAAAATATAGACCCTCTGTTAGTTAACTTTCTGCCAAAACTATGCTAGCTAACTACACCTGGCTAACAACAAATTAGTTAACTTAGCTAACTAAACTAGAAAGACAAACCAACAATCAGACACAGAGACATACCTACTGTAAGTTCTAAGTAAATGACATGATAAATTTTTTAGCTAGCTCACAACGATGTTTATCGGTTTGATGCTCTGACTTAACGAGGCGTGACAGTGCGCCTGCGCCAGCTTGGAGGCTGACGTATGACTTATGGAATTACTATAGTCATATGTCACAACCCCATTTTAACAACTAAGCAACTTTTGCAACTTTGAGCACAAAATTTTAAGCTATTTGTCAAAAAATATTTGGCGAACTATGTGGGTAATCAACATTGTAAGGAAATGACTCAGAATAATATTAAATATCATAGAAATGTCAAAATACACTGGAGGGGGGCTTTAAATAAATCCATTCCATTCAAATACCATATAGTCTCTTGTATTAGAGCTTTCAACCATATCACAGTCTTCATCAGCAAATTAAGTTTGTTTAGATATTCAGATGTTTAAACTCTCCATTACTGTGAACATTTTCAGCACCATTTCCCGCATTTTAATTTAAAATTTGAGCGTAACAGTTCATCTTGACCTTGGGAAAATCACACAAAACAATCGCCATTCAAGGTCCACTTACTTGCTTATTCTGGTGCTTTCAGCCATATTAGCCAGCCAATATTCATCACTGTGATGAAGTTTGCTCATGAAACTTTCCATTATCCTGACCATCCTGTTGGGGCGGCTGTGGCTCAGGAGGTAGAGTGGGTTGGCCGTTAATCGGAAGGTAGGCGGTTCAATCCCTGGCTCCCCCTGGTTGCGTGTCGAAGTGTCCTTGGGCAAGATACTGAACCCCGAATTGCCCCTGGCGGCTATTCCGCCAGTGTATGAATGAGTAAAAGAACAAATATGGAGCATTTACATTTACCACTTTTACAGTTTTTCATCTATGTTGGCAAAAAGGGTCCGTGCCTGAGTGAACTGCCAAGCTTTCCTGTAGATTTGTTTTCCTCAGCTTCCCAGGACAAATAAACCAACTGGGAAATAATGAATATTTGTATGAATCAATGAATGAATATATGTATTTGAATATTCAGGAGCAGTCCCAGAAATCATACTGAAGGTGGAAAACTCTAGACTAATATATTGGTCTAGTGTGGTTTCTGGCTGGTACACAGTAGGTGACCCTGACCCTGGCTTTTGACTTTGCCCTGTTTACCTGTCCTGCTAAGATGGCTGATGAGACCTGATACTGCCTCACCTGGCGTGTGCTGTTAGTTTAGTACCAACCTCAGCTGGATGGTGGTGGAGTTGAACGCCATAGGGAGAGCAGTAAATCCACACCATACTCATCCATCATTGTGCCTGTGTCGCTGCTCTCTCCCTCCCTCTCTCTGCCTCTTTCCTTCCAGCTTTGCTAAGCTACGTCGCTCTTTATACACGTTCTGTGGCACATGATTAATCCTACCTCTCATATCTCTTCTCATGTGTCAGCACCTTCCCTGGTTTATAGGCTTATTCTGAAATGAAGTGACAATTCCGCTCTGAAATATCACCAAATTAAGACTGCTGGCATGTGTAAACAACACAAATATACACCAAAAACCATATATCAAATGGAGGGCGATGCCTAACTCTCCTATTAAAACTTTGTTGACCCTGTAATATTGAAAGATTTTGTGTGGTTGAGCCTTTTTAGCTGATTCTACATTAGTCACCTCTCAGCTTCTCTCAGCTGACTACTCATTATTGATGATATTTGTGATGGTGTGTGCATTAGTTCTTGAAAAATTGTATTCATAAATCACACATGGATTTATTGTACTGTAGATCACACGGTAGATCTTAATGGGCCATTTCACTGATACAACTTCATTTATGTGCATGAGAATAATATAAGCCATGTAACTGAGATATCAGTTACATGGTTATCAGTTACTATTTATATATATATATCTATTGTTGTAAGTGTTTGTTGCACATTTTAATGCCTTGATAACGGGGTAGGGGGCTCCCCCTTAAAGCCCTGTGGCTCAAGGCCAGCCATTTACACCGTCATGATGGATGAGCTTTCTGTCCAGAGCCAAAATATAGGAACACTCTCTAGTCCTTTCCTTAGTTTCAGGTGACCAAAGCTAAGCCCAGTGGTGGACAGTAATAAAGTAGTACTGCACTTAAGTACACAGAGGTATTTGTACTATACTTGAGTATTTTCTTTTCATGCCGCTTTCTACTACTTCACCACATCTCAGGAAATATTGTACTTTTTACTTCACTACATTTATCTGACAGCTTCAATTACTAGCTATAGGCTTTTAGAGCGTAAAAAAAAATAGGATGTTTTGATATAAATTAAATTAAAACAAAAGTCCAGCTAGTAGAACTACATCAGTTAGGCTAATTGACAGAAATTGAATTGGCAGCTGTTTTGGTATTAGTCATTTTTCATGTAAAAACATTTCATGTTACTTTTGATTATTTTAATGTCGTTTTAATCATTTTGAGGTTTGGACTGACAAAACAAGCATGGGTAATTGTGACAACATTTTTCACTATTTTCAGTATTTATTTCAATCGATTAATGGAAAAATGATCAGCTGATTAATACATAATAAAAGTAGGCCTAATCATTAATTGCAGTCTGATACAAAATAGTTCAACCTCAACCAACTACATTAATGCATGAGGAATAATAATCTAATGATATAATATATAATAGTAGAAATAGTAGTCATAGGGGACATTTTTCTTTCTGCTTTGAGTAGGCTACCTTTATTTTTAACATGCTACCTCCTGCTTATAGCCTACTTACACAGCTTACTTTTACTTAACTTTTTCAATGCAGTACTTGCAGTATTGCAGAGTATTTTACAGTTAGGTAGGCCTATTAGTATGTTTTTTAAAATTTTTTTTAAGAAAAATAGATCTGAATAGGCCGAAGTTACTTTGTTCAGCACTGGCTAAAAAATCCAAAGCTTCTGGTTGCAAGAGAGTTTTTGATTGCATCAGTAATCTTTTAGCACGAATTTGGCTACAGGCTACTCCCTAACATCAGCTGCTCTCACTATCTTTGATCACAGGCATTTCATCCGAGGGAAAAAAAAGATTTGGCACCTAAAGTTATCGCATCCATCGGGTCTAGCGCTTCCAACTTTCACTCCGTGTGTGCACGCGCATCCAACGTGCTTGCAACGGGATCACAGAATTTACCTGGAAACAACACATTTTAATTTCTGATTGGCTTAACGACTCTGGCATTTTAGTACAGTGAACGCTATGAACTCGGCAGAAAAATTCTCGTCCATTAATTGTATATAGCGGGACAACTTCGAGGATGTTATCTGATAACTAACTTCTCAGCGTGAGAAATACAAGGTGTGGCGTGTGAGAGTGTGAACTGGCTGAAATGCGTGTGTCTCAGTGAATGCATGAGGCTTGAGAGCCCTGTAGCCCTGTATGTCTCTTGTCCAACAAGCCTATACCAGCAGTTATTTAAGACATCTATTCCATTATGACCTTCAACATTTCGAAGGATAAATTTTGCTTTACTTTAAGAAAGTTGAAGCTAGCAAGTCTAGACCCGGGGCGCCCAACCAGTCGATTGGGACATTAGTTTATGTCGACCACCAACTCGAGCCAAAATTATAGTATAGGTAGGTCTCTTAAACACCAGCACATAACACAAATGGGAAACCATCACTCGTCAGCTATCTCAAAAACACTTTTACATGCACTACGAGCAACTCTTGAAAACAATAAACGTTACAATTAGAAATCACCAGCATCATTAATTAATGTAAATTTAACAACATCTTCTATGATTAATTTATGTCAAGTTTAGTTTTCTGTACTGCAAAAACCTTTCTTGGTTTGAAGTCAGAGAAGGTTTTGCAGGTTTATAGAAGAAGTGAGACACTTGAATGTAAAGGAGAGAGAAGAAAAATATCTGTGGAGATGTGTGTGTGCAGCCTGCTGGGGACAGCCGGAGAGCTCTCTGAAAAACCATAACTGGCTCCTGGCTTCTGAGGCTGACTTGCCCGCATATGCATATGAAGTCAAACGTTGTGAGCGGATGTAACTGATTGAAAGGAAATATAACATGCTTCATCATACAAGTGTTCACATATACCGTAGGTTCCAGATATTGCACATGTACACACACAGGCACACATCTACTCAAATGTAAGGCGCAGCTCTGAAACCAGCTGTTCCACTGTGTTTAAATTATCACCTGTCAGCACAAATTTCGCCTGCTTCTGAAAGGGTTAGAATTTACATTTTTAGATCTGCCATAGAAATCACCCACAACCCCTCCTTCTGCTGTCATCCATCAAAAAGTACAGGCAATGGAAGCCTATCCATCAATTTTCCTCATTTCCTTTTAAGATCACTGGATTTTGTTCAGTCATACTCAAGCAGCTCTGCACAGAACTTTTTTTTAATTTTCAAAGACACAAAGGTTCTATCAGTTAGATAGTTTAGTCCCCATAGACCACAGCAACACAAAGGCTGGCTGTAGAGTTAACCAGTTGACATGCATACAGTCATTAGTTTAGGCACACACCCCTGTGATGGTTAGGGTAAGGGTAAGTGGCTTCGGGGTGGCTCTTAACGTCTTTAACATAGTTAGCTAGCTAGCTAACATAGCTAATACTGTGTCTCGCACATTTCATAATTCCTCTCACAGAATAACCTCCTAGATCCATATCAGTCTGGTTTTAAGAGTGGCCAATCCAGCCCTAAGGTCAGCTAAAGCTGCAGCCCAGTCCTCTGTTCTTATCCTGCTTCACCTATCATTCTCTATCTATCATCCTATTCACCTAGCTGCCTTTGATATGGTCAATCACAGGATCCTGCTGTCCCCACTCTCGGTAATGGGCATTACAAGCAAAGCACTCCTGTGTTTTGAATACTACCTCTCTGGGTATTCCTACAATGTGTCGTGGCAAGGAAAATTGTCCTCCTCTCACTGCCTCGCCACAGGGGTGCCCCACGGCTCAGCGCTAGGGCCCCCATACCTCCGCTATGCAGATGATACCACCTACACCTAAACCTCTCCAAGGTTGAACTCTTGGTCATTCCAGCCAAGCAGTCTATCCACCATAACATCAAAGTACAAATTGGCTCCTCAACTATCACTCGAACCAGGGTGGTGAGAAACTTGGGATGATTGATGACCAACTGTCCTGTTCAGACCATGTTACAGCTGTCTCTTGGTTGTGCCACTTTGTGCCAACATAAGAAAAATCAGGCCCATGATGGTGGAACAAGCTACCACATGCCATCAGAACAGGGGCGTCTCTCTCTAACTGTAAAAAGCTTTTGAAAACTCATCTCTTCTGAGAACATGTACTCTTTTAACACCTCCATCCCCTAACCTCTAACATGCACTTCCTGTGCTCATTTTCTTCTATCTCCTTACAGTTCTCTTGTATTGATTGCACTATTCATGAACTTTTACTTCTTTCCCTTGGTATTTACCCCATTGATGCCGTACACGCTAATAGCCTTTAGTAGTATTTATTGCTGCTCTTAGTAGTATCTATTGTCACCTAGATCTCTTACTGTATTGATGCTTTATTGATGTTTGTATATTGTTCCTCAGATATAAGTCTGCCAAATGAGTAAATGTAACCGTAGCTAACATAACGCTATCTGTTTAATGTTATGTAGCTAACGCTATTTAGCTAACGTAGCTAACGTTAAGCTACGACACCAGGCTGAACCAAACCCAACCAAGCAGATCCTCGTGTTCCTTGCTCACCGGACATCAAAAAACACAATTTTGGGCGATGATGTGTTTCAGAATTGCTGTCAGAAATGATCAATGAAATCTTTTCACGTTAAATGAAAAGGTTGAAGCAACTAAAAAAGTCTGCTGAGTAGCCATAACCCAGGTGGGAACCATTCTTCAAAACAGCATGATGTTCATTTTGTAAATTATGGTCCCATTTGGATAAAATTGGCTTTGTGTTTTGTTTTGACACAACTTTATCCCCACATAGTTACACTATATAGCACAAGCTTGATTTGAGTTTAGAAAGCAGTCAGATATGTACATGATTATTAAGCATTTATCAAAATGTGGTATCAGATCTGCCAACTCTCACATACTGAGTGTGAGAGTCACGCAATTGACACTTTTCACACACACTCACGCCATACATTAATTTTTTTTCACGCATTGGAAAAACTAATGTAGCCTTTAACTGATAGCGTTGACTTGGCGCGATTACACTCCACCCAGCTGATGCGGCACCGGTGGGCGCTGTGACAGGAATCGAGCGAACCTGCTCTCGCGCAGTGAGTGACAGTTTGTGATCGGGTAACGTAGCTGGTATGGTGTACAATGAAAAAACCACAGCACAGCCTTGCTCTGTTGGGAATGTGAGCTGCACAGAGCTGCTGAATTTAACATGTGAGGATTTGTGGTGAAGCCACAAACATGTGGCTGTTGAACTTTTAAAATAAAATACCTGAGGATTAAAAAGTGACGACCCGAACCCTGCGGTGGGATATGACACAGAAGGCCTAAAATGAACTGACCACCAATACCGAATCTCACTCAAAACTAAATTGAAAAGTTGGCAGCCCTGGTGGTATGGTAAATATGAATTGAAGTGTGATTCAACATGTCTTATTTCTTTGTTCAAATCTAATCCAAAATAGATTTTAGTGGGTAGTAATTTGACAGAAAAGACCAATGACAGTAAACAAGTGGTACCTTGTCCAGTCAGGTGCAGGGAGGATTAATGTTGAAATCTGAGTGAAAGAAAGCACTGTCACACTTGGATTATTGGACTAAGTATTGAACAGCTATTCCATATGGATTAAATTAGCAGAGGTAAAATTGTGAGATGGGTTTGCCAGAAATGGGTTTGTGAGAAATAGAAAAATCTTTTATCCCTTTACATTCCCCTCAGCCATATTAGTATTTCAAATTAACCAATCAAGCATACAGGAGCAGCCAGGCCATTGGTCTTTGGCCACATGGTGAGTGAGGTTTGCATCTTTGTCCCAGCAGCCACTGGAGTTGAAAGGAGATCAGTAGCGCACGTCCTCAGAGGAATAATCATTTTGATCATGGTTGTGACTTTAGCCTGTCCTTACTGAAGCCTCTGCCTCCTGTGTAGGCCACTGGCTATGAGCAAGTAGTAATCTCTAGAATGACCAATTACCTCTGATTCAATGTAAATGACGCGCTTTCGACTCATGGCTCTCCATCAGCCCCAGGGCATCAAAGATGGCTGAAAGCTTCTCCCACAACTCCAGGTGTCTAGATATTTCACCCCAGAACAATATAAGAGATTGTGTATTATTTATGGATTGACGCTGTTCCCTTTTAGCTTGCAGGGCAGCACTCTGCCATGGTCTAATGAGGCAGAAGACAACCTGAAATCAATAGCTGCTCCCAGCGCAATGCAATGAGAACGGCCCCAACAGAGGACTCCAGTAATTAAATGTATTTAACCATGTATAACGGCCAGCTGGTTATAGGTTGTAGAGCAGGAGAGTTTGTCCGAATGTAGGTAAAGTAAATTTTTGTCTTGTCAAACCTTATCCCCCTTTTACTTTGCCAGCAGGTGTAGTCTGAAGACCAGGCCAGAGTTACCCAACTCTCTAGCCTGGTCTTCTGGCTCTTCCTAGTCTTAATGCATGGAGGCTTAGTACATCCCCATGTAGTTTACTTCAGTGGCTTTAAATAGTACAATACACATCAGCCATAGCCAACTTTTCTACAAAAGAAGTTAGTGAGAGGCATAATAACAAACATAAATATAATATTGTTGCAACAGGGAATGTGATCCAAACTGCTTTATTGTATTATCAGATTTCTGCAAAGTTACAGCATGCTATCAGCAGCACATGCAACAAGATTTTAGGCTCTGTGATCAGTTTGTAATAAAAATCCTTGATAGTTACAGACCAACATTATTCTTCATTTGGAATCATGTTTCTGGCCACCAACATTAACTTTTAGCTGTTTTTGGTCTACATCAACTCCTGAGAAAAAATATCTGTCTGTTTAATTGCTAAATGCTTCATATTCGGCTAGTTTCTAACTTTGTCTGTCTGCTATTTGGTGCTGAACAGGCATGCAGTTAATCATAGCTTTTTCACTAAACTAAACCCTGCTCCTGCTGGACATTGAGAGTGGTGTTTGCCAAAACCAAAACAATAAAATTGTGGTCTGTGAAACAATTATCTGAAAGAAGCTAGAAAACTATTTAGAGCAGCAGCTAATGGCATAGCTGGGTGATAATACTCTGTAAGTTCGTCACCACCAGCGACACCTTTGACATTACACATAGGGCTTGATTTACTAAAGGTTTGTGTGAGTAAAAATGTGCAAACTTGACATCACCAGCAAATTATCACGTAAGCTGATCTACTAACAGTGTGCACGCAGAATGACATCAAAAGTGCAAGATAGCACCTGTTGTTCATTTACTACTTTTGCCTTAATGAAAATGCAATTTGGGGCATTTCAATTATATTGTCCTAAGTAATGGGAGGGTAACATGGAAATACTTTTATTTACTACACGCAATGTGATCAAACAAGCCTAAATGCAATTTCCTGTGAGTGAAACTGTAGCTGTTTCTGCTGGGGTTTCCCAAAGCAGTGTTTCAGGTGTGCTGTCCCAAGTACTTAGTGCAATCTCAGGCAGGACGGGCAGGTACAAACGATTTCCACATACTCGGGACGCACTGAATGAAACAAATTTTTACACAGTGGGTTTCACTCCCGGAAACCATTAAAACACGCAAAACCCTCCTTTAAATACTGCTACCTCCATTGTGTTTACACCTGTTGTCATCTACGCAATAATTCTTAGTAAATCACCCATAACAGGTACTACAATTGCACGTGCAATATTTTAGAATGCACACGCAATTTAGTACTCTTTATTCTGGGTGCCCATAGTCATATTGTTGATATAAAAATAGTGATTAGTCCAACTTAAAGTTCTTATGTACACAGACCTGCCTTTGAATTTTTATCAAAGACCCAGTTTTTTACTTTCACTGAGATAGTTTCATGTCCTGCCTTAAAGTACTTTGTTCCCCTATTATACTCTACAGATGATCAGCCAATCATGATGAGCTCTTCTAGTTACCCTTTGTTTTGGCTGGTTAGTTGTGTTAATCAGATATCATTCATAGATATAGGTTTTACTTCAACTTCTGCACTGAGAAGGACCACTAATTGCCAGTCCACCATCTTATCTTACCTATCAAGCTTTATTAGAAACAAATCATTGTACCATGTACCGAATATTGTATCAGCAAAACACACACACACACACATATACTAACAGGGTAATTTAAGCCGAACAGAAGCGCTAAATTAGACATCCACAACTGTCACCCAGGTAGACTATTCTTTCAAATAATTCATTTATATTGTTTTTTAAAAGCAAGTTATTATTGTGGAAATGATTCACCTGCAAAGTTGTGAGATAAATGGCAGCAATACAGCGATGAAAGCCACACAAAAGCAATATCCAGGGCTGTTGCCTCAGGCTTTGTGGCTTTTTATTGGTGCATATCGCTGCTGGGCAACTCAGACAAGCTGCTGGTATTGGACCATAATTGAAGTTGATATTAAAAGACAGGAGCAATGCGTAAGTCATGAGAAGAACGCAGCGGGGTCATCACAGCCAAATGACATGCCAGTGTAACTGCAGTCACCTTCCCTGTATACTTGACAAACTGCTGCCAGTAGGCTACACAGGGAACAAAACACATACATAAACCACTACCCTTCACACAAGCCCTTGACTTCAACGCTTTGGCATTACGGCATGGTCACCACTTAAGATGTACTCACAGGACAATGACTTGAAGGAGAGACTAAAATGTTAAAATGACATCAACCTCACCTCGAGCTGTTTGTTTGCTGTGTGAAGGGTAACTGCTGCATTAATGAAACACCTGCTGGGCATGGGACACATCATTTTCTTCCATGCTGACTTCAGCTCCGGATTCCCACAGAAAACAGAAAACCATGTAGTTAAGAAAAGGCTCATCCTAAACAACAGGTGAGCAACAACAGCAGTAAGATGCTGTGATGTCTTAGTACATAAATTGTATTATGCAGAGTGTAATCCCAATAGTCACACATTCTCACAGCCAAAGAGAAAAAAATGTTTGCACTACTGGCCTTGCACTGCATCACATGGTGACTATTTCTAGGATCATGTGCTCTAAAACAGACGGAGCAGGTTCACAGTAATCTGTCATAGTGGGCTACTAATGTCACTGGCATCCGACTCCGGCAGCACAACTTCCAGTGTGTTTGCACAAAATATGCCCCGTACAAATGTTTAGTTTAAAATGGCAATTCAATTGTAAGTCTTTAAAAAGTTATTTTTCTGAAAAAGAGCTTAATCACATTTTAATGTGATCATTCTTGAAACAACTTGATTTACTTTGGAACGTTTAAAACACTTTTTGAAAGATCAGATTAAAGCTACATTTATATTGTAGGTGGTTTTGAAATGTGATTAATTCCATATTTTAGAGATGCTGCATTTCTCAGACCTGCTACTGGAGTCACATCCCAGCTGTGCTTTATGTTACTTTGCAGCACTTATCGCTGACATCAAGTCCAGTGTGTAGTTGGCGTGACATCACTGCGTCATCAAACCTGCTGATGCAGGCCTTTTAATATCTCAGCTGCAGAGAAAACCAGGTCTTTTATTTAAAAGTGGCTTCTCTTGGAGACAGGTTTTAGTTTAATGTCCCCTGTTTCTAATCACATCTTAACATAAAGCTCGCCTGCTTCCGTTTTAATTTGCTGTTGATCCTGTTCACTTGAAACTTGATGGATTCAGCATAATCTACATTTAAAAAGCACTATTTCCATCTGTAATATAACAGTCATGTCAAACTCACCACTCTGCTGCTCTGAGCTTTTTCTCTTTACACAGAAATACTGTTTTATTCAGGAGTTAATTACATTCGCGTCTACTTTGCAGTTTTTTCAATTGCAGTTGTGCTACCACCAACAGAACTTTCTGCACAGAGGTTTCACATTAAAAGTCTTCCATTGGCGCAAGGGGCCAAAGGGTCCTTACAGATCCTGGAAGGCTTTTATTTTGAAAAAGACAAGAGAAACGCACTCTTCACTGTTTATCAAGCAGAGTGGAGGACCATTAAAGCTTTAAAACTTAAAAACATAAACAGTTTTTTTTGTCAAGATATATAATAGTTTTTGCATTTTCATTCTGGTTGAGGAGTGTGTAAAATGCCTCTGTGATGAACACTGATGTAATAGGTGGGTGTGCGAATGAGTGGCTGATTGATAGCCTGTATAAACTTTGTATGTAATGTCATGTCTCAAAAGCCCTCACAAAAATGGCAAAGAAGAAGTTTCTGTGAATTATTTAGTGCATTAAATCAGTGTCACTGTTCAAAAGAGAAGCTGACAGCATCAGACTGGTAAGGTATGACATGACTGATTTTGTTTTACTGATGGAATTTGCTCTGTGGAAATAAACATTACACTGAATTTACAATGTGAACTGTTAGAGTACAGTTAATTACGCATAATGTTCATTACCTGCACTTCATTAGTAATCTGCCTTGATTTCTTTGTGCTAACCACAGCCATTATTTAAACTTGGATGTTTGAGCTTCACTGTGCAGAGTTTGACACTAGAGGGCTGCTTTCGCCTTAAGTCTTAGTGAAAGATGTGTACATACTGGCAGGATGTTGTGATATCACAACTTTGGAGTGCAACTTGCAACAAGTGGGATGTGGAAAAGCCCTTTTTTGGTGAGGTAGGAGATAACATGCGTCAAACAGTTAAATTTTAAATTAAAAAATAATATTTATAGATTCTGGATTTTCCTATGAGGTGGGGAAAGGAGAACAGATCATTTAAAGATTTTTTAAGTAATATTTTCTATTTATTTATTTATTTATTTTTCTTGTGGAAACCCGTATCAGACACAAATTATTATGCTAAGCAGAGTTTAATGTGTCTTAAAACATGTCTGGATGGGATCTTTAAAGTTATGGTAATAAAGAAAAAAAGCAAACCAAGTTGAGCTAGCCAGCTTGAACCTGCTCCTGCACATTCTCACACTCATTTGAGTTCAGTGCTTTAACATTTAATAAATGGGATTTACATAAATATGTCTACATTACCATACTGTATTATTTTGCTTTGTTACATTACGTTACATTTAATAAGGAAAGTCGATTGGCAGTAGCAGAGTAGTGGACAGGCTCGGGTGTTTGGTTTGACCATGTCCTGGATGTAGGATGGGCCTGAGCCATTCGAAGTATGGTACAAATGTCGTGAATCAGATTCGAGCAGCCACCGGTAGCCAGAGCAGGGTGTGGAGGAGAGGTGCAGTGTGGGAGAACTCGTGTAGTTTGAAGATCAGCCGAGCTGCTGCATTCTGGATGAGCTGCTGAGGTCAGATAGCACATGCAGGCAGGCCGGCACAGGAGTGAGTAGCAGTAGTCTAGGCGCGAGATGACAAGAGCCTGGACCACAACCTGCGCCGCCTCCTGGGTGTGGAATAGACAAATCTTCTTGATGTTGTGGAGGATGATTCTGCAGGAGCGGGTTGTCACATCTTCATTCAACATCGACATATCCCATCTATTATTCATGGCACGTGTATTTGCTTCAGTCTGCATTGGCTGTAACAAGGCTATACGATTCCGTCTCCCCCTGCTGTGACGGTGGGACACACACACACACACACACACACACACACACACACACTTCACACCTGTCATGTGAAATTGAGGATTTTGACTTTAATGCAGTCAAATGAATTATTAATTGTAATAAGTGGAGCTTCCAGGCTCTGTGTTTTATTGCGTCCTCCTTCGCAGCTCTGTGACATTACAGAAATGGCAAATGTGTCCAAGACAGAGTGAGCCCATTAATAACAGGGCTGAGCTTTGTTTCCTCCATGACTCCAGACCTCTCTCGACTTGAATAAGGCTTCTAATGTGTGGCTGTGTGGGATCTGGAGCATGTTAATGGATTCCTCTCCAACCCCTGCATTGTAATCTTTTGTGTGTTTAGGGCAACATGAATGCTTCAAAGAGGACAAAGGTTAGAAAGTGGCAGTGTGTGTGTGTGTAGTTTCAGCTACTGCTAATTTGTGAACCTCTTAAGATCTTTAAATGTGAAACCATTTCACCTCTACCACAGCTCCAGTTGTCTTTTATTAGAGATGCATTATTATCTGTGGTGTCTTTCTCTGAAGATAAAGCCAGATTTTTTTTAGATGGATTCTTCCACTTATTTTCTCCTAGATAAACGCTTTCTCAGAAGAAATTATAATTAAGAGAGGGACCTACACCTCATGTCACGGCTAACCAGGGATCAGAGCACAGGCACAAAGTCTGTGATTTATTACGCTCTTCTGCTAAATGAGCTCTCATATGCTAAGGTCTCCTGAAGTTAATATAATCCTTAGTTAAAGAGAGAACAACTTATTAACAGTAGGTTTGGGCTAATAGATGATGCCATCGTCCATCGGCGATGGCTGACAGACATCACGACGTTGAGCCGGCATCGTTATTGTAAAACCTCCGCCCCCCCCCAGCAAAAAAGAATCTCAAATTTTCACATTTATACCACCCTGTGAAATCAGATTTTAATGACTAAGAACTCTTTTTTCTATATAATTCCACCAGCGATCCGTTATCACGGCAGCAGGTGAGCCGCATGTCGACTTATTAATGACGCAGCCTACCAAACAACTGAAACCAACATCTGCACCCTGTGTGTTCACCGTTGCTTTACCTGGTCCGTGTGTAAAATATCCACCACGACTTTTAACTTAAGTTAATAGTCTACCAATGTTTTTTACCGAGTGAAGTCTGTGCGAGAAAACACACATGACACATGACATCGTTCATCCCAATGTTTCATTGTAGACATCGTCTGATGGAAACTGTACATTTTCGAGTGGCCTTTTATTGTGGCTGTCGTGGAAATTATATTCCTCGTGAGAGGCAGACTAAGACACACCTGTGCAATCCCCATGCTGTCTGATCAGCATCTTGATATGCCACACCTGTGAGGTGGATGGATTATCTCGGCAAAGGAGAAGTGTTCACTAACACAGATTTTGACAGATTTGTGTTCTTGCCCACAAGAGAAAGTCTTAGATCTTTGAGTTCAGCTCATGAAAAAATACTTGGATTTACAGTTTATCCATATATTTTTTTAAACATGAAAAACGTCCATGGACAGGTAGACGCAGTACAGACAGTGAGTAAATCTGGGTCCCTTGGCAATTGCACAAACAGCCAGGATGAATAAATATTCTTGAGAGGCATCCTAAGAAAAGTAAAGCATAGGCGTATCTATATTTGGATGCAATATTACAGTAATGGTAATAAAATCAGTATCTGAAACATGTAGTGAACTGATTGCTCCAGGCTTTTGTTGAATACAGAATGTTATTTTTAATTAGTTGTTCAAGAATTGTGTAAGACATACGGGGTTTACTTTTTTAAATTTATAATCCACACTTTAATGATTTGGTAATTGTTAAACAGGAGTAGATATCATGACTACATACTTTAAATTCTCACTTAAATAATATTTAAAGCTGAATTAATTTTTATTTGTTTATTAATTTTTTGGCCATTTAGGAGCAGACGAACTCCAAAAGGAGTTTAAAGCACAAACATATCTGACATATTACCTCTGTATAAGGTTGTTGAAGCAAATGTGTTTGAAGCACTGGATGGCTGCAGTATTGTACATGAAGTGAAAATGTATTGGGTTACCAATTACAAGTTACCCTATTTAAAATGTAATAGTAGTGTAACTATTTCAATTACTTTTTCAAAGAAATGTAACTTAATACATTACTTTTGATTATGCTGCAAACTCAAACATGAGAAGCAATCAAACGCATCAGGTTAGCATCAAACTTTACAAGGTACAATGTAGTTTATTTGTCATTATACAAGGCTGCATAACAAAATAAAATTTTTGTCCCTCCATGCTACACACACAACATATAATTAATTGTATATTAAAATACTAAACAGCTGTGGCTGGAAATGGCAAAGGAAAACATTGTGCACATGAAAAACATGCAAAGCGACAAAAGCTAGTTAGCAATACAATGTAGGACATCAGGATTTTGGGTGCTTGCTATAGAATAACATACAACAAAAAACACATCAGTTTTGTTTTATTTTTAAGAACTATCTTTTGCTTTTGTTAGAGAAAATTGAGGATAAGGAAGATCATCTTGTATTAATTAGCATTCATCTGGAGTTGTGTTGTGTCACCAAAACATATTTCCTTGAGGCCTAACAAAGGTGTTGAGAGCATTTTCTTTCACATATAGCATTATTAAAGGATATGTTTGCTAGTTAGCAGTCTTGTTTTTCTCTGACTTTTTTCCCACATTGATGTGTTTCTTGGTGCGTTGCTGCCACTGACTGTGTGGGATAGCCTAAAACTGGCGATGGGATAATGTACTGTATCGCTGTGCACCCGTGTGGATGCATGTTCATCCTCCTGCCTGTGCACGAAATGCTCGAGATTATTTCATTCAAATAGCATGACCTGCAGGTTATGGTGTGTCTGCTTTGGACTGCCATTCTTTGGACATGTCATGTTCATAGAATTGCCAAGCTGAGGTTTTTGTGGGACACAGCGAAATGGACATGTGAAGAGGAATCTGCCTAACCAAGAAGAGCTCCATGCCCTGACTGGCAACAGTTTACTGAGCACATGATGGGACTGCTGCTCTCCTCTTATACCACTGAAGAGGGATCCTGTTGTCTTTTAAAAACCTAGGTTTTGTTGGATAGCTTTAATTTCACCTACTACTGAAACCATTTTAGACATGAAGTGCGCTTCCAGACTCACCTAATCTTTCAAAGACATCTTTAACAGTTTGGTGGACAGGTAAACTGCTTCCTCTGGGCAACACAAAGCTGTTTTTGTCCTTTGGTGTTTTTGCCCGTAACACCCTTGTGGTGTATTTACGGCCATTTATCCATTCAAGTGCCACTCTGTGACACGTTTTCTACTCACTGATGGAGAGTGGGAACTGGCAGAGTGCACACACACACACACACACACACACACACACACACACACACACACACACACACACACACATACACACATCTTGACTTTGAGTGTCTTTTCCTCCTATAAAGGATCCAGGATCTCCTATAAAAGTCCTCATCCAGATATACTCCACCCCGTGTGGGAAGCTCACTTCCAGTTATCCCAAAGGATAGACAGGAAGAAATCAGAAGTGTCCACCCACATCCAGACAGGATCCTGTACAAAGCACTGCATCAGAACCTACTACTAACATTTGGTCTGTAATATACTATATAATACACTTCTATAGTAGGAAGCTGAGGCAGACGATTTAAAATAATCTGATTATAGACTATATGCTGTGTATATATTCCTATAATGTAAATCCTATCTGTTCACTGTGGTTTTGAGAGACATTTGGCCATTCTGAACCTTTTCTAATTGAATGCCTTTATTGTCATTGTACAAGTACAACGAAATGGGATAGCCTTCCTTTTACAGTGCAAAGAGCATATATATCTAAAATAGACAAATATAAACATCTGAAAATAGCAGGTATATTTAACAAAAACAGAGTGGAAACTCTAGTCAGTATGAAAAGTGAATGTAGAATGTTAGAGCAGCAGACTGTTGATATTGCACAGTATACTTTGATGTTGTATATCACAGTGTATCAGTGTTCATACTGTCCAAAGTGTTCACAGCTGAGCAGAATTGAGTGCCTTGACAGCTGAAGGATAAAGCCTGTTTTTCAGTCTGTTCGTTCGTGCTTTGAAGACCCAGAAGCGCCTTCCAGAGGAGCGTAGTTCAAACAGGTAATGTCCAGGGTGGAAAGAGTCCTTGAGCATACTGGAGGCTCTTTTGAGGCAACGAGATGATTCTCTGAAGTGTTCGCTGAGGAGAAACTGGTGAACCACGTAGAGATATAGGAGCTCAACACACTCTCGCTGGAGCAGCGATAGAAGGACACCAGCGGATTCTCAGTGCGCTGGTGTCCACCCAGGAACCTGACGTTGGAGACCCTCTCCACACAGTCCCCGTTGACGTATATGGGATGCAGACTCCAGTTTTTTCTGAAGTCAATGATCAGCTCTTCGGGGTCTTTTAGGTGTTCAGGATCAGGTTCTTCTCTGTGTACAACATCAGTGTTGCCTGGTCATCATGTTTTGACTGTAGCCACAAATGTAGCTCAACAACAACAACAAAAATATTGTCTGTATGAATATGCAATAGCCTAATCTTCATGACGTAGCTATATTATCACAGTAACCTGTAGTGAGCACGAGAGGAACGAGAGAGAGAAAAGAGAGAGAGAGCGCGCAGTGGTTACAGCTTCAGGGCTTGAAATGTCCCTAGCATTAATTTTGATCGAAAAAGTTTTAAATGTTGTCGGTCAGCGTCTGGTCAATGTACTGTATTTGCTACATAAACAATTAACAGAACTTCACAAACTGGGGAGAGAATAACGGCGACACAGACACCTGTTGCTCTGTGTCCTGCTGTCTCTGACCTCCTTTGCTCTGTTCTGCTCCAGGGTGCTTCTTTCTGAAGCGGCTGTGAGCTGCACTTTGTCAGAGGTGCTGCAGTTATCATTTGTGTGGATCTGTGGTGAGATTTATGTCTGATCACAAGTGGTTCAGTTTAGATTTAGGTTTAGGAGCAGTGTGCTCGTGTCCAGATCTGAGTCTGTCAAACGTGTGAAGAGGACACTACCACATCAGCAGAGCAATAACGCAGGCTAATGCACAGAAGAGTATAGCGCGAGTAGATTTTGTTCAAATATTACAACTTTATATTTAAAAATATATGGCTTTTTTCTCAACACGAGAAGACAGATATGTGGGATTTATTTTGAATGCGCAGGACGTTTTGAACATGCGCAGAATACCTGCTGAAACACAGGAGCTATAACTGAATTAAAATGAATGAATGTATCATTGAGGTTAAAAGGTGCCACATGCACATTTAAAATGGTTACTTTGCCAAACAAAAGACATCAAATAGTAGGGCATGCCTGCATGTGATTTGACTCAGCAGGGATGATATTACATGAGAAAAGTCGATCTGCAACATACCTGAAAGCCATGCCTGAGAGCCTTACTGGATTATATTCTGTTATAGTTTTATAATTTGAACCTGCCACCTGCATTTTGTTTCCCTTCATAAAATAAAGACATTTACTCAATAAATTGGTACATAAAAAATCCACCACAGTGCAGGAAATTATGTTTTTAAAGCGCTTATGCAGAGATGATTGTGACATTAATGTACCTTTCACATTTACTTGTTCCTTTAGTGATCCAGCCATGGGTATTTTAATAACACTACACTTCTGGCTAGGGCTGGGTAAAAGGATCAAAAGTTGGAATCAAGTGCTTGGTGACCTTCTTAGTCTTGTTCACTTATTAATCAGATATTTCTATATCCAAATAAGAAAATCAGGAAACAATATGTCTTGCAGAGAACCAGACAAGAAGATCAATACCACTGTCGTATCTCTTCTTTAAGTACGAAGCGGGCATCGGAACGTGGTTACCCTAGCTTAGCATTTAGACACAAAGCAGGGGGAATCAGATAGCCTGGTTGTTTCCAGGGTTCAAAAATATGCCGACTGACATCTCTAAAGCTCACTAACTAACATGTTATGGTGGGAAAGGACAAGACTCCTGGAGCTGTGTGGTAACTTAAATACAAAACTTTTTTAACCATATAATAACTAAACACAACTATGAATCAGACCACAACTTTTCACTTCACTGGTGAAGAACTAAATTTCCCATAGATCAGCAAGTAAGATACGGTAACTAGAATTGACCCTTCGCTAAGCCACGCCCCGAGTATGCAGCTGGCCAATCACAGCGCAGTATAGGCCTCGCTCTAACTGAGGATCGCCACTTTCATGGCTGCAATCCCTTGACTCTATTGCAAAAGGAGTTGCTTTCTAGCTTTTTTTGCTGTATTTTTCCAAGATATGGTTATATGCTGTTCCTTGGGCTCTAATAGTTACAGCAGCTACCCAGAGAGGTTGAAAGGAGAAGTACAATTTATTCTCTTTCCAAAACCTAAAACAAATCCAGAAAAATATAGTTTGTGGATTGTTCCTGATTTTTTTACTGTTTTTTATGTACTTTATTTATAGATTTTCAGGACATCAATGTAAGTAATAACCCAAACAATTACCCCCTCCCCCAAAGCAGGATGGGGAAAAAAAAGAAGGCACGCTGTACTCTGTAACAATAGTTTCTGTGGCAAGGGTTTCTGGCTTAGTGAAGGGTCAGTTGATCACAAATTGATAAATGAACATACAAAGATGTAGTAAGTCGGAGTCAGGTTAAGGAGCTTGTCCTCACATTCAACTTATATGGATCAGACTGATAAAGTGTTGCATGGTATTGCATTATTTAGCATTTACACAATAAAGCAGCTAATCCACCAATCAAAATTAAAATGGTGGCCAAGTCATTTTCACCCATGTGGTGTAATGCGACCAATCAGTGCCCTGCAAGACATTCCAAGCAGACAGGTACTATACCAAGGCGACCGAGTATTACTGTAATGTAAATACAGGCCCATAACAGAAACTCACTGTCACTGATTTGATTCCTGCGACAGACACCGGTGTGTGCTGTAACTGTGTCCTTGAGCAAGACTGCTTCCTGTTCACTTCCCTGTACATCTCTCTGGATCTGTTTCATTTGAATGTAAATGCAATTCAAAGGACCGGTGATCAGCCCAGGCAATCTGTGACTGACATGAGACAATGATGTGACTTGACAGACTGTGATAGAGAAGGAATTGCTGTGGTCTGGAAACTCATGTAGCCAATGTTAATCTCAGTATTAACATTATTTCTGCAATGCAGATATAGTGTTCCTATCAGGCAGACACTGGATATTGGATACTGGATATTAAATATGAACATGACTACCAACATGACTGCCTGGGAGATGTTTTGAATATGATGAGCATCCTTGGAACAAAGCTCATGATCAGAATAAAAGTATATGGATTTCATTGGGATGTGTGCACAGCAAGGATGTTTGGAATGGAAATCAACCTTACTGAGGGACTATTCAATGAGCCAGTGATAGTGAAGCATGAATGAAACAACTGATGCCAATCAGCTACTGCAAGCATGACTCCAGCAATGCATGTATGACAGGTCAAAGCTGAACCTGAAAGGTCTTTGTAAACCATGTTGAATGTTTACAACAGATAGTTTTGGTCTTAATTTTACTGCTTACCTTTGTTTTCTCCACCAAATACTTTTGACTAACCTGGGCTTTGTTAAATTTGTCAGGGTGGGTTTACCAGGGCAATGGGAATTGGACTGGCCGGCATATATAAGTCCAGGTAATGGAAATGCAAAACTCGGAACTAGGAACGTGACAAACAACCAGACTTTAATGAAGTGACCAGGACCAATGGAAGTGAATTGGTATAAATGCTGAGTGGCTGATTGGGAATGAATTTCTGGTGAGTAAGTGGCATTAGAACTGCAGAACAGGGGTGGTGCAGAAGACCTCAGGCAGACGGCCTGAGGGCTGGTAAGAACAGGAGGCCTCAGGTGGACAGCCTGTATGCTGGACATGTGGGGCGAGCAGGTCCGGAGGCCAACCAGGAGGCAAGGCCAAAAAGCTGAGCCCGTCCGGAGGGCAACCAGGAGGCCGGCAGAGAAGGTGGTACCCTTCTGTAGGCCAGAGGAAAAGCTGGAGCGCAGAACCAGAGACCAGCAGCTGCAGAGCAGAACTAGAAACCAGCAACAACTGGGGGACAGGCAGGTCAGCCGGTGCAACCAGAGAAACAGAAGACTGCTGCAGCTCAGGCTCCGCAGATAGCTGCAGCAAATTGGATGGATTAAAATGACCTTTTCCACTGCAGACCAAAAGAAATTGCTGGTATTATCACACAAGGGCTGCGACTAACAACTCTATTCAATAGCAATTCATTGATATTTTTTTTAGTCTATAAACATTATGGAAAGTGCCCATAATAATTTCCCAAAGCTTAAGGTGACATTTTAAATTCAAAGATATTCCATTTTACAGTGCTATTCAACAGAGGAAAGAAGCAAAGCTTTCTAATACGGAGTTTCAACGTTTCTGTGATTTTTTTTCTTCCAGTTTTGATATATGGCGTGATATTCATCCCATACAAATCATCATATTTGAGAACTATAGAATGTCAGGCACTTGTGCTTAAATAACTTACATAATGAATTATCAAAAAATTGTTTCCACTTAATTTTCTGTTGATCGACGTATTGATTTATTAAATATTGATTAATCAATCAATAACCTACATTACACCACAGCATCATGACCATTTGGGCGTTGTGTTGAATATTATACATCTTCATCTCTTCACTGTCTGGCATTTCCTTGCTGTCTGAGAACAAAGCAGTATGCCAAGTGGGCAACTGGGGAAACAGGTGGTTGGTCATGAGATCACTGGAGATGAAAACACTCCCTCTAGTCAACATATCATCAGATTGTGCTCAGTGCATGAGGATTCAGACAAAGTTGTGACACTAATTTATAATAATTTTTTTTATTGAATTATTACTCTTACATACAAGTCAAATCTTGATATGGATTTGAACAGTAACCCAAAAGAAAGTATCAGACCATCTAAAGAAAGGGTTAATAAATCACAGATGATAGGTACGTCCTGCTGAGCTGTTCTACTTGCCAACAACCTGATGGAGAAATCATCGTGGGCAGTGATAAGCCTGTGCTGGGCGAGGCGGATGAAATTTTAAACACCCACGCCGGCGTCTTTATGCAAAGCAGAGCGGAGGGCCTGTCAGAGGGAATCACGAGGTGCTTGATGCTGGAAACCGTTAAAAGGTTTTTGCATAAGCGGTGCGTGGCTAATTAGCTCCACGCATATGTCGACTCCTGCTGCAGGCCTGCCCGTACACCTAGAGCCACCTCTGCTTCCCCATCCCCATTTCTGCAACAATCCCCGGGACGCTCACACAAGCTGTCAAACCCCGACTAACATCCTATCTGCGTCAGTGTCACTTACAGTTGAGCAAAGTGGATAGTTGCGCGTCGGCTCTTGATATGGTTTTTCGAAGGGCCTACACATAAAACATCCATGCCTGAGTCTTTGATTGAAGCTACACAGCAAGGATGGCCCAAGGTCGCTGCATTTAACGTCAACAAAGAGGAGCTGATCAGAGACTGGGCAAATGAGGAGGTGAATGGTGTGAGCTGGTTGTTCAGCAGGGACATATCTCAGCAATCTCTGCAGTGTTTTCATGACTCAGAGTCTCATCACTTACACATTACTCAGCTTCCCCACCCCCACCCCCCCCCGGCCTCTGCTAGTCCAGCTATGAAATGAGATGACAAGGTTTTCCCTGTGTGAACGGGCTGTCCCTGCCACAGCCTTAAAGGGATGAAGCTGTTGTTTACCTTGGTCTGTGCATAATCTGCTGATGAAATCTGGCCGTTTTATTACTCTTTCATCTCTGTGAACAAAAAAAAAAATCAACCCGGCATGCTTTTCTATCTCCTGTTGGATCTTGGGAAAGAGATAGTTGCTGTTCCGCTAGATGATCAGGTGTTAGTGTGCTGGCTGAAACCGATTCACATTCAGACATATAGAGATGAGAGAGGATTTGTTTTATCTGCTCTGAGTTCTTAAAGGGGGAAGCTAGCTGCGTCCTCAAATTGAAAAGGAATAGTTTTTAGTATTTTCAGAAATAATCTTATTCACTTTCATTCAGAGAGTCAGATGAGAGGATCGATATCAATCTGTGTTTTAAGTACCGAGCTGGAGTCAGGACGTGATTAGCCTAGTTTAGCATGAAGACTGTCATAAATAACACTGAGGACGGGCCAAGGGCTAGCTGGTTAGCACTTCAGTAGATATCTCTCCAAGACAATACAACATAGTTTCTCCACTGTTTTAGAGCCATGTCAGTGGTGCTTTGCCATGTCGCTCATCCAGAATCTTACTTCTCCCATGTATCAACAGCAAATTCCTGGCTTTTCATAGAATGTTTCAAGCTGTCTTTAAACTGCAACAGTTTTGAAAGATGTGTTAATCATGCATTGTGTGTCCAGCCCATCTGACCTGCACCACCTTTAGCTTTGTGTTTAGTGGAATGCCGCTGACACTGAGGATGTGACTTGTGTGAGAAAACATTAATTAAAGTGAGGAATATTTTCACAGTTTCTCCCTTAGCCTCACAAGCTATCCATGAGGCAATGGTGCTAGTTGATCCTTAGGTCACAGAAACTCACAGGGTGATGGAAAAAATGGTTAATTACACTGAAAATCACAACACTTTTGTTTGTGCCCCCATTCATCATGAGCTGAACTCAAAGATCTAAGACTTTCTCTATGTACACAAAAGGCCTATTTCTCTCAAATAATGTTCACAAATCTGTCAAAATCTGTGTTAGTGAGCACTTCTCCTTTGCCGAGATAAGCCATCCACCTCACATGGCTATTGCACAGGTGTGTCTTAGGCTGGCCACAATAAAAGGCCACTCCAAAATGTGCTAGAGTATTTCCATTTAATGCTACTTCATACTTCTTCTCACTATTTCAGAGGCAGTTTGACGAACTACAGTATCAAAATATTCTTAAACGTATTTCTTAAAGATAAACAGAATTATAAAGTAAGAACAAAATATTAAATGTGCCATTCTGCATGTTGAAAAATTTTACTTTTGTTTCTTGATAATGCTTTTATCATTTTATGTACTTTTACATAAGTAACATTTTGAATTCAGGACTTTTATTTGTAATACTATGATATTTCTACTTTTACTTAAGTAAAGGATTTGAGTACTTCTTCCATAACTGCTCAAAATAAAAAAAACAAATGACAATTATAGTGTCTATATTAGGGCCTCTTCACAATGAAGAGCAATTTTTGCAGAAAAAAAGTAAAGCATCCATTGGATTTTGCTGTCAGTAGAAGAAACAGTTATCTGTGTGGGTGGTAGAATTTCCAGTTTGAGTGCTAATAGTACTGCACAAGGTCTATCAAAACAGCACACCGTGCCTAGACCACAGTGTGGAAGTGTGGTGATGTTTCTGAACTTGTCACTCTGAGTAAATTAGATTTCCCCTGGATATCTGGATATAGATGTTTTCAGCTGGCTGAAAGTGAGTGTTTGGAAGGATGCCCATTATTGTGGCCTCTCCTGCCTGTACACGGTGAGGAGAGGCAGCAGTGCCCAGCATGGGGAACAACACATCAGGGTAATAGAAGAAAATCAGATAAACTGAGGCTACAGAGGCAAGCTGCTGCAGGGATTGCTCGGAATTGAGCACAGACACCACAGGCGTGTTTGGAGGCCCTGGCAAGACCGCCCGCCTGTCTGTCTGTCAGCCTGTAGGGCCAGAATCAGGCACCAACAGACTCCCTGCTCCACCCAGAGCTGCAGGAAACAGAGTCCAACAGGGAGCTGGTTGGTTGCTAGGACATCAGCATCTCCTCTGGGGGGAGGGGGTGATGGTTCAGCAGCTGTTAGGGGCACACAGCTGCTCCGGAGACCTCTCGGCTAGCAGGTGTTTGTACCTGATGTGATTCAGGATTCTCCCAGAGGTGGAGAGAGCGGAGAGCCCCTCCCATCACACACACACACACACACACACACACACACACACACACAAACACAAACAAATAAACACACATCCTCTCCAGCAAAATAACAGATGCCCTCAGCTAACACACCCCATTAGTGCACTTAACTCTAAAGCTAAAAACAGGCCTTCTTATTTAATCTTATTAGTTGTCACCATGTATACAGTGATTCAGGCTGATGTGAAAAGATGTGACGTGAAGCACACAATCACATTAGGCTCAAAATAGATGGTCACAAGCCTGGCAAAGGATGAAATCTGACACTTGTTATTTAGGCTTGAGCGGTGTTAATAGATTACTTTCGAAGTTCTTTATTTCCTAAGCTGCCTCTTGTAAAAATAAGAGACAAAATCCCTGTTAACTGTAACAATACTAACATTGTGCTAGATGCAGAACAGAAAATGTACCTTGGTGGAATCATTTGAAATCACAGTAAGCACGACTTTGCGGCAGTTCAAGTCGAGATGCCAGACCTGATTTTATTCAAGTCAGCTGTTAGCCAAAAAAGCTAAAGGTAGAACGGAGAAAGAGGGAGAAAGGTGTTCTTTGCACAGCTGAAAGTATTGCCATTATTGTGAGTTTGTAAGTCTAAGGTGCAAAGAACATTGTCAACAAGCATCGGCTAAAGCACCACAGCAATGTGAAACTTGTAGAAAGAAACTCTAGCGCTGACCGGGAGGCCGCTACTGCCAGTGATACATGCATGAGAGTGACGTTAAGATATGAATACTGCTCTTATAATACATGTGCAAAAAACCATTAGTTCAAAAGTCAGGAGTGACTTGCTTTGTTTTTTTTTATTTCAGCTGAATGAGCAGCAAATGTTTATATGGGCCCCCTACTTGTGAGAGATAGATAATGGACCTATATGACTGCCAGGTGTGAACATGTGACTATGACATGGCTCTGTGCTACCGGAAAGCTCCATTTCAAAGCCTCGTCACTGAGTATGTAGTTTGCTGTTTTCTAAGGCACCTGCATCACTGATTTCCTGCACTGCAGTAGCTACATCAGTAAGCACTTTTCTTACTGTTCGTAACTGCTTCTGTCTTCAGTTTACCTTCTTAGTGTATTTACATGATGCTGTTGTGCAAGTGCTTTTGTGGTTACTACTCAACCCTTGCCTATTTTGAGAATGTTTTATTCCCTTTTGGCATGTGCTCAAAAGCTGAGAGTAAAGTGGAGAGAATATCACGATGACAGTATAATGTTTGAAGCGATATGTGTACTCAGCTGTATGTTTTCAGAGCTCTTAAAAGGATATCTCTTGTCATTCATCTGGACCTCAAAGGGTCTTTGTCTTTGTGTTTGTCTCAGCGTGTAAGGTGTCTGAATGTGTGTGTGTACATCTGTGTTAGTAGTTCAGCCTTCAAATGGGAGTAAGTGCCCACTACACAAGAGGACCTTGAGATAAAAACAAAAAAGCACAAACCGTGTGGGGATATCTCCTCCTGTTTGTCTCCCGGCTCAAAGTTTATGATTGTTGTCTTATTTGGTGTTTGAAGGTCACACAGCGGTCGAGAATAAAGCCAGCTTTTCCACAACATTCACTCCTTGAGTTGTATTCCTCTGCTGCCAGAGACACACTCGCAGGCACGGGTTGTTAGACTTAGCACTCAGTCACTTGTGTTTAGGGACAAAAACGAGGTTCATTCTGGGATTACATGAGAGGTCAGCTGCTCTCACAGCTGCAGAGACTGCAGAGTGCTAATCAGGTTTGGGATTTCTGATAAGTGTCTGTTTACTGAGAAACTGCAGTACACTAGCAAGAAGGGCGTGGGTTCAAATCTCAGTTGCCCCGGCCTTTCTGTGTGGAGTTTGCATGTCTCCCCGTGTCTCCGTGGCTTCTCTCCGGGTGCTCCGGCTTCCTCCCACCATCCAAAGACATGCAGGTTAGGTTAATTGGTGTCCCTAAATTGTCCTTAGGTGTGAGTGTGGGCGTGCGTGATTGTTAGTCTATGTGTGGATTGGCGACCTGTCCAGGGTGTACCCCGCCTTTCCCCGATGTCAGCTGGGATTGGCTTCAGCCACCTGCGACCCTGTACGCAGGATAAGCGGTTGACGATGAATGGATGGATGGATTTTCCCAGATGGAAGCCCTGATGCTGGGCAAATGTTTTCAAAGCTGTGCTGAAGTTGTCTGTTTTCTGCTGGACAGCTAATTAAGTTGCAAATTTAGCAATTCAAATGTAAACTGTTGTTTGATAACTTTAGCTAGAAGCTGGCTGATGTGTTTTCTCCTGTCAATGTTGTTAAATATATAGTTGGCTTAATTTCATGTAACATTATTCTCCAGTACTGTATTTGGCTTTGCTACCTGGACAGAAAAATGTGACTGTTAAGTTCAAAAGACAAACAGCTGATGAATATTATTGCCAATAAAACTATACAGCATGGAAGCTCAGATCAGCCAGCTAAACTTCACATTTTACTGCCCTGGTGAAAAATTAATTTATTTCTTTTACTGCTAATGGGATATAACAACAGGACTGTGTGCCTATCAAGTGACCAATGATGCTTATACTTTCAGAATTTGCATAAAAAAAACTTATTTGTTTGTAGGATATTGCTTCGCTACTGTGCACACAAATGTGTAATTTGATAATTCACATTGTAAATGCCCATTAAAAACATTGCACCGTTTTATCACTTGCTGAAATAAAATTGTGGCTATAAATACTACTTTGTGTTTCTGTTGTATTTCCAACAAAATAAAAAAGACATTTTGGTAAGATTTGCATGCTTATCTAATTGAACAAAGTGGAGAGGAGCCTTGATCCTCAGCTGACAATGCATTTGTAAACTTGAAACAGTGAGGCTTACATTGTCCTCTTATCTGTCAGTGGTCATACTTGATGCACTAGATGTGACAGTTTTTGAGATGTTCTTTGCTTTGCTTTGCTAGTCCAGATGAGCCAACCCTCCCAACATGTAACAAAATGCATGACTACAGAACAGTAAAAATATATATTACAGGAGTATGAGACATCATGTAGCACTTCATTTATCGATGTGGCTGTTGTTTGTCAGATACAGGAAGTCTACCATGGTGAAAGTGATGAGTTCAGGTCGATAATACTATAAGAAGTATATAAGCAGACATATCAGAGATACATATCTAAATGCATATGCACAATATTTCTTACCTAGATTCTTCTTGTAAAATCAACAGTGGCAGATGAAAAGAGGATGCCAGAGTAGAGTGAAGACAAAGGGATCAGTAGCAACGGGTGATAAATAATGGAGGTGTTATATCACAAAATGGACGCCTGGTTTAGACGAATGGAGTAGAGGTCAGTGGAGGGCGGAGCTCTAAGCTGAACAGCAGAATCATTCCCTTGTGCATAAGCAAAGATCAATAACAATAATAAAGCACATAGTGGTGAATTATTCATCAGTGCTCTGCCCTCTCTCTGTCTCTCCCCCCCCCCCCCTCTTCTGCCTCAAAATGTCCCCAGCTGATTGAACTCCAGCAGTTAGAGCTACAGTACACTGCCGCAGCTGTCTGTCTCCGCAAAACTTTGGAGAAATTATTTTCACTTACAAAGAGCCAAATGCATATTATTAACTTTGTTTCTTCTTACATGTAAATGCTTTTTGATGAATGAAGAACTTCATCTTTGATCGCAGACAGTCTTTGGCGTGTGCACCAGTTCTGTCAGAGGATACAATGTGTAAGGCTGTGTGAAGTAGACTGCAGCGACTGCCATTCATAGTCGCTCCCCGCCTCTCTCCGCGACTAAAGGATGAGGAGTTGATCAGTCAGCTGAATGCGCTGTCCCCAGAAATATCGGGAATTCAAATAGTTTAAGCAAAATGCACATATTTTTCATCTTGGGTCTTACTGTCATAATTCTATCTACTATTTTTATTGGTCATGATAACATTGTGGTCACCACCGCTGTTGTAGATCTTAGGGAAAAGTGAACACTGAGTCTGACTGAGTGAACTAGACA
This sequence comes from Micropterus dolomieu, assembly GCF_021292245.1. Lineage (NCBI taxonomy): Eukaryota > Metazoa > Chordata > Actinopteri > Centrarchiformes > Centrarchidae > Micropterus > Micropterus dolomieu. Next base: position 2,997,572 of record NC_060159.1, read on the forward strand.
GGAAGTAGTGGAATAGCTACTGTAGCTCACTGTATATGCATCGCTGGATGGACCGTACTACCTGCTGTATACATGCACACAAGCCGCTTTGTTTAAGAGTGAGTCAAAATTTCACTGCAGCTAGTGTGTTTTGCAAGTCCAAGGAAATTTAGTCATTTGATCTTGAGTCATTTGTCATTTTTTATTTGTCCTTCACTTTCTCTTTTATGTAAGTGAAAGTTGATATACTATGCTACTGTAAAAATACTGCATTTAAAATGGTACTTAAATTATTTATTTATTTAAAAGGGACCGTGCATATTAATGGCCATCTTAGCCTTACAGCAATGTAAATATGCCAGAATTAGACTGAAGGCTATTTTACATCTGCAGTCTCCCGGCACGTCGTCACAAAGTACTAGGTAACAGAGCTAAACATTAAATTAGATATATGATACAACACAATTTAAGAGACAACACAATTTACAACATCATATAATATAAGACACCACAGTTTTTTAGACAGGGTTATGTAATTTAAAGTGCTATTTAGTGCAGTAAAGTGTTGCATCTAGTTCGGTTAACACACCCATACCCACACAATACAACGGTAAGTAGTACAGAAGTATTGCAAAATGTTGTCAGTGCAGACAGATAAGCCTCATGAGGCTTTATTGTCTATTATATGGTATATTATTAGATTATTTTGCTCATTCAAGCAGGGTTTTGCTGAAGACATGTGGATGCGGAGGCTTTTTTGGAAGGCACCTCTGGTAAAGATGACTACAAGGTTCAAGGTACATGTATTTGTCATTCTACAACAAAGGGCTGCACAATGAATCCAGTTAGAATTAAATGGGTCAATATTAGAACTATTTTCATCCCTTGGACATGAAAATATTCACACAGAAAGTCCCCGTCCATCTGTCAGGATATTTCATGCTCCTGCTACCATTAATAAAGCAGCAGCCCGCAGAGGGAAAGTAACAGTTTAAAGCCTCAGTGAAGTATGTGAAGCGTAAATGGTCATTTGATCATAGATCTGGGCCCAATATGGCACCAGTCCCCACAAAGTTTTTCCTATCACACCCACAAGCTGGTGCCACTGTTGATGTCCTCATGACTGACTCCCCAGGCCCCACACTTCATGTGTGTGTTTTACTAGAGGCTGGTATTCTGTAGGGTATGCTGGTCCTCTTTGCCATTCCAACAACAGTGTTTTCAGTGATTCAGTGAATTAAAACAATAGAAAAAGAACTTTTAGTGGTCTATTTTTACCAGTGCCCTTGTGATAAAAATGAGAATGGGGCAGTGCAGATTATTAGCGCGATACAGCAAGTTCCTTAATAACGAAACAGGTTTTTGTGCATAGCCACTTTTTTATCAAGCTCATATATCCCACATTCCACTAGTTGGAAACTAATTAGAGTAATCAGTTCTGTAAACAGCAAGGCTTTTCAGTGTTTTAATTACACACACAAAGGCCAGTCAGCATTTCTCTAATCGCTTAGTGTTTTGCTCTAAGTGTTTCTGCTGCGCTCATCCTCATCCCATTAGCCCAGAAGGCTGCGAGCTCCTGTATGACTGATCGTTCATGACACACGTCATTCAAAACAGTGTGTATGGGGAGGGGGGGGGGCAGCAAATTACCTGCTTTTCATTTCATCCCTGCTTTGCGTGTAGTAAACATCTGGGAATGCAGGGTGATCTGAGACAGGTATAGAGGTCAGTGGCTGAGATGAGAGAAAATGAAACAAATTACTACAGAGGGTGATCTCTGTTGTGGACTAGAATATTAAAGCGTTCGGAGAGGCATTGGCATTGAGCCCTACAATGCACTCAAAGTCACTGTTAGTGACTTCCAACTGGTAGGGTATAACAAAAAAAAAACAGTGTCTGTCCAATCTGTCCACAGATTTGATGATTCTACATTGTTAATTGTTACCCACTAATTTCTTGTTTAGTGCCATCATTAGGTCAAAATTTCCACTTAAACATGGCATTCTGAAAATTCATGGCATTCCTTTCCTGAATCATCACAAATATTCTTACTTGAACTTTCCACAAGTAAGTATAGTATAAAACTCTAAAAGGGATTGCCAGGATATTCATGGTTCACAGAGGATTATCCCTGAAAAACAGTATATGCAGAAAGCTTCTGTTCTTTTTTTGTTTTATTGTTTGTTCTGGTCTAATTGGAAGATCAGTGGTGATCCCCTACTCCTCCAGTCTGCATATCGACGTGTCCTTGGGCAAGATACTGATCCCCAAATCTCTACCGATGGCTGGTCTATCAATGTGTGTAAGTGTGTACGAGCTATTAGTTTCTTTCATCTGGTGAGCAGTTGACACCTGACATGGCAATTTCTGTCATCAGTGTATGAATGTGTGTGAATGTGACTTGTAGTTTAAGGTACTTTGAGTGGTCAGAAGACTAGAAAGGCGCTATACACTTACAGTCCATTTACCGTTTTAAAACCTGGTTTCTGTGTGGACATGCAAAAACAGAGCCTTTGGAAAGCAATGAAGTCAACACCTCCGTATTGTTGCTTTGTGTAATGAGCATGCACCTGAAGCAACAACAACAATGGCAAATGCCTGTTTGAGTGTTTATAATAGTTTTTGTAGAGATATTTTGTAAAACGAAGGATGAGTGGACAGAATTTTTCATTTTAAAAGGAGGAGGGGAATATCTATATAGTTGCAGACAAGGTCTGAGACTGTAGCAACATATGTATAGTATGTATCTGTTTAGAACAGAGCAACGCTGCCTATCATAGCTCTCTTGCAAATCCCCCACACTCAGCTCCCCCTGCAGTGCTTTAAAGAAGAAGAAGAGAAATGTTCTCAATACAGTGAGAAACCTTTGAAGTGCTACTTGATTTTTTCTGGTCAGACACCCTATGCCCGTCTAGAGTTACTGACAGCAAACTCTAATCTAAAGCATCTCCAGACACATTTTGTTTTCCTTGCTGAGGATGTCTGTGCTCACTCCATCGTGTCTACCAACTCTGAAAAAGATCGTCACCATTTTGTTTTCTATCTCCCTGCTTCCCTCTGGTTGTTCGATCAAAACATTCCTCTGTCTCAAAGTCCTACAAGGAGCAAACAGTGGAGTTTTTTTAGGTCACGCTATGAGAATCTGCTTTATAGACAAGATAAATAACTTCTACACTTTTCTTTGAGGAGTGATCTTACCTAGCAGGAGCAGAGTTGTCATTTCAAAAGTGAGCTACATGAGCCATTTTACCAGTAAGATTAGAAACTAATAGAGGGAAAGGGGATTTTTTATTTTCTCTAAAGGATACAATTCTTGCTAACTGTATGGTGCAGTCAAAATGCACAGATAAACTCAACCAGAAATCCTTGGCCACTGTAAATTCTCTTAGTTCTGTAAACAAAAGTTGACGCTTTGGCCCAGTGCGTAGTTTACGAAAATAACATAATAATCCATATTTGAGCAGTCATCCTCTCATGCTCACAGCCTGGCACAGCTGTTCTGGTTGTAGCTCCTTGACAGGTCAAACAGTTAAGGTCTGTGTATGCATATAAATAAGTCATAAAGAATATGCACCAAGTGGTACTCTCTATTTATTAGTACATCAGAGTAGTTTCTGGCGAGATGCTTTCTGCTATGAAAGCTCATAGAAGTTCAATGGGAATTCTGTCGATAGCCTCCAAAAGAGACTTCATTTCAGTGACTTTGACCAAGACTCTGTAACTTCTCCTGAGCAGTAGTCACTGAGGCTACTCTTTTAAGACTGATCCTCAGTATCTATACAGTACAACCAAATATATTAAGTGGTCTGTACTTGTATAGCGCCTTTCCGACCACTGAAAGTGATTCACACTCTGGTGCCAAATGCTTCTCAGAAACAAAACTAACACATTCACAGACCGCAATCTGGGGTTCTGTATCTTGGGGGAGCCAGGGATTAAACCACCAACCCTCTGATTAGTGGACGACGACACTAACCCTAAGCCATAGCTACCCCTCACTGTTTGTTTGACGCTAATGTTAACTAGCATTACTAATAGAGAAAATATCTATCTACATTATTTTGTGTGATGACAGATTATACAGGTGCATCTCAAAACATTTGAATATAATATTTTTCACATAATTTATGTAAAAAAGTGAAACTTTCATATATTAAAGTGAAATATTTTGTCGTTTTAATCTTGATGATTACTGCTTACAGCTCATGGAAATCAAATATCTATATCTCAAAACTATTAGAATATTAGAATAAAGAATATCTAATACAGAAATCTAGGTCTTCTGAAAAGTGGAAATGTTCTGGAAAAAGGTTAATTTATGCACTTTATCAGTACTTGGTCGGGTCTCTTTTTGCACAATTTACTGCATCACAGTGACATGACATGGGGATATGGAAGCCCAGGTTGCTTTGATAGCAGCATTCAGCTCGTCTGTATTGTCGGTTTGGTGTCTCTCATTTTACTCTTGACAACCGTATAGATTCTCTGACCAACCAAGCACAGTAACACCATGGTCAGCAAACCATTCACTAGTGGCTTTAGCACTGTGTGCAGGTGCTGGAAAAAGAAATCAGCATCTCCATAAAGCTCGTCAGCAGATGGAAGCATGAAGTGCTCTAAAATCTCCTGGGAGACGCTGCACTGACTCTGGACTGAGACAACACACGTACCTTCATCTGGAAAGAGGACCACCTCAATGGTCCAGTTCTTTTCCCCCTGAGCCCCGGGTAAGACGCTTCTGACGTTGTCTCTGGTTCAGGAGTGGCTTAAAACTAACAATGCGACACTTGTAGCTCATTTCCTGGACCCGTTTGTACCTGGTGACTCTTGATGCTCTGACTCCAGACTCAGTCCACTCCTCGTGAAGTTCCCTTAAGTTCATGAATCAACTTTGTTTGACAATCCTCTCAAGGCCGTGGTCATCCCTGTGGCTTGTGCACTTTTTCCTACCACCTTCCAGTCAACTTTCCATGAATATGCTTTGATCCAGCACTCTGTGAACAGCCAGCCCTTTCAGCAATGACCTTCTGTAGCTTACCCTCCTTGTGGAGGGTGTCAATGAGTGTCTTCTGGCCAAGTCTACTCCATGATTGTGGTTGTGTTTACTGAACCAGACTGAGAGATTAAAGGCTCTTATAAGGTCCACATTTAATTCTTTATTCTAATATTCTAAAATTTTGAGATATAGATTCTTGATTTCCGTGAGCTCTAAGCCATAATCATCAAGATTAAAACAAAAAAGCCTGAAATATTTTATTTTGTATGTAATGAATGTCCTTTGTATACCTCTGTCAGAAATCAAAGAACCATCGTTTCAAATATTACTATGATTGTCCAGTGGTAAATCTGCCAGTTTTCATTGTGAACTACTTATGTACAGCGCTAGATTGGTTGAAAACTTGACAGACATAGAAACAGAGCTTATGCCGTGTTCATGCCATATTAACATTACACTGTAATGTGTTACATGTAAATAGCGTTCACATCAACAGTCACATTTTTCTGAATGCTCTGATATATCCAGCTTAATAGCAAGATAGCGCGTAATAGCAAGAAAGTGCCTGAAAAACCCCAAAACCTGGATGCCTAATGTTAGTCTGTTGTTCAAGGTAATTAAACCCAGCTTTAATGAATATACTGTTTTATTGTCAGTGCACCATATTTTGAACCCACACACGGCCAAATCTATAATCATACAACCGTATTGAGTTACAAGGGTGACTGCTAATGGGTGACTTTTTTTTTGTATCTCACAAATATTTTTCGTGGATCCTTCCTGGGTGAGTTGGAGGGAATGCATGACGCTCCCTGCACCCAAAAGTAACCAAATAGATAGCTAGTATTGGACAAAGTAAAAACCTTTAAGTGACTCTTAAACCTTGGCCCCCTGACCTCCCTTCACTCGTGAGGAAACCAGCCCAGTTTACAATGTCCTCTCCTATGTTACTGCGAAAGTTACTTTTGACAATTTGAACTCTGAAACAAAAATAAGACACTAATTTAGTCCAGCCAATGCAAAGAGGGAGTGAAAGTTATCATCAGAACAAACAAACTAATTTCTTTAGCAACATCCATCATCGCACAAGCTGTGTGTGTGAGCAGAATATGACAGCCACCAACAAAATTTAACAAGCACACACAGCACATACATAGCCACCATCAGCAACATGTGCATATTAATCTTTAACATTAACTTAAAAGGTTTAGGTGAGGCAATGAGGTTGCAGGATCAAGGACAGATTCCAGATAGCAGGATACGTTTACCAGCGGCTTGAAAGCAGGGCAATGAGGCTCCCCCTCCCTCACAAACAGACCCTAAGCAGGTGTATTGAATTAAGCATGGGTGCATTCTATGGCTTGGGTATTAAATGTGTTCATTTTACAACATTTTTTTTATTTTTACACAACCTTGCTTTAAATCGAACACGTAAAACAAATTCTGGATAATAATAAATTTATTTGTCTCCCATGTTTTACTATTACAGTTCCTGTTTTGGAACAAATGGCACACTCTCAAAGACAGGTGGATTACTTTGTTATCATATGGTCAGATTATATGGTGTCTCAGAGTACTGAACAGACTCTATTTCCATTGGAAACAAATGGATTTATAGCTCCAACTTGTTTGAGAGACACAGGCTGTAATGAAAAACATTTCTTTTCTAAATGGGATTCCACAAACACAGGGCTGGCCCCTGGCTAACTGGCTTTACTCTTCTGCTTTGTCAGACTGATGCAATTGCAAGTACTCTGCTGGACTCCCTTCAGAAGTCACCACAAGGCAATATGAGTGAAATGTTTTCCTGTCAGGCTGGGGTCAAAACCTCTCTACTTGTTTATGAGATGCTCTAGAGGATCTGCTCTTTTGGTAATGGTAGGCCATTTCAAAGGCTGGATTAGAGTGCAGTTGGCCCTTTTGTAATAGTGCTACGGTTCTGGATATGGATATGCTTTAATGTGATTTACCCAGTCACGTTGTTGTAAGCTTGCAGATGCAGGAAGGGCTCAGGTATCGATCTGCAAAAAACTAAAGAGAAACCTTTTTTATTAATTACAGTGAGACAAACATTTCTGTGCTCCATCTGAAAGGATGCAGTGCCCTCTTTTGGATAAGAGATGAAGTCTCTCATTTTCTTTGAAGGTCAAAAGATCCAAATTCATCAACATATTGTAACCATTCACACGCTTTCTTATCTGTACATGTTGTCTGAAGATTTATAGAGATGGAGATTTTGATGTCCATCCCCAACTAGCACATATACTGTTGGACACTACAGTGGATAGAAAAAGTCTACACATCCCTGTTAAAATACCAGGTGATGTAAAATAATGAGACAAAGATAAATCATGTCAGAACTTTTTCCACCTTTAATGTGACCTATAATGTGAACAATTCAATAGAAAAACAAATTGAAATGTTCGAGGGGGAAAAATAAAAACCTTACAATAACCTGGTTGCATAAGTGTGCACACCCTCTTATAACTGGGGATGTGGCTGTGTTCAGAATTAACCAATCACATTCAAACTCAGGTTAACTAGAAGTCATTACACACCTGCCATCATTTAAAGTGACTCTGATTAATCACAAATAAAGTTCAGCTGTGAAGGATTTTCCTGATATTTTCTTAGTTGCATCTCTGAGCAAAAGCCACGGTCCGCAGAGAGATCTCACTGTTGAAAGACATAAGTCAGGAGACGGGTACAAAAGAATTTCCAAAGTATTAGATATACCATGGAACACAGTGAAGACAGTCATCATCAAGTGGAGAAAATATGGCACAACTGTGACTTTACCAAGAACTGGACGGCCCTCCAAAATTGATGAAAAGACGTAAAGAAAAGTGGTCAGGGAGGCTTCCAAGAGGCCTACAGCACCATTAAAGGAACTGCAGGGATTTCTGGCAAGTACTGGCTGTGTGGTACATGTGACAACTATCTCCCGTATTCTTCATATGAATGGGCTATGGGGTAGGGTGGCAGGACGGAAGCCTTTTCTTACAAAGAAAAACATCCAAGCACGGCTGAAGTTTGCAAAAACAAACCCCCAAAAGCATGTGGGAAAATGTGTTATGGTCTGATGAAACCAAGGTAGAACCTTTTGGCCATAATTCTAAAAAAAAAAAAAAAAAACACTGCACATCACCCAAGGAACAGCATACCCACAGTGAAGCATGGTGGTGGCAGCATCATGCTTTGGGGCTGTTTTTCTTCAGCTGGAACCGGGGCCTTTAGTCAGGGTGGAGGGAATTATGAACAGTTCCAAATACCAGGCAATTTTGGCACAAAACCTTCAGGCGTCAGTTAGAAAGATGAAGAGGAAGTTCACCTTTCAGCACGACAACGACCCAAAGCACACATCCTAATCCACAAAAGCATGGCTTCACCAGAAGAAGATTAATGTTTTGGAATGGCCCAGCCAGAGCCCAGACCTGAATCCAATTGAACATCTGTGGGGTGATCTGAAGAGGGCTGTGCACAGGCGACATTCTCGCAATCTGACAGATTTGGAGTGCTTTTGCAAAGAAGAGTGGGCAAATATTGCCACGTCAAGATGTGCCATGCTAATACTCTCCTACCCTACTGTAATAAAATCAAAAGGTGCTTCAACAAAGTAGTAGTCTAAGGGTGTGCACACTTGTGCAACCAGGTTATTTGAGGGTTTTTATTTTTCATTTTCCCCCCTCAAAGATTTCAATTTGTTTTTCTATTGAACTGTTCACATTATAGGTCACATTAAAGGTGGAAAAAGTTCTGACATGATTTATCTTTGTCTCATTATTTTACATCATGAGAACCAAGCATTTTAACAGGGGTGTGTAGACTTTTTCTATCCACTGTATTTGGACCAGTCAAACCAAAACGCTATTTTGCGGCCATACTTCATATTACACATTCCTGTCTCAAAGCACGTCTGTACATTAGATCAAATCTGACTCTTAAGTTGGCATAAATAAATAAATGTTACAAAGTGGTGGTTGGTGCGAGAGCATTTCCTCTAATGGCACTGAAGCACTTTTCAGGCGTGTGTGAGTGGGGCTTAATCACTTGTAAGACTTGATTGAGTGTGTGTTAATAAACATTAGGCTGTCTCTCTTCCCCTGGTGATTAGTGGTTTATGTGCTGTTCTGCTCTGTGCAGGCTGAAGACGCAGTCCTGAAGATTGATGGAGGGCCATGCTATTCAAACAGCAGGCATTGCTGAGACAGAAGCTCTTCGTTCTGGGCAGCCTTGCTATCGGAAGTGTCCTCTATCTTGTGGCCAGGGTTGGGACCTTGGATAGGTAAGTCATCACTATCACATTGCACTACTTTTAGCTAGAGCGGTGGTTTGCCCCACCCCTTATGCTGGAGTCCGGATGCTTGAACTTTTTTCAGCTTCTAAAGGGGGGAAATTTGAAAAACACTGTTTTAAAGTAACCTTTTGTAATGATCTATCATATCTTTTTTTAAATTCACACTCTATTTTACTGATATAACAGTTTCAGTGAATAAATGTAGGCAATCATTCGCTTCATGAAGTTGTGGTACTTCATACAAGAACTTGGCAGTTCTTAGGACAAAAAGTGATGTGTTTACAGTTTTGGCAGCCACGGGTCTAAAGACGTTTTTGTCTTTAGACAAAATGAAGCCTTTCAGGCAGTGTGTCCTCTGAGACATGTACCTCAAAACAGGTGAAAAAGCTTAGTGGACAGAGTGGAACAACTTTATAGATTAAAATAATTTTAGTTTTCTTTTGTAAGTTTTTGGTTCAAGCAGTAGTTCAACATTTTGGATAATAAGGTCGATTGATACCCCTCTGATGTCTGTATGTTCTGCTCCTCATATGTTTTGTTACGTGGAGTTACTACTTCCAGAATTTTTGTATACATCATACTTACTATATAATGCATTATAATTACCATTTTATTTGAAGAGCCAAATCCTGAGGGGGAAATTTATTAACTATATAGTGCCCTCAGAAATTCCACAATGGAACAAAAGTAGTTTCCATGGTACAGACTTTCTGCTAACATTTTAAAGATAACGGTATAAATAGATTTACTGTTGCATTACACAACACCTGTCGATGATGCGATGATGGAAAATGATACTGAATCAATAAGTCTCTAAAAAAGCTCAATGTACTGCTCACTGTAGAGTTAACTCCTGAGTGTTTACTGTCCATATAGGAAGAGTGAATGAGTGGGTAAGGGAGTGATTTTAGACAGATCTTTGGTCATGTTCTTTACAAAAAAAACTCAGTTAGGGTACATGGTCCCCTTCTAAATTACTAAGTCCCTTTTGTCTGATATTAAATCCCAATAGTCTTTTTTTTAAACAAGTGATATAAATCTGGTCCTTCCAAGCAATTTGAAGAAGTTAAACAATTTTCACCAAAAGTCTTTGGTTGAAATAATCTTACTTCAGGTTTTTCCCTTGTTTTGACAAAACATACTTTCAAGTTTCAATAATTTTTTATTAAATAATTTTTATAAATTTTTAAAATTAAAGTGCATGTCAGGTGTATTTTTGTGCAAAGAAAATTAACTTCCTATGCAATCAGGAGTGCGTTGTTGGCATGGACAGTAACAGCTGTTGAGGCTGAACAGGCAAAGCACCACCTGCAGAAAATCAGCTTGATTATCATTTACAAGGCAAAATGTGTGTTTAGTACTTTCTGAGTATTTAGCACTGAAATGGTAAATACTAAATCAAAAAGGAATATTTGCACTAGTAGTTTCACCAGCCATAGAGCTTGTTTGAAATGAAGTTATGGATTCTTGTAATGCATAATAGTTAAGTTAAGACTGAGGATGTCTTTTTTTTCTTTTCATCTCTTTTAGGTTACAACCCATTTGCCCCCTTGAGAGCAGAGTGCCCCCTCCTGAGCCAGAGCAAATCCCTCTCCGTACCCTGCAGTTTAAGCGTGGCCTGCTCCATGAACTTCGCAAGGGCAATGCCACCAAAGAGCAAATCCGCCTGCACAACCTGGTCCAGCAACTGCCTCGGGCCATCATCATCGGGGTGCGCAAGGGGGGCACCCGCGCCCTGCTGGAGATGCTCAACCTGCATCCGGCAGTTGTCAAGGCCTCGCAGGAGATCCACTTCTTTGACAATGACCAAAACTACGCCCGAGGCATCGACTGGTACAGGGAGAAAATGCCCTTCTCCTTCCCTCATCAGATTACCATTGAGAAGAGCCCGGCCTACTTCATCACAGAGGAGGTCCCTGAACGCATTTTCAAGATGAACTCCTCCATCAAGCTGCTGATCATAGTCCGGGAGCCCACCACCAGAGCTGTGTCCGACTACACGCAAGTGCTGGAGGGCAAGGAGCGCAAAAACAAGACGTACCACAAGTTTGAGAAGCTGGCCATCGACTCGAACACTTGCGAGGTGAACACAAAGTACAAAGCGGTGCGAACCAGCATCTACACTAAACACTTGGAGCGCTGGCTGAAGTACTTCCCCGCAGAGCAGTTCCACATCGTGGACGGGGACCGCCTCATCACGGATCCGCTGCCGGAGCTGCAGCTCGTCGAGCGCTTCCTCAACCTCCCCTCAAGGATCAGCCAGTATAACCTGTACTTCAACGCCACCAGGGGATTTTACTGTCTGCGATTCAACATTGTCTTCAACAAGTGCCTGGCAGGCAGCAAGGGCCGCATCCATCCAGAGGTGGACCCGTCGGTGGTGACTAAACTGCAGAAGTTCTTTCACCCCTTCAATCAGAAGTTTTACCAGATCACTGGTCGGACATTCAGCTGGCCATGATCAGCTTATCCAATGAGATTGCTTGGATTGATATTTAATTTTTTTTTTAAACACAAAGCCACCATGTCTCAAAGATAGTAATAGCACTTTGATTGCATTTAATACAAGAATGACAGTGTGACCAAATATAAAAAGAACTTGATGTGTGAGAATAAAACAAAACAGTTTGATGATTTGACTAAGAGGTTCAATTTAAAGCACTTGACCCTGCAGATAATTCACTTGTCTGTCATTGTTCCCCAAAGAGGGGAAAAAAGGACTGAACTGTGTGATTAACTAAAGAGATTATTTTTGTTGCTCTTTAAAAGACTATCAAACACTGACATTCATGCTGTTAAGATAAGCTTTAAGTGTGATGCTTTTTTCATGATTAAACACTTAAAAGATGACAAAATGACATTTGATAAACAGTTTTTCATTTGTTCCCCATCATTTTTGTTTATTTGACCAAAACTGCATGTGCAATCAAGATGCCATTATAACGTTGTACACTCTAGTATTAGTTGTCTTCTGTTGTCAGTTCATGTTGTCTTTAACCACATTTTATTTTTAATTCAAGCTGCGATAATTCCATTAGATGGTTACCTCTTTTAATTCTCAACAGAATACCCATTCTAAAGAGCAGAACAAAATGAGGATAGCTACTCAGAATAAGATCTAATGATTCAAACTTGATTCAAGCCATGCCCAAAACCTTCAAAGCATTTAAGACTCAAGCTTGTGTTTTTAATGTAAGTATGATGTTTCCTCCCCCTACAGCGCTTCCATGGGTTTGGGAAATACCAGGCAAAAAAAGCTATGGTGGAGGAAAAAAAGTTGTCCTCTGATGATTCTTGTCAAACTGACTGTTTATTCTGTGATGATTAGCAAAATGTGTCTGTTTCTGTGCAAATATTCATTCTGTGTCATAAGTGTGTTGTTAAAAAAGGTGATATTAAAATAATGTGAACATTTGTCAGCTGATTTATTGTTTACATTTGTTTTATTTTTTTGCGATTAAATGGAATAGTTTAACATGTTGGAAAAGAGATGAAAATATTGATAGCACTCTAATGTCTGTGTAATAAGACATTTTGCTGGAGTCTGGAGGTTATTAGCCTAATTTAGCATAAAGAATGGAAGCAAAGGGAATCAGCAAGCCTGTTTCTGTCCAAAGTTACAACACCTCTAAAGCTCACTAATTAACATGTTGTGTTTATTTATTCCAACACAAAGAGAAATATAAAAACGACCATTTGTGGATTTAGAGGGCGTTAGATGCTGTAATTATTTCTCTATGAACCACTGCTGGGCGTAGTGACTGCGCACAACCTGCTGGAGTTTTGTTGTTGCAGTGACATTGTCAGGTTTGATACTATTGCACATGCACAGATCTGTTTTAAAAGCTGTCCTCATCAACTATATCCAACAACCTGCACTGTAGCTGGAGATGCTCCATAGAAGTCCTGAGAGTGGCAGCAATCTTCTTATCTCTCAGAAAGAAAGCAAATAAGCACATCACTGTTTCTTTAACTTAATAAAATCAAGCCTGCTGTATTTTAGAGATCTTTGATGAAACAGGACTTTTCTTACAATGATGTTGGTGGTGCATGCAGATGCGGTGGCCAATAACTCCTTCAAACTTTCCCATATTTGCTTTAATTTGATGTTTTTACCTTTATTGCTGTAGGACATATTACCTATGTCACAAACATCAGCATTGGAAAATGAAGTTTGGGGATTGGAGCGTAGCTATAAATAGAATGGACAAAATTGCTGTCACATTGAAGCATTACTGTACGTTAGTATGGGGTGTTCAAGAAAAAGAAAAAAACTCACAAAATCATAAGTCAGTTCTCCTCTTAGTTATACAGCCCATATTAGCAGCATTAGCAGGACTGTGTATCGCATCACCTGCATGCACACATGTGGGGGCCCAGAGCTTACCCTAGCACCTCCTAGAAGGTTAATACGGCCCTGCCCCAGCCCCAGGTCCATGTGCAAACCTCTACCTGCACTGGAACCTTTGCTGGGAAGCTATACCCGACCTCTGACCACCTATAGTAGAATTTCTCTAAATGAATTAAATGAATAGCTAATGAAAACATAGCATGCACATGAGGTAAGTCACATTACCAATAGCTTGCAGGATACCAATGATTTAAAAATGCTGGCCATGTTGTTTTACTGTTTCACTTACAGTTGTGGATTGTTGGTAGGGAAAGTAACAAAGATTATGCTGACACTTGTTGTGTTAAAGCAGTACATAAAGTGCTGTAGCAGTAGTATTAATTATTTTCTACATAAACCATAGAAAGCGTAATTCTTACTTATCTGCCAAACCCTCGTGTGTTGTTTATACATTTACTTGTCCTCACGTCACGGTACAATAAAAACGAATTTACCCATCACGTATTTGCAGAAGCATAAATGGGTCCTCTCTGATGTCTGGGGCCCGAGGCCACTTTATAAGGTAGCCCCACCCTGGTGCACTCGCGCCTCCCATCCACCAACGCTCCGCTGTGTTGATGTCGTCCATCCCAACCTGCATCTGCTGACGCAAATTCAAAGTAACTTTTAGGAAAAGTGCTGCAGACATGGCATACACGACTGCGGGTGGGACTAAGAAGAAGGTCTGCTACTACTATGACGGTATGAAAGCTGCTGAGTGTCTGAGTGAGGAGCCCTAATTGAGGTGTCTGGCAGGCTAACGCTAACTTAGCCGCTTAGCTAGTCTGTGCAGCTGACCGTGCTGCTGCTGTTTGCTGTTTACAAGCTAGCTAACGAGGAAGCTCGTCGCTAACGTTAATGACATCGCCTGAATGGCCTCCGTGGTGCTAACTAGTGTCACCCTGCATGTTCACGCTAAGTGGTTAAAAGGCTAACCCCACTTCACGGAGAGCGAGCAGGAGTGGGAAAATGAACGCAAGTAAGCATACATTACGGTGAAGAGGTTATTAACTGTTGAAGTAAATGTGCTTAACACTGTAACGTTAATCCCAGCATTCATTATCATCGTTGTTTGAGCCATAACTACTCATTGCAACTTTGGCCAACCTGGAAGAATAAATTTAGACCCGGAGAGTCAAAGTTCCATATTTGAAGCCACAAAGTGAAATGAGCAAGTGTTTCATGCACGATGTGCTCTGGAACAGTTGGTGCGTAACGTTACTCAGCGGAGAATTAACGCCTGTTTGGGTCCAGATGATTTAGATTCCTTTAGAAATTCACAGCAGAGGAGACAGTCCTGACACACAAAGTGTACCCAGGCCCTCCCCCAGAGGAATTACTGATTATTTTTAAACTTGGCAGTTCAGGTCATTGAGGACATAATTAGTCCCATTTCTTGTTTTCCTCTTCATTTACAATGGACCAGGACGATAAAGTGTCACTCTGTGGCTCCACAGTGGCCTGGTTCGCTGTTAGCTTTTGGATAGTTGTTTATGTATACTAATATTGACCAAACCAGCAGTGTGACCATATGTCTGTAAAACCCACATTGAATGGTGGATTTCTGAATTTAAATTAGTCTAACTACATGTTTGTTCATGTGCTGAAAATAGTCTCTAATATATAAACCATTCCCTCCTGTTTGAGTAACATTTGCTACAAACTACAGTGCCCAGCAGTTTTAGGACGTTAAAGAAGCAACAAACAAACAAAACGCATCGCCAGAAAGCACAATTCCCAGAAGACAATATCCCAGAGCAGAATGGCGCGTCAATGGAAATTGTCATCACGGTGTATGTGGGTGTATAAAAATATTACAACTGAAGCCCCACTAAGAAGATAATCGTGATCAGCGCTCCTTCTTATAGCCTTTAACACGTTTCCCTTTGCAGGTGACATTGGAAATTACTACTATGGACAAGGGCATCCCATGAAACCACATCGTATCCGGATGACTCACAACCTGCTTCTGAATTATGGACTATACAGGAAGATGGAGATCTATGTATGTTTCTAACCACTAAATTCTTCAGTAACGTCCGTTTTAATAAAACATGAGCATAGCTGGAGCCGTCTTCTTTGCTCCCCTCGTTTTCACCCAGTTACTTTGGTTTGCGTTTCAGAGACCACACAAAGCCACAGCAGAGGAGATGACAAAATATCACAGTGACGACTACATCAAGTTCCTCCGATCCATACGGCCGGACAACATGTCCGAGTTCAGCAAGCAAATGCAGCGGTGTAAGTATTGTGCGTTCTCCTTTTGTGTAGGGTTTTCACTAGGGCTGCAGATTACAATAATTGTCATTGTTAATGACTCATTTTGATTATTTCTTAGTTGTTTAATTGCTTAGTCTGTATATTTTCACAAAAAACCCCAGTGTCCCCGAACTCAAGAAGACCTCTTCAGAATGCCTCAACAGCCTAAGTGTTTTACAGTTCAGTGTTTCCCACAGAATGAGAACTCACTGTGGTGAGCAAGAGAGAGGGGAGGAGCGACTGAATGAGAGGAGGTGCTGAGTTAATATATGCGCTGTGCGCAGCTCTGTGATCAAATGCGATTTTACCCATTTTAAATAGTAAAAAATAATAATAATCTCATATCAATATGTGGCGGTCAGCGTTGATAATGTGGCAGATGCCACAAATAAATCAATGTGTGGGAAACACTGCAGTTTACAATGACCGACAAAGAAAAGCAGAAAGTCCTCACACTGGAGAAGCTAGAAGTAGTGAATCATTGGTACATTTCGCCTACTGAATTTTGGTTTTGAAAAAATCAGAGTTCATCAGTAATGCAATTGGAACCCTGTTCATCTGAAAAGGCTCACAACCAGCTGTGGGTGTGCTCGCATCAGTAATTGATGAAATATTGCTTTAATCTTGCAGTCAACGTTGGAGAGGACTGTCCTGTGTTCGATGGCTTGTTTGAGTTCTGCCAACTCTCCGCTGGTGGCTCTGCTGGTGAGTTATATATTTAAAAAATATAGATCTATAGAAAATTGATCACCCTGGATTTTCCGTTTGACGTCTAAATGTTGGAAGGCCACCCGCATTGGCGGGTAAATATATTCAGCATGATATCGCCATATGATTTTTAATTGACGGTAATTAGCCCGGTGGTCCCCGTGAACTAAGGGATCTAAAATCGTGTAACACATGGATTAGGGGCATTTATTGGTTGTTGCTAATGTTTCATGTTACTTGTGTTTGATTGGTGTAGATTTGTACTGGGGTGGGCGTTAATGGACAGGTTCCGAGAGGGGAGAGTTTAGCCACTTTCATACGGAGATCAACGTGGAAAGAATATCCGCGTTTATTCGCTAATTCAAACTGAACCAAAGGTTTTCAGCATTATCCCGCAGCCGTGTGTGCTTTCACGTAGCAGTCTGGCTTTACTGTTGTACTTGGAGTGTTTTTAGCTTTTAACTAGCTAGCCACCGGCGTAATGTGGCGACATTAATGTTACCACCAAACCAATGAAATGAAAGTGAAGCAGAGGAAGAGGAGGCTCAAGCAGAACATAAAAAAATAAAATAAAGTTGGCGGATCAGTCTAGTGTCTGACACACTATTGGATCTTCTAATGGTCCTGCTGTCCTCCCCAGAAATCAGAGTATGATCCATAAGCTATATTAAAAAAAGGGGTGATTGTAGAAAGTGAGCAGTCTGAGGAGGAGGTTTAATTTGAATGATAAATCATGATTAAAAGTGATCAGTGATGACATTTCAGTTGAAAGATTAATAAGAATCTTGTTTCGAAGTATTCGAAGCTTCGATAGATTATTTCATCGATGCCCCCTGAACACAAAACAGCTGTTGTTTGTTATTATAAAGATGGCAATTATAAAGACGAAGAATCTGGGTGAAAGGATGGATTAGCACATGCAGGTAGCAGGGATTGTCTGAGCTACAGAGAGAGCTGCAGGGGAGTTAAAAGGTGCAGCTCCCCGACACCCAGTTAAGTCATGACTGTGAGGTTACAACTCGCGGCCCAAAAAGGAGAACAACAAACGCACGTGTGCACATTTTCAGCTGAGGACTGCGGCTTACTTTGGCTTCAACTAAACAATCAATCATGACTTCAGTTAAATGCTAAAGTTACTGTTACCTTGTCTGTGGTCCGCCGGTAGAACACCGGGGCTTTTTGTTCAGCTGCCGTTGCTGAGGCGACATAAGTTTCCTTTTACAGTGAACGGACAGTAAGATTACAGAGTTATTGTTTTCTTTAGCTTGAAATAATCCCATACTTTGGACACTTTCTTCTTTGTCTCTCGCTGTTGTCTCTCTGTTCCTCCACTTTGCAAACAGCTCCATTATAATCAAGTCATGTTCACAGCGTAAGCGCGATGTGCCACAGTAATAAATGTCCGTGCGAAACACTGCTTTATAGTTACATGGATTAAATGAAGCATCGATGCAAAGAATTTTTGCCAAACGACACTAACAACAACAGTGGAACCGGATGTGCACAGAAGCTGCTGAGAAGCTCAAGTGAAGATAGATCAACGTTATAATCCTAACGTTGTAAAAAGCTAAATAAAAGCAGTTTACTCCGAGCTCCTCCTGCGAGCAAACGGCGTAGTTGTCAAGCAGAATCCAGTCCGACAACGGGTGTTTATTTGTCCAACAGCTGGAGCGCTGCTCCCTCATCCTCTCCCCCAAGTTTAGCAGCTCTCCGCCGGCCAGCAGATTTTCAATCGCCCACTCTGTCTGACCCTCTCCATGCAACGCTCTGAAGCCGTCTGTGACAATCGGACAATGTCAAGGACAATCTTGAGTTGAAAATATTCCAGTCATGCGAATTCCTTCATTTAGCCTTGGCGTCGCTGCCACCGCCCCCTTTGTGCCGCCCGACAGAAACGCGCGGCTCCACGCATCTTTACATTGTCTTTGCTTCACTTTTGGTCTGAAAGCACCATAAGAGTAGCAAAGTTAGGTCTTTTAAGGTGGGTGTGTGTGTGTGTATGAGTAGAGAGGAGTGTGTGAGGATGAGCGAGTGTGAGAGCGACCGGCAAAAAGTGACAAGCGAGCCAGCAGGACTGGACGGGGGGGCGTCACGTAACTACACGATTTCTTTGTTTTTAAGAGGAAAGTACATAAACGCACACAGTAGGGGAAATATTAATAGGACTAAAATCCAAAATAACCGACATGGGAAAATTACGTCTGTTAGAAGCTCTGAATTTTGGTCTCGATATCATCCAGCCCAAACTAGTTATATTACATCACATCCTCTGCACATAGAAGATGTCAAACCCATGACCATATTAGACATACTGGCATTTTTAGCAAAGACTGCACACTACAATACAGATTTTTAAAGCACCATTCTCCTGTCATTTTTACTTCTATCAAACATTTACAGTAATTCATTAGTTAAACAAATGAGTGTAATATCATTATCATTTATAGTATTTAGACAGATGCTAACTCACTGTCCCTATTCAGAGCAGAGAGATGTTACAGCTTGTGTGTGGCTGGCTTGCTGGCTATCACTAAGTATAGCTAGGTTGAGTATTTTCAAACCAGTATTTGAACCTTTTTATTTACTCATGTAGAATTGTCTAAACTATAATAAAACTGTGAACAGAACGCTAAAGCCCCTGAAATCTGTTTCAAATCCAAAGTATTTCTTTCTAACATTAAATATTCATGACTATCGTAGGTAAAACAACATATCAAAGTCGGCGGGAAAAATATAATTTGTTGTTATTTTTGAGAGTTTAACAGCCAAAATTCAGCTAATCTGCTTCATCATGACTGTGGGTGGGATTTCTTCCATTTGACAGTGGCCTGGTATCATCAGCAAACAACCCGACAGCCTGGGATTCAAATGTTGCCACATCTTTTCTTGAACAGACAGGACAGACAGAAATCTGTCAGTTAAATTTACCAACACTGTAATTTTGCAGAGAAAAGGGGTGTTCACAAAGGACCTCATGTTTACAGGGCCTTTAATGAAGGAAGCATTATCGATTGTCGGAGTGCAACAACTAATCGCTGTAGTTGACGAAAATTGATTATTAAATTCATTGCCAACAGGGTACAGTGCTTTTAACCCATATGAGCAAATTGTCTCACATTTGTGGAAACTAATTTCATCGCTGATTTATTAGAACCAGTTAAGAATGTGTGATGTCAGGGGACTTACCGGCATACATCTTGTTGGTAAATGAAAAGTATAGGCCCCGTTAGAGCTGTACTATTAGTGATTAAGAATCAGTCATGTAAATATTTCATCATTTTCCTAATGTTACTAAACCGAACATGTTTTCTGTTGTACGCAGCTGGTTCAGTGAAGTTAAACCGACAGCAGACTGACATTGCGGTTAACTGGGCTGGAGGACTTCACCACGCAAAGAAGTCTGAAGCCTCTGGATTCTGCTACGTTAATGACATTGTGCTGGCCATCTTGGAGCTACTCAAGTGAGTTTCACCAACAGCTTGAGAAATGTCAGTTTCACATAATGTTCATCTGCATGCAAGAAAATACAATAAATGAAAGAATTGCCTCCTAGTTAAACACACAAACAATCCCTTTTGTCCCGGAGAATAATTCTGTCCGTCCCAAACACATTTTCTATCATCCTATCAAACAATGTGTCAGACAGCTGCTTCAGTTTCTGAAGGAAGGGAGGAGTGCATGATGGTAAATATGGCTTGGTTAGTGACCATCGGTTGTACACTACTTTTCAAAATGCATTCTGGGATGCATTGAGTGGAGTATATAGGGTATAATAATTATCACTATACATTCGGACACAGCCAGTGATCTAGGATTTATCTGATCCCGGTCTCTGAAACAGAAAACCTAGAGTTTCTCTTCTCAGGCTTAACACACTCAGTTTTCACTAATCCAGCTTTCTGAAACGGAGCCCAGGTTGTTTCTCTTGAAAATACAGTGTTAACCAAACAATGTGTCGTTAGTACTTATCCCAGCTCTCTCTGTGTTGTCCCTCTCTCCCAGGTACCACCAGAGGGTGCTCTACATTGATATAGACATCCACCATGGGGACGGAGTGGAGGAGGCCTTCTACACCACAGACAGGGTCATGACTGTGTCCTTTCATAAATACGGGGAGTACTTCCCTGGAACCGGAGACCTCAGGGTGAGCCTCAGCAAAACATTCAGTTGTTTGAAGCAGACGAGAGTGAAATGGTAGAAAAGAAGAGAAATACTCTTAAAACATAGTTTATGTTTGAAAAAAAGTCATGTTGGTTGGCTGCCACTCGGCTCTCCCACTGATAGTAGTACAGGGTTATTCAGATCATTTAGTGATGGCTCTATTTCTCTCCCCCCCCCCCCCCATCTCTGTATGTAGGATATTGGCGCTGGGAAAGGGAAATACTACGCTGTCAACTTCCCCCTGCGTGATGGCATCGAAGATGAGTCATACGAACAAATC
Organism: Micropterus dolomieu; assembly: GCF_021292245.1. NCBI lineage: Eukaryota > Metazoa > Chordata > Actinopteri > Centrarchiformes > Centrarchidae > Micropterus > Micropterus dolomieu. Next base: position 3,018,642 of record NC_060159.1, read on the forward strand.
TTTAAGCCTGTGAGTCTGACAGTGTAATCATGAATATGACTAGGCTGTTTACATAGTACTTACAATATGTCAGAGCTGCTACCCGACTGAAAACATCTATAAATCCTGTATATATCCTAGTTACAGGGAATTAGATAGATCAGAATTTAACAGCATTCTAAAGTCAGAGATTTAGAGTTAAGCACAGTGTGAGACTTTCAAATGGAAATGCACACGTAGGAGCCAAAACCTTCTGGAAATTGATTTCAAATATATTCAGAGCAGAAGGTAGCACAACACTTGATGACACTGTAGAGTTGTTTTGAAAAGGAAATTGATATTCTGAATCCATCATAACAGTTTCAGTCAAAACACATTTAAATGCTACATTTCAATTTAAAGCGACGTCATGTCAGATGTGTTTTGTATTTTATGCGATTTGGCGCCCTACCTTCTGTGTAATCACCGCCATCCTAAATATGCACAACTACACACGTTCATTTGTTATGATTACATTACAATCAAAAACCAGTAAGCTGAGCCACAGCCAAACAACAAGTGTGACAACACAAGACTTATTACTGACTAGTCCAACAGGAAGAAGGAAAGCTCTGCGTCTGTCCTGCAGCCTTTTCTTTCACTAAACTCTCGTCAACGTCCAGCAGCCTCTTCTTAGCTCCCTCCATCAACGTCCTCTGCCTTTAGCTAATGTTGCGTCCAAACAGGCTGCTGAGCCCGGTTACGTTGCCCACTTGCCTGGCTTCTGGCTCGACACCGGCGCCGCTCTCCACCAGCAGCAGCATAGGGTTGCTTGAAACATGGGTGGAAAGCTAGTCAATAAAGCTAGACAGACACCTGCAAGAGCACTTACAATAACGATACAGATGTCTGAGTGTGTTCTCCAGTAAGTTTGCTAACAACTCAGCAATTATAACTACAGGCTTACCAAATCAACTAAATCTAAACAATTCATCAACATCAGGCAGGCAGAACGCTCTTATTCTGAAATGCTCCATGTGGGAAATTCAGCCCTGCAGGGAACTGCAGGGAAACGGTTCAGAGCGCTGTGATCGATAGCAGAAGCACACACAATGACAAACAACAAATCAACAACGTGGGGCAGGCTAAACGCTCCACTGCTGAAACACTTCCAGTGTGAGTTGACCAAGGACGGGTCAAAACAGTGGCGCAGCCATAATGCGGCGCACATGCCGCCTGTGTGAGTCCGGGGTCAGACTGCTGAATGTAGTGAAACCATTTTAGGTGCGCCTTGAAAATTGTAGTATTGCGTTATCTTTAATAGAGAGCACCAATCAAACTATTTAAAACCACTATTGGCCGATAACGATCCATGGCCGACCAACCGGACCACCCTTACTCGCTTCCTCCGACGAGAATACCTTGCTAGCTTCTTCCAAAGGACTCACATTATACATTTCAGGGGCACACTATCTTTCAACACCTCCTGAGTGTGACTTTGTGCAGGTAATGGCCAAGGTGATGGAGATGTACCAGCCCAGTGCTGTGGTTCTTCAGTGTGGTGCAGACTCTCTCTCAGGAGATCGCCTCGGCTGCTTCAACCTCACCATCCGCGGTACAGAAACACAGCAAATGGTGGTTGATGAATGGGAGCATAAGCCACGCAGGAAGTGTTATATTGTGCTTCTTGTTTTCACTAGGCCATGCCAAATGTGTGGAGTACATTAAGTCCTTCAACCTCCCGCTGCTCATGCTGGGCGGAGGAGGATACACCATCCGGAATGTGGCCCGCTGCTGGACCTACGAGACCGCTGTAGCTCTGGACACAGACATCCCTGATGGTTTGTCACTAATTCCATGAGGTTAAAAAAATCAGTGAATGTGAAGGACACAATAGATAGAAAGAGCAGCAAGTCTTGTTGGTTTGTGAGCCTTGCAGCAAACGTCCCTGAACTGTTGGTTTCATCTTCAGCTTGCTTTATTTGATTGTAAGAGGTCAACAGATGTCAGTAGTTCCCAGACAATCATATCAAAAAGGACAATGACTAAGGCAGTGAATGCCTGACTCTCTTCTCTCACTAGAATGCTAGGCTGAGCTGTTCTCTCTACCAGAGGAACCGGTTTACTGGTTACTCCAGCCCACAAATCAAGTCAGGTGGAAATCTGTTTGGACCAGTTTCTTCCTTTTCAGTGAATCTCAGAGCTAACGTTGGCCTCAACAATAATGTTTGGATATCTTCCTGCATCTAACCATATTAGACGGCCAAACTGCTTATGTACTGTAATTAGATTTTTCTTAAAAGGCACTCCACCATGTTAATCGGAAGGTCGGCGGTTCAGTCCCCGGGCTGCATGTCTGAACCCCATACTGAACCCCAGATTGGCCCCGGTGACTGTTCCACCAGTGTATGAATGTGTGTGAATGTTGACTGCAATGTTGTGTTAAAGTGCTTTGAGTGGTCGAAAAGACTAGAAAGGCGCTATACAAATATGGAGCATTTACATTTAATGTTTTCTGTGGATCTGGAGGAGCTTTGTCAAGTCTGAGAAATCACTTGAGATCTCAGCTTCTATAACAGCCTGTGTTGTAAACTGGAGGTGTGGCGTTCGGTAGATGTGGCTGTTTCCCGGGCAGGGAGGGTCAAATGAACAAGTATCAAGTCACATGGAAATGGTAGGATTAAGCAGACTAAGGCCCAATCCACACTACTGCGTTTTTTGTTTTAAAACGGAGACCTTTCACTACGTTTGTTTTTAAACGCTGCTGACCCCGTTTTTTGTTTTGAAACTGGGAGCGTTTTAGTAAAGACGGGCAAAAACGGAGGACTTCAGAAACGATGCTCATGTTCGGCTCTCTGATTGGGTCTCACAAGTCATGCAAAGCAGAAACACGACGCTACTGACAGAGTTTTTGATTTGGTATTTTTATTAAAATATTCTGACCGTGCAAATAACACTTACAGCCTAGACTGGGAGTCTGTAGTAGTCTGTTTTCTGCCGCCACAGTTGCGTAACTCCCGTGGTACATTCAGTAACAGTCCCAGCTCGTTATTGGCCCATGCAAAAACAAAATCTGGTCTGATTTTTCGTCTGTAGTACTTTATTCTTTTCCCAAATCTTCTGTACCTATGGAATAGAGCATCTGCTTCATGTTTACACCAGCAAGCGCATGCCCAGTGTACGTGACCGGCCACTAGATGTGCGTTTTCAGTCGTTTTAATGTAGACGGAGATCAACTCTGATACGCAGCTAAAACGCTGGTGTGGACGGAGATTTGTATTCCTTTCAAAACTGGATGGGGCCTAAATGTCAAGATCACAGCCTCGCTGCTTTGATTTAGACCTTCTTTTATTTATCTTTTTTTTTTTTTTTTTTTTTTTTTTTTTTTTTTTTTATACTTTTTTTTTTT
>NC_060159.1:3022028-3028372 GCF_021292245.1 Micropterus dolomieu
CCCTTCTTTTTTTTTTTTTTTTTTTTTTTTTTTTTTTTTTTTTTTTTTGTCTTAACACTGTTATTGTTGACATCCTTCAACAGTATGTTTAATGCTATTTTTCATGAATTCATGAGAGCACTCATTTGTTTGCAAAAGTAGTGTTTTATTTTTTTGTGTTTTTTTTTTTTTTTTTTTCTCCTCCCTCTATGACATCTGCAGGGCTCCATAGTCCTCCAGAGTACAAAGTCATTTAAATACAGTTTTACGTCTCAAAGTCTATGCAGACAACAGAGATAACTGAAATGATCGAAAAATGATGTTTTTATGTTTTAAATTCAATTGACCACATCCTCATAGAGAAGCAAAGGCCATGTGTAGATTTGATGGAAGATTTAATTGACTCTTTTGTGTAATGAAATTAGTTCTCATTTAACAATTTGATGCATCAAAATAAATATCCACTTACAACTGAACCAGTGGAACTGGAAACAGGAAAAGGTCTGCAGCACCCCTATTGCTGGCCTTCTCTCCTTCTTTAGCCTGGGGTGTTGGGGATGGAAGTGATGGAGTATCTGGGGGTTAGTTGTGAGGGAATATTATGCGCCTTCACCTCTGGAAAGGAAACGCCAGACTGCTACCTTTCCTTGCAGAGAGCTGACTGGGCAGACTGTCTCCTCCACTGAGTGTGTGTAACATAAAGAGAGGGGATGTAATCACAGCTGTCCAATGGGCCAGTAGTTCTCTTAATGGAATTTCAGGACATTAACTGACCTCCCCCACTCAGTGAGGATCAGTGCAGGTTACAAAGCCGCAGTAAATCATATGAACAGGTGTGTTATCACTGCTTTTCATTCCAAACGACTGATAATTTGACACTTTGTTTTATCTGCAGCGTATAAATCTTTCGGCTGTGTGCTAAGATTTCAGTTTCTCAATGATGTTTCTATTGCAGAGCTGCCGTACAATGACTACTTTGAGTACTTTGGGCCTGACTTCAAGCTGCACATCAGCCCCTCCAACATGACCAACCAGAACACACAGGAGTACATGGACAAGATCAAGTATGTACAGTCATTTTTATTAGACTGTTTCTTAACAAAGCTGCAGTAGAGTTGTTGTTGTTGTTGTTGTTGTTATTATTACTGATAATTATGCAAACATGCTTTGATTATAATCTTGCATTTTAAATCCAGGCTTTTCATATCAATTCTCCTCTGAGATGGCCTGTTATTGTATTGTTTTTCTGGCTGCATCATATAGAATGTGTTCAAACATCCAAATATTTTGAGCAATAAAGTTCTTGGAAATGGTAGTGTGACAAATCGGTTTGACGTTCTCAACTGTAGATCCGCTAACCGCTTTTTCTGGAGCTTTCAGCTATATCTCACGGTCTCTAAGCTAATGGAGTTTGCTCAGTATGAGAAAACTTCCTCAGGTTGTGATGATGTTCATCTGAAATTATTCAGATTACTCCCCGTATTTAAATTATTCAAAACTCTCAGCCCCCTCAGTGGGTCTTAAATGTCCTTGTCTAGTTTTGTGTTCCAGTGACCATACCTCAACTACAGCCATGTAGTATGTGACTTTACCACCTGAGCTACTCTAAATACCAGGAAAAAAACATATCTCTAAAGTGAAAGTGACTCATGTCTCACATTCATCTCAGAGCAAATTTACGATGCAGCAAAGACGGAGCCTATGGTGGCTGTTGTAGTTAGTGTGCACCAACCAAATAACATGAACACATTCTCTTAGGCAGTATTGGCAGGTGTAGTCTGATTTTACACATTTCAGTTTTACATGAAGCTGATGAGTCAACCGGAAGATTAAACTGCTTAGGCTGCTGTCACAGAGCTTCAGTGATAGATGGAACAAATGTTCCTGTGTAAAAGTTGATCGCTGCCTTAATGCGTTGCTTGGTGTATCTGATTGTTGACAGGCAGCGACTGTTTGAGAACCTGCGGATGCTGCCTCACGCTCCTGGAGTGCAGATGCAGGCCATCCCAGAGGACGCTGTCCTGGATGACACTGTGGACGAGGACGCAGAGGATCCTGACAAACGCTTGTCCAGTAAGACTTCTGTGGATTAGACACACAGGCATACAGCAGGGCTGTTCAGTTATACATTCAGTTGGGCCAGATTTCAAAACCAGGAAATGTAGAAAGGCTAGACATTTTCGGCAACCCATTTAAAACCTGTCTTTAGCGTTTGGAAATAAATTGTGAAAAATGTTGATCATTGTTTCCCAAAGTCCAAGATGACGTCCTCAAATGTCTTCTTCTGTCCACAACCAAAAGAGATTCCGTGTACTGTCAAAGAGGAGCAAAAAAGTCAGAACGTATTCACATTAAACATTAAAAATATCAGATCATTTTTCATTTTAAAAAAATTACTCAAACAGATTAATCAATCATCAAAATAGATTGTGATTAATTATACATTCAATTAACATCATGTTGTATTGTAACAATACTTCAAACTAGCGACTGAGACCGGACACTCATTAGGAAAGTTTTTACTGATGTAATAAATCGGCTGAGAAGAAGCAACATTTTAACATTATTTCTAATGGAACTGGACTTCTATTTGCAACCAGCAGACTCGCCCCCTGCTGGCCGTTAGAGAGAATGCAGTTTTAAATGATTGAGATTAAAGAAATAACATTTGACAGCCACTAGACAGTAACTACACATCTGGATTGGACAACGGCGTGCGCCATGAGTTGCGAAGCAACTGCAGGATGTTGAGTTTTTAATTAAATCTTTTAAATACTAATGTTTTTGCACTGGCCCAGTGAATTACTAGTTCAGCTGTCCCGATGTTACTTTTTACTGGCCCCGGGCCATCGGGCCACCGTTATTGTCAAGCCCCGATAAACCTACTGCATTTGTATTTTGATGATTGTAATAATGAATAGAGACCTACCCAGCTGTACAGGAACAGTGTTGGTCCTTAATATTGTTGTCCTGTTTCTCAGTAGTTAATAATAATAATAATAATAATAATACGGTGGTTCACTTTTACTACGTCAGTTTGACTGCCTGCAAGCAATGCAACTGCCAAACTGTCTGCGTCTTTCTGAGATCACTTTTTCCAACAGTTAGACAATATTTCTCCAGGGAGTGCAGTATTAAACAGTGGCAGCGCCGTGTTAAAAGTCTGACAAGTTCGACAGTTTGTTGGACTTAGCAACAGTAACTAAGGGGGGCGTGGCTTAGCTAAGGGTCAAATGGTTTGTGGCTACAGGTTTCCCCCCTGTAGCGTCATTAATCAGAGTGTCTTGTGCGATTGCAGTCCGTGCCACAGATAAGAGGATAGCCTGCGATGAAGAGTTCTCTGATTCTGAGGACGAGGGGGAGGGAGGCAGGAGAAACGTGGCCAATCACAAGAAGGGAGCAAAAAGGCCAAGAGTTGACGAAGACAAGAAGGAAGGCGAGGAGAAGAGAACTGGTGCGTATTCTCAATTATTCCACTGAGGTGAAATGACTGTTGTTGTTGTTGTTGTTGTTAATGATGTTATTTTATAAATGTTTTATGTCCTATATCCTACCGCAGATATAAAAGAGGAAGAGAAAACAAAGGACAGCAGTGCGGAGAAGACTGACTCAAAAAGGTAACCTGGTTTCTTGGGTGATGTAAATATACTGTAGAGATCCGCTCCTGTTTAAAACATTACAGCTGTCTACACAGACGTAATGGCTCACACTGTATGCACTTAAAAGTGAGAAGTGTATTGTTGCGCTTCAACTGAATTTTGTTTCAGTTTTTTGCGCGGAACTTCCTGCCAAAATGAGGGTGAACTACATTCAGTACAGATGCGGAAAGCATTCTGTGTAGACTCAGAGGACAGAAGCTGCTCTGCTAACAGGCTGCTCACGCTATGCCTTTGCCTGTAGACAAATCACTTTTATTTATATAGCACATTTAAAAACAACAGGAGTTGACCCAAAGTGCTCTCCAAATCTACAATATACACAAATACAATTACCCATAAAACTTTAATAAATACCCGAGTCCCAAATAGCTGCCTACCCCATTGACTGGCCTGGTGTGGGGAGAGTGCCGACTCACTTTACATTTGAAGCACTCGTTGAGGCCGAATGTGTCCATTCCTTGATTATTTATATTTCAGTAGTCTGTAAGGGTCCACCGATCAAAAAAACAAAACCGCTCTTCATAAAAATTCATGTAAGTTGTGAATCCTGTCATGTGAGGTCCATCACGCTCTGTCTGCTAACTTCTGCCACACTCTCATTCTGCACCATGTTTTCATTATGTTGCTTTCAAAATGAAAGTTCATAAGCAGTCTGTCGGAGCTTAATCAAATTAATGACGTGTATTTCATTTCACTTTTTCACTATTTCATTTTTATACAAGTAATATTCTGTTTGAAATAAATAAACTGTTTCATAGTAGCCTATTTCAGTTTTGCGAAGGAGGAATTAAAGGCCTGTCCCATATCGACGCCCGTCCCAAATAAAAGCCCGGGCTATTAATCAAAGTTTTACGGTATACATTAAAAAATAAAAAAAGGAATAAAGAGTACAAGGTTAAAAATCAGAAGTAATAAAATTAAAAACTCAAAAACAAAAAGACCAACAACAGATTAAAATGCTGAGAGGAGGTTGAAATAATTAAGAGTAGGCCTGACAAAAACCAGTCACACCAGTCAAAAAAAAAAAACAGATGGTAAAAAGTTAAAATCATTTCTGTACCTCACCGGTAACCAATGCAAGTGAGCCAGAATCCAGCTGAGAGGTGATAAACGCGTGTGTAACTGTTTCCAGGTCCTTGTCATGCATTATTGTTACTATGGTTCTAAGCTGATGAAAGCTGCCCTTCACAATACTACTGACTTGTTAGTTAACATTCAAAGAAAATGCCAAGATTTTCAACTACATTATGCAAATTTGTGAACAGGGGACCGAGCACGTTGCGTAAGCTTGTGACTGAGCTAGGAGGGATAAATAAAATTACTTTGGTTTTGTTTTCATTAAGTTGGAGGAAGTTCCTCGCCATCCAGCATTTGAGTGTTGCATTATGTTTATAATGTTTCTCACCGTATTGCGGTTGGAAAGGCACTATCTGAATTCAGTCCATCATATTCCAGTACCAGGTCCAAGACAGGACTCCATCACTGCTCAGTTCTTCCTGAGCCTTTTGTGACCACCAGACAACATGACGTGCAGAATGACTTTCTGTGGAGTTGCATATGGCTCTTTGTTTGTTTTGTAATATAGTGTGAACACCTAAAAAGACACTGCTTTGGCCTGGACCTGTGGGTCCGCTTTCACCGCATTCAGAAGTCATATTAGAATCAGGAAAGTATTCAGTAGAACAGCTCTCTTTAGTTACGTCTCTAAAGTCTATGAGAAAGAGAAAGTATTATGCACCTTTCCCCTAAGCCTTAGACTAAATCTACAGCTGAGATCACCTCATTTGTCTGTCATTTGGCAGTGTGAAGACTGAGCAGACGAGCAGCGCCTGAATTGTTCTTCTTAACCCCACACACAGCTCAGCGGTGCTGTCCTGCCTCAAGGATCCAACTCTTCACTGAATCGCAGCCAGAAGCATTATGACTCTACTTGTAAATCTGTGTGAATTGTTAGCGTCTCTCTTTGTGTAGTGTACCAGTGGATTGCTTTCCACCACTTGAATTCATCATACCGTCCTTTTGATACCCTTTGAACTATTTTATTCCAATGTGCTTGATCTTCTGAACGAAACCTCGGCTCTCTAGTTTTTAGGAAACTGTGGGTAAAGTGTAGATGAACCTATAATGATTTAAATTTAAATATTTTGCATTTGTCAATAAAACTTTTTATACCATTTCCTTGGAATGTGCATTACTTTAAATTAGCTGCTCGGTGTGTTTTTTATTTATTTTTTTTCTGTATGTGTGTAATGATCATGCACAGCCACATGGGGGCGTTGTAACCCAAGAGATAACATGCCAAGCTGTGGACAGGTGGAGTCTTGACTGGAGGACGCACGCTATCATGGATACATTTGCCGGTGGTCCATGTTTTTAACAATTCAATTTTATTTATATAGCGCCAAATAACAACTAACAGTTATCTCAGAGCACTTTTAAAATAAAAGGGCAGGTCTAGACCGTACTCTGTGATGTTATTTACAGAAACCTAACAAAACTTCCTTTTAAGAAGTCTGAAGATTCTCAGTCATCCAGGTCATAGTTATCCAAAGAAGGTTAAAGTCAAGGGCAACTGGACTTGGTTGAAGATACTGGAAGACGTTTCCTTCTAAGAGGCAGAAACCTCGAGCAGAACCGTCACTCAGGGTGGGTGCCCATCTGCCTCGACCGGTTGGGGGTGAGGGAGAGGGGGGGGGGGGGGGGAGA
>NC_060159.1:3028392-3057983 GCF_021292245.1 Micropterus dolomieu
GAGAGAGAGAGAGAGAGAGGGAGGGAGGGAGGGCAGGAGAGGAACAGAGAAAAAGAGAGGAACCACAAGTAACCCTGCATTCTGGGAGTGCAGTGCTCTGGTGGGGTAGTAAGGTACTATGAGCTCTTTCAGATAAGATGGTGAGCATTAACATATTATAAAGCCCAATATAAGATACTTACAACATCAAAACACTGTTCTGCTGAATCCAGTGCACAGAAATCCCATGTAAAAATAACACCAAAAAAGCAGCCAGTTCTCGGTTAGAGAGCTCTCGCTCCAGCCGTATACCGTGGCTGTTTTGATAGAAGTAACATTAAGACTCCAGGGAATGGGCGACTCAATGTGTAAAGTTAAAGTTGTCTTATAAGTTATGTCTTCTTCATACATTTAAGGTATGCCAAATTGAAAAATATATTGTAATTATTTGCAAAATGTCTGAGATTAGGTAGCCTATAACGAGGCATGTTTCCTTCATATCTATAAAAAATTGTATACTCAAGAGTTTGAATGGAGGCTCAGACGGAATGCTACAGGCTAGAGACATGCGCCAATCGACAGCTGAGTTAACTATTTAAAAAGCTATCAACATTTCATTTCAGCCACTTGCTTAGTAGCCTATTTGTTATTAATCATTTCCACAGGTAGAGTCATGCTAATACAGCTGGAAACCACACAGAAGTACATCAGCCAATAACAGGTAGGATGACGTTTGTAAATGTACTGGAATAAAACTATATCATTAAGTGGTGCAAGTAGCATTCAGGGACAGGGATATTTTAGTCTAACTGGCTTCAGTCTGCTTTGATGAGGCTAAATTGAAACCTACAGTACTTCAGTATAAATCCTCACTTTCCTCTTTATAACCTAAATCACCACTTTCAGTTTTGGTTATTGATATAAAATATACTGATGCAGCTTAACTAGATTTTCCCTAGTCTTTTTAAGCCCCTTTACTTCCTTGACTATACTCGGATTTTCACGAACACACTTTTCATTTTGCAGTACTGTCGAGGCCAGCTGGTCCCTGAGTTTCACATTGGTTTTCATTTGTAGATAAAGCAGTGACAGAAATGTATACCGTAGTATCTACCATTTTCCTTGCTGCCTCATTCTTTCCAAGGTAAATGTCTAAATGTATAAAACATACTGATTTGGAAGCACTGACATACATTACTTAGGGATCTTTGATTTAAACAACTAGGCTACATTCCACCATCTTCATACTCCCACTCCAGACATCTGAGAGTGGTGACATTCAGATATCTGACTTTGCATGCTGAGATTCCTGTATAAATCTGAATTTATAACCTGATTCATTGTGCAGTTTCCATGAATATGTATGCATTTGACAGTTGCAGGTCAGCTGTGTATTGTACCCTTTAGGCAGTCTTTATGTATTTCATAATCTTTATGAAGTTGAGTTTTACCTTCTTCCAATAAAACATCTTTAAAGGCAAGAAAGATTTGTTTTGATAAAAGGCGGCAGCAGGAGAAAAAACAGTCTTCAGTCTTCTTTAGGCCTAATTGTTCTTTCTTGGCTCCAAAACCAATAAGAAAATTCTTGCCCATCCAATTGTTGATTTGTTCAATGCACTTACTCAGCGCTCGTATGGGCTTATAGTCCCCTGGTGATATGGTTTTGTAAATCTGTGTGTCGTCGGCAAAAGTATTTTGTTTTTTCGTAATCTGAGAGAGTGGAAGCATGTAGATGTTGAACAGAAGAGGCCCCAGAATGGAGTCTGGGGAACTCCACAGGTCTTTTTTGTCAGCTCCGGTGTGTAATTACCCATAAACACCAAGTAGTCCCTGTCCTTTAAACAGGATTCAAACCAGTTTAGTACTGTGCCAGAAAGTCCCACCCAGTTCTCCAGTTGGTTTAGTAATATGTTGTGTTTGCAGCACTGAGATCCTATAATACCAAGACTGAAATCCTGCCACTGTCTGTTTTTAAGTGGCGGTCTGCTGTGGTGTGGTCGGAATCCAGAATGGAAGACATCAAATCAGTTGTTCAGAGCCATGAAGAAAAACAGCCTTTTCAGTGATTATACTTCGAAATGGGAGGTCTGATATGGGCCTGTAATTGCTCATTAGTGACGTGTCTAGACCGATCCTTTTTCAGAGTAGGTTGTCGGGGCCTATGGGAAGAAACCTGAGAGAAGAAGAGACAGTTCTTAATTGGACGCCGTGTCCCCAAATAGTTCCTGAATATCTTAGAATCGAGTACTGTAGGCCTATAGATGTCAATGGAGAGACATAATATCTATGAATCGACATACCGACTGCTCTCTTCGTGATTAACTCTGAATCAGCTACTAATAACAACTCATTCATTTGTCATTACTTAGTCATTAGTCTCTCTCTTGTGCACCGCTAAGTAAAGTGATACATTGTGCATGTGGAGTTGCTAAATAATTCCTAATTAATGAGTCGTTACTAGTTCAGTGCTGCTCAGCGGCTGATTCCGAGTTAATCAGAAACTACTTGTGAAGAGAGCAGTCAGTAGTCAGCTATTCGTGAACTAAGAATTAATATGAGTAGTATTACTCAGTCTAGTAACTCTTAATGGTCATACAGAACTCAGTTCTGAGATATTCAGGCCGTTCCTCACTCGTTCCTTAGTAACTACTCACAATTTGGGAGTACAATATTGTAAAGTGTTACCGTGCATTCATGTAACACACAAATAAGGACAGATGCAGCTCAAATTTTATTCACATTTATTGTTTTGCTTTTAGTGTGCTCACAGAAAATTAGAACACCTTAAGCAGAGGAGTTTAATAGCAATTTTTGTAAGCAAAGTTACATTCCTTCTCTAAGTCAAACTGGTCAAAGCTTCTCCAGTATTTACAAAAGGAAATGAGAGAGAGAGACGAGATGCTACACAAACATTTGCATCTGATAGATTCCTTAAATTGTGTCAGAGACCACTGAAAAGGCATTGCCTGCTGTAATCAAAAAGCATACCACAGTATATAAACAGTTAACCATTCCACTTATCACAGCTTGGTTTTGGAGTTCGAAATTGCTTAGAAGGTCTTTCTTTCAGTATTACTGTGTGTGTGTGTGTGTGTGTGTGTGTGTGTGTGTGTGTGTGTGTGTGTGTGTGTGTGTGTGTGTGTGTGTGAGTGTGAGTGTGTGTGTGAGAGAGATCTTACAAAAATGAGCGGGTGGAAAAAAGGAGCTGCAAACTTCATGTGCTTCTTGAGATCAAGATTTCATTTTGTACAATAATCACAGTTAAAAACACCCCGCATATACATACTTACATTTTTATTAAGGTCAGAAAACCAACGATAAACAATAAAGCCTATACAACTTGTATTTCTACTGAATCACTGACTGGTACAGCTACAGAGGAGTGAAAAGCTCCTATGAGTTTATATGACTTTCTAAAAAGCTAACTCTGGGATTTTTATTGTGGTCTTATTGTAAAAAAGGACTTAGTGTTGTAAACCGCATGGTGAATGTAGATGTTGGTCTCATAGTTTTTTAGACTACTTTTTTCCATAATAGTCTGTGGCACATCTCCCAGGCCCGCCCCGCCCATCTCTGAACCCGCCCCCCTCATTTACAGCTCTACCCCCTTCTGCTTCATACCATCTGCATGTCCATACCATTTTGTTTACATGTTGTATAAAAATTCAAAAGAAAACAAAACTTAATACTGATGAAAAAATATATGGCAGAGTGGATGTATTTAATCTGTTGTACATATTGAAGCCACCCACCTCTCTAGCCCGTCAGAATGGAAGTAACAATGGGCCGAGATGGGTTTTGTATAAGGGGCAATGGAAACCAAAAATAAAGAAAAGCTTTAAAATAATATCCCTGGTTGTAGACAAGTTCTTCAAAGCCAGGACCTGGCGTCACTCCAACATACAAACAGGGAAATGTTTCTTGATTATCTTTTTTCCTTCTATTTTAATTTTTTTTTCCCCAAAATTTCTTCCTCTTTCCAGACTTATTCGGCTGCCTCTGCAGCTGCAGCCGGAGCTTCTGCTGACGCTGCTTCCTGTGAGGCGGGAGCAGCCTCCTCTGTTTTGGGCGCCTCCTCTGCTGGCTTCTCCTCTGCCTTTGGCTCCTCTGCCTTAGGCTCCTCGGCGGGCACGGCCTCCTTGGCCTCTTTGGGCTCCTCAGCAGGTTTCTCTGCTGGTGCCGCTGCTTCTGCCTCTGGCTTGGCCTCGACCTCCTCCTTGGGCTGCTCTGCAGCAGGTGCAGCCTCCCCCTCAGCAGGCTTGGCCTCCTCGCTAGTAGCCGCTGCTTCCTCTGTGCTTTCAGCCTTCGCCTCCTCTGTGGATGCTGCTGCAGCCGCTTCCTCGTTCTCTGCTCCCTCTCCCGTCTCCTTTTTGGTTTTCTTGAAAGAGAAGCCGCTCAGCTTGAACGACTTCTTGAAGGAGAACCGCTTCTTCTTCTTCTTAGGCGTTTCGTTGCTGGTGGAAGGTGTGGTGCCATCCTCTGCCTTTGCTGCTGCCTCTCCCTCAGCAGGAGCAGGAGACGCCGCCTCTACCTTCTCCCCATCTGCAGCCTCCTTCTCAGCGGTGGGGGCCTCCGCCTTCTCTGCCTCCTCCTTTGGGCTCTCTTCGGCCGCGGCGCTGCCATTGGCTTGCACCTCCTCTTTGCCATTCTCGGCTGCTGCAGGAGAGGCATCCCCGTTTGCTTTAACATGGCCGTTTTCCTTGAAAGAGAGAAACAGTGACTGTTAAAGTCATGTAAAGAGCTGGCATGATTTCAAGACTCAGGCCGGACAGTGCCGCTGATGGACACCAGGGGGCAGCAGACACCATCAAATCTGTAGTGATAAAGCAGACTCTCACTTCAGCCTGGATCCAGTTTCTACTGTCAAGCTCTCAGAGACTTTACATGAAGATGAAAGAAAACAACAGTCATGCTTTAGACTAAAAAACGCAACATGTTTCCTCATCTATAGGCCCCGGATTTCATTCATATCATTTCATTCAAGCGCAGTATTTCAACTGGATCGCAAGGGGTCGGTGCCTGGTCGCTCCAGCAGCGGAGCGCCAAAGCAGCGCAGCTGCTCATTAAAACAGCAGATGCTCATTAGTCCAGCAGATAAGGAGCAGAGTTCAGATACCTTTCCTAAAAAAAAATGTATCAATTATAAACGGGATTCTGAATTATGTGTTTTCAAAAATCCACACTATAAAAGAGCGACTAAGAACAGCTCCGAGCCTCTTTCTCTCCGGGGCGCACTCTCTCTCCGAGCCTCTGCCTCCCCTCCTGTGCGATAGCAGGCTTCCGTCTCCACTTTCTAGTCGAGCTTCTCTAACAAAAGGAGTGGTGCTCCGAGCGCACACAGCCTTTGTTGGCGCCGTGCATCTTGTCTAATTCAGCAGTTTCCAAATTACAATCAGGAGACGACTTCACTGAAAGCCGAAAGCAGTTCACTATTATCCTGGAATGATTGGTAGTAAGAAAAAAATAAAAGGAAAGTTACCCATCAACCACTCAACACATGACTTCATTCAGATCCTACATTTCAAAGTGATCAGATCAACAAAAGATCCAACCAAATGGAAAATAAAAGCGTATCTTGACACAGTTCCTTTAAATATCTGCTCATTATAGCCAGTTTCCCACGAAAATGGAAATATCAAATGATCAACTGTTGCTCATGAACTATAATCTATTCCGATTTAAAAACATGTATTTCTATTTAGTTTTAACTCCCACCGCGGAGCTCCATTCAATCTCTCCACAATTACGCACGGATTGCGCCCTCAGAGCGCAGCCTCCTGCAGAACTACCAGATTCTCCCCTGATGGATGTGAGGAGCTGGCTGTTAAAATATCATTTACCTGTCCATTGGTCTTGGTAGGTGAAGCTGCAGCCTCTCCGGGCTTTTCAGCCACGGTCTCAGCCTTTCCGGCTGTCTTGGACAATTGCGCTCCCATGCTTTTCGCTCCAACAAAGAAACTCAACTGATCCAAAAAACGAACAAAGACCCACAAGCCTCTTTGTTGAAAGCAAAGCTCTTCGCTCTTGTCTCCCTCTCTCTGCACAGAGAAAAAGTTCACAGGGAAAATGTAAAGCAAAGTCCAGTTAGAGTGAGGAGGATTTTTCAAAATAGCAGGAAAAAGCGGCCAGGTAAGTCGAAGTAGTACAATCCCAAATTGGTGGCCGTGTCGCGGTAGACAGGCTGCAAAATGGAGAAATCTCCCTTGTTGCTAATAAGATGCGGAGTCCAACGCCCAAGTGAAGAGATGAATGGGCGCTCCGAACGATGACGGCACCGCACGGATTCAGCCAATGAGCGCCTCCGCTCAGAGCGTGGGCGGAGTTTGGGAAAGGGAGTGAACAATAGATTGTAGCGCTGCGTTCAAGCTAGGTAGGAATAATGGATTTCAAAAATTTGGCAACATTTAACTAAATCACTGGAACTGCATCTGACCAAAGTGATCATTTATTTTGCATTCAAATATGGAGAAAAAAAACATAGATCAACAGAAATGAACACACATTAAAGTTTTAAAAACACCTTTTTCCTTCTTTTTGCTCTATTCATTTATTTATTAATTCAAGGTCCATGAGTTTTCTGAAGCTATAGCTAGGTATAGGACTTCAGGGGCTCGTTTCATTTCAAATACATCCATTAAAATTTAATTATTTGTGATAATGATTTGATTGATATTTCATATACAGTTTGTCAAAGTTTTGTCTTGTAGGTAGTATTGTCATGTAAGCTAGTTTTACCAGACAAAATGTAAATACCTTCATGGACAGTGGCTACACTGTGGCCAGCCTAAGGCACACCTGTGTAATACCCATGCTGTCTGATCAGCATCTTGATATGCCACACCTGTGAGGTGGATGGATTATCTCAGCAAAGGAGTTCACTAACAGAGATTTTGACAGATTTGTGAACAATATTTTTTTATTATTATATGATGTGATTTTATGTGATGTAAGAAATTTTGTCATGTCGGTTTTGGATCAGGTCAGACTTTGTGGTCTCAGTTGGAAAACTGACCTGTGGAAATCCCACCTAGCAAGCATAAATTCATTTTCAAAGACAGGCGAGACCCCATCCAAAAGGGACCTGAGGACAGTTCGACAGGATTAGATTAGGTGTGAGGCTAAGTAGACCAGATCCAAAATGAACAACAAACACCTCCTGTATGTGAATGTGTGTGTGGAGTTAGTACAGGGGTTGGGGGTTGGAGTGTACCGAGTGCAGTCTTGTTGATGACCATGGGACTGAGTGTTAAAACAGGTCCCTTAGCCCAAATTTGCAATGCAAATCTGTCACGCAGGCAGAGTCAACTGTCCTCTGCTGCACCGAGAGAACCTGAGCTAACACAGCCAGTACCAGACACACTGACGCAGGCTTCCCGGAGTAGTTTTACTCTGTTGCTTTTAAATATTATCAAGTGCAATGCAAAACAGCACTGCAGGGCCTCTCTCACCTGGGATGCAAACTACAATACTTGATTCAGCTTCTGTTAACGGCCTGGATGTGTCCAAATACAATCACATGTCCTACCAGGGGCTCCATTAGCAGGACGCCAAAATGCTACTTCCTGATAATGTAATACTATCCTAACCTCAGACTGTGGCTTCAATATGTAGCATGAAGTTTGACAAAAAATGTCTTAGCTCAAGATCGAATTACTTGCTTTTTTCAGCCACATCTCATATTAGACTCAAACATAGTGTACTGATTTTCTCTTTCCGAGTTGGCTGGTATTCAGACTGAAGTAGGTGGACTTTTTTGGGTCTAACTACTGTTTCCAAGCTCAAGAATGAACGTTCATGCTCAATAGCATAGATATGAGTTAACATGTGTGTTACGCCATCTCATGAAATCATTGATGGTAGAAAAAATGAAAGCAATCTTTTTAAATAATCAGTAATAATATAAGTCATTTTAACCCTTTCATTCATGAATTGATAAATCACAAAGTATTAGTTTTTTATGTTTGTTTTTACTTTTAAAATAAGTGAAAAATAATGCCTATAAACTTTTCCCCCCAGTATTTTGAAATGTCATGGTGTCCACTGCAGTGATTCCATGGAACTCAACATAGGTCCAAAAAACTACATGTTTTTAAAACATTTACTAAAAGCAAGTGGTAAATATACACATAAAGTTAAGTGCAAATTATATCAGAATTTTAAATAAAACATCCTAAATAAGGTGGAATCTACATAGACAGAATCCAAATCCAAATGTACAATAAATATATCATGGAAATCTGGATAAAGGTATTTCTAAAAAATGTTATTTTTTTACTGGTCTAGTTTTCTGAGAATAAAAGGTTTCACAGTTATTGGTGAGGTACTTGGTACATCTCCTCTTCCCTCCCCTATTTTAAATGTATGATGCAGTATATAATATGACAGATATGTTTAGATAATAATCAAATGGAATTGTAGACAACACTTTGGGGGTCTGCCGCGTAACGGTTGGGACATGGTACTATAACTTAAATGGCTCAAAATGGCTTTCAAATATCTGTCCACTGTAGGGCTGACTTGGTGATGCTTCTAAAATGTGAATATTTACTGGATTTCTTAGTCTTCTATAGTAGTAAACTGAATATCTTTGGGTGTTGGACTGTTGATTGAACAAAACAGTGAACTGAAGATGTCACCTAGGGCTCGGGGAAATTGTGACATTTTATAGACAATCAATCAAATATGACAAATATGTGTTCTGGAAAAACCCACAAACACCACCTCTCAGCCAGCGGTTAGAGGGACTACCCAGCTGTCTTTCTGTGGAACACTTGCAATGAAGGGGAAGGACCCGATGGGCTTCCTGAAAATTAACCTCATGGAGGATTCCCTGAAACAAGAACTGGATCTCTTTCTTCTGAACATTTGTGTGTGTGTTTATGATTTTTTTTTCTCTTCTATTCTACAGGATACTCAAAATCTCATCTCAGTGTCTGCTTAAGCTACTAGCTTTATCTGGAGCTTTAAGTGCCCTGTCATTTTCATTATCATTTCATCTGCTGATTATTTTTTGATTTATCAATTAGTTGTTCGGTTTCATAAAATGTCAGGAAATAGTGAGATCTGTCCATCACAATTCTCTAGCGGTCAAAGTGGCATCTTCAAATTGCTGTTCAAAACCAAGAGATATTCAGTTATGTATCACAAAAGACAGAAAAGAAACAAATCATCACAATTGAGAAATCGCACATAATTGCATATGACGACATCGCGATTGCGATTAGATTAATTGTGCAGCCCTAGTTCACACACAACACGACAATGCGAATAAACAAAACCCACCATTACTACAGCTGGATGAACCCAAAACAAATATTTTGCTGTGATTTAGTTGCAATAAACAAATCAAACTGACGCCAAAATAACTACATAATGACGCAGATTTGTTAAAAATATTAAGTTTGCTGCTGGTCTGTCAGCAAGATGACAAACTTACAAGTTACAACTTACAACTACAAGTTCAGTTTACTCGCTTACTTTTCTCCAAGCAATCCCTGTTTTGTCTGATTTCTATATACATATCTAGTAGTCCCACAGAGCTATGGCAGCTAACAACAGTGGGGGCTGAAAACACGGCAGATCACTGCTGAGAAGAGCAAGTGAAGATAAATCAAAGTTTTAATCCCAAAAAATACAAGTAAAAAGTTAATTTCATAAAAGCAGTTAACTCTGAGCTCCTCCCGCTGGTAAACTGCTGGGTTATCAGAGCAGAATCCAGACCGACTGTGGTTGCTTATTTGTCCAAAGATCCGGCACTGCTCCCGGCTCTCTCCTTCGGTGCTCCCTGTAGCTCAGCAGCTGTTTGTCGGTGAGCAGAGGCACTTTGCATTTCCGGCAGCGTGCCCACGCCACGCGGAAGGAAATCGCATCCCTCTGCATCTTTACAGTGACTTTGAATGTAAATGTGCTCATCCCAGCGCTGGCATCGTGTTGTGCATGAAACCAGCGTTAAACCCATTGGCCAGTATCTGGACCTTTTAGTTAAGATCATTTTCTCACCACTGTTCCCAAGAACTTTTATGCTAAATTTCTTATATACAATTCTTTGCGTGTGTGTGTCCGATTAATAATGTCAACCATTATACTTAGCTTTATTATAAAGTTATTAATAGCTTCATAGCTATTTTTGTGGCTGTAACCTCTATATTGAAAGTTTTTAATGTTAAAATCTCCCAAAAAATAAATTTATTGAGTCATAAAACCTATGGAGCATTGTCTAAAACGTGTTGTTTTTTATTATAATTAAACCTTTTTTAACCAGGAAAGGCTCATTAAGATTGTAAATCTTTTTTCCAAGAGCGTCCGAGTGAAGACAGACAGCAACAAGAATACAATACCACACGGATATCATAAAAACAAGAACAACTTAAAGGTTCAGTGTGTAATATTTCTGAGGATCTACTGACAGAATTGACAGTGGTGTATAAAGACCTTACACAATGACCCGTTATGTTTTTATTACCTTAGAATGATATATATACCGCAGGTCCTTTTTACGTGGATGTCACCATGTTGCGCTGCCATGTTTTAACAGTAGCCCAAATGGATAAAGTGCTCTACAGAGCGTGTTTCGTCACTATGTTGAATACATACGAAAAACAAGCAGAAGTAGCAGTAGTCTATAGGTTTACTAGGTTTATTAGAAGTAAGAGAAGTGATATTTAGACAAATAATAAAAACTTTTCCAGGGGTATATATCATATAAAGATATTAAAAGACCATACGTTGAAAGCCTTTTTGTTGTTGAATTTTAAACTTGATATAACAACCTCTGCAGTACAAAGTTCGAAGTTAGGTTTTTTTACTGCTAAATTTTACCTTGCCATTTGCAGTTAATACATTTATTATAAAGCAGTTTTTTCGTCTGAGGAGCAAGTGAATGCACAGTGAGCTATTTGTTGCAATTTGCAACCGTCACAACTAGGTGCCACTAAAACCTACACACTAAACCTTTCACTCACAATAATTGACACAGCCAAAATTACAAACAATGACACATAGCAGCAGTGATTTAAAATTGCCAAGAGAGACTAATTCTTTCAATTTAATACTATTTTGTAGGGTGTTGAAGGCTGATGGGGCAGAGTCCCTGAAAGCTTTTTTTCCCCCCAAAATCCGTTCTAACATTTGGGACAGTTAACAAAATAAAATTTTGTGAACGGAATACCTTTTTTATAATAAAACAGCACACGTAAGAAGGTCGCAAACCCAGGGTTGCTTTTTAATAAAAGTATACCAGTGACTGAGTCTACAGGTTGCTAGTGAAATGCACCATGGTAAAGGGTGTCGGTCAATCTCAAACAGCGAGCAACGGCATTCATATATAAAATATCGCTATAATCTACTATAGACAGAAAAGTTGCTGAAATAAGTTTCCATGTGGCCTTAAAAGAGAAACAAGCCTTATTCCTAAAATAAAATCCCAACTTCAACTTGAGTTTTTTGGCATGTTGCAGTAAATGCAGTTTAAAGGAGGTCATCATCAATTGTAATTCCAAGATTTTTATATGTTACCGCTGCAATCACATTTCCCTGGTAAGTAGTAATACATGGGAAAGCTGACGTGTGTTTGCCGACCTTCACTGGGGCAGTTTTGCTCTCAGTGATGTTCATGAGTCTACACAGGACTGTGGTGATTCTGAGTTTTGGAGCATTTTTCACCCCTACAAGCTAAACTTCGTACATAAACGAGGTGGTGCAGTTTTTAAAGAGAACATGTGGCTAATGATTTATTGTTCTAATTACAGGATAGTCAGTTTCCTTTTCTGTTGAACAAGCTCTGTGATACAGAGAAATGTGGCTGTTATTGGACAGTGTTGATGGTGAGATGCCAAACACTGCACTACTTCACTACATTCCAGAGGCAAGAAAGGATTATATACCTGTTCCATGAGACGACGAAAATGTGCCTAACATTAGAACTTAGATATCTGTGGGTGTATTAGGTAATTGTGGGTAATGTTACAAAGGTGTTACAAAGGTGTTAATGGAATTAGAATTTTGTTTTTATAGGATTTTTGCATCAATGTGATGAAGCACCTTGACTTGTCACGTATTTTATTCACTTGACCTGCCAGGAAAGACCATCTGATTATTTGATCCATAAACTGTTTCTCTTTGGAAAAAACAAGTGGACATTTCTTGTCAATAAATAATGACGCTTTTAATGCCACCACATTTATTTGATGAACAATTTTACTTTGCAGATTAGGAATTTACATATAGAATGTGTGATGACCTACCTACTAAAATATGTTGCATTTCTCTACAACTACCAGCTATAGTATTAAAATGCATGCTTGCACAGTCATGCAGCATTATTAATGATGCTATTAAAGTCAGAAACAATAAATCACAGGGGCAAATGCTGGATAAAAAGAGTTTTGGGATGTTTAAAGTTTAAAATGTTGTTGATAACACCTGCCGGCTCTTTCCTGGTGGAAAGGTAAGCAAACAAAAACGATGTTTGGAGCCGTTGTAGGTGTTATCAGCAGGCCTGGCTGTCTGTGACGATACCAAGGATGAATTGACAAAACACACTTTGTCAGTATGCCAGCTGACATGAGTTGTAGTAAACTCACTTTGTAGTCACTGAAGGTGGAGGAGGTGGAGGTGCACATGACTGCGATGTGACTCCCAGGAAGAGGAACCATGCTCTAACTGAAACAGAGTGTTGACATTCATCTGACTTTTGGTGAGGAGGAGGACAAAAACACACAAGGCAGTTTGAGTAAACACGTAAATAGGGTATTCTACTATACAATCAAGATATGATACTGGAGTTTCTGAACCAATACTGATTTTTGGATCCCTTACTTTGAGAGATGTTAACACTTTTTTCAAGTACCTTCTGCATTTCACAGGAGCAGCCAAACGTATCAGTTGTACTAGAGGCTTGCCTATGTAAAATATTGTAAAATTTGAATTTAAATCAGGAACTGTCCAATTACAGAATAAGCAAAGAAGATGACCAAGCACTTTGGTACTTGACAGTTTTGCCTGGTACCAGAAATAAGACTTATAATATATATAATTTAACTTGAGGAAGTCCAGTTGCCATGTCAGTGAAGACATTCAAATGTGTTGTACATCAACAAAGTAGTGTCCCTTGAATTTTGAGAGAAACCTATTCCCACTCATGTGGAACTTCATACTGTATTTACCACTACTGTCATGAAAGGGATTTTTTGTTTGAGGTATTAAGTGGGGATTTCTGCTGCCATTTTCATCTGCACTGGGCAGCCTTACTAATAGCACAGCCTGAGCATCAGTTTCAAAGGACATATCTACCTACCAATGTTTGAGGCCAAAGTAAATGAAAATTAATTTATGCTAAGACAGTATAATAAATACCAGAGATGCTCACAAGTCTTTGAGCTAGAGTCCAAGTCAAGTCTCAAGTCTTTGAGCTAGAGTCCAAGTCAAGTCTCAAGTCACTGAGCTAGAGTCCAAGTCAAGTCTCAAGTCACTGAGCTAGAGTCCAAGTCAAGTCTCAAGTCTCCGAGCTAGAGTGCAAGTCAAGTCTCAAGTCACTGAGCTAGAGTCCAAGTCAAGTCTCAAGTCTTTGAGGTAGAGTCCAAGTCAAGTCTCAAGTCACTGAGCTAGAGTCCATGTCAAGTCTCAAGTCTTTGAGGTAGAGTCCAAGTCAAGTCTCAAGTCACTGAGCTAGAGTCCAAGTCAAGTCTCAAGTCTTTGAGGTAGAGTCCAAGTCAAGTCTCAAGTCTTTGAGCAAGAGTCCAAGTCAAGTCTCAAGTCTTTGAGGTAGAGTCCAAGTCAAGTCTCAAGTCACTGAGCTAGAGTCCAAGTCAAGTCTCAAGTCTTTGAGCTAGAGTCCAAGTCAAGTCTCAAGTCTTTGAGCTAGAGTCCAAGTCAAGTCTCAAGTCTTTGAGGTAGAGTCCAAGTCAAGTCTCAAGTCTTTGAGCTAGAGTCCAAGTCAAGTCTCAAGTCTTTGAGCAAGAGTCCAAGTCAAGTCTCCAGTCTCTCGGTTATAATGAATGCTGTATCACCTGCTGCGTTGAATCCAGGTTGCTAATAAAACTGCATAGCTATAAGGAATTCTGTAACTGTAACCTGTTTTTCATTTACAGAGCACAACCATGTAATGTACAATGCAAATATTGATGGCTTATTAAATAATGTAAGTCAACACACTCCCCAGACTCTTAAACCCAGTGTAACGTTAACTAAATAAAACTGTGACATAATCAACAATAAATCTGTTTTTTTTAACTGACAGAGCGCAACCCTCCAGCCTAATGTACAATGCGTCTACAGTTAACGACAACTTATAAACTACTGTAAGTTAACAAACCCTGTTGATTCTCAGACTCAGTGTAAAGTTAACTAAATAAAACTGTAAAGTTACATGATGAACAATAAACCTGTAACCTCTTTCCAGCCAACGTTAGTAATTAACGTGATGGCAGCCAGCGGGACGTAAATGATTACGTTAATCGACCACCACAAGTTTGGCAAGTAAACAAACGCTCATTCATCTTTTCATAACGAACGACAGTCGGAGTAAACCTCCCGTAGGTCGTAGCTGAAGCAAGAAGCAAGCTAACGTTAGATGGCCAATGCTGAACTTAACATGTTTACTAACCTATTTTGCGTTCAGCGCGTCTTTGTTTGGGCCTTGTTGTATGAAGTTTTAAAGCCAAAGTTTATGATAAATAGCACAGCAGCTGCTTGTGTTTGTTGTCCTCTCTCACTTGCTGCTGCGCGCAGCAGATGCTACGTGTTACGTAGGCAGGTTATAGGTAACGCTGGGAGGGAATAACAGCAAGCTCATCAGACGTTTCCTAAAAATAAACATTGTTCACGAGTCCCGCACCTCGAGTCCGAGTCGAGTCTGAAGTCTTTTGAGGACGAGTCTCAAGTCGAGTCTGAAGTCAGAGTGTGTGCGACTAAAGTTGCACTTGAGTCCGAGTCTCTAACTCGAGTCCCCATCTCTGTAAATACAGTAGATACATGTTTTCACACTGTGAGGGGTGCCTCCCCATTGCTACTAAGAGCTAATGAGCTCAAGCTTTAGCCCAAAGCGTAACTCAAGGAATCCATGGCAACTTTATTCTCCCTGTTTATAGCCCCCATAGCCCCCACATTATGGGAGCTGTATTGACTCAACTGACACATGATATGTTGACAAAACTCATGTTTGATGAGACACATGCCTCAGGGTGTTCTCTTGTGAAATCTGATGTAGCTGATATCATCAAATCGAAGCAAATAGGAGGTGACGTGACTCATGTGTCCTTAATGTGACATAAACGCATCATTTCTTTCAGGAGTTATTCCCCCAGGCAAAACCTCCCTGTGCCACGTCAGACGAGGGAACCCAAATGCAGCACACAGACTCAGAGGTTAGATGAATAATCCCGGACTTTGTTTCAAAGGTGAGGAATGGAAGATGAGAGGGTGAGGGAGGGTGAGTAGGGCTCCGGCTGGCAATGGTGGAGGGTAAGAGGTATTGGGAAAATAGAGGCTGGCTAAGCAGAGCTGAGCGGGGATTGAAGGCAGGCCGGCAGGAGTCCAGGCGATGATCCTGACACATAAAGGCATTCTGCTGGACAACTAAAGGTACAGAATCAGAGATAACTGTAAAGAGTAAACAGAATCAGATTTTAGGAAGTCCCCAAATATAACATCTGTTTACATTTAAGAGACAGAATTTCCTAGCAGCTGTAGGAATCATGACGGGTGCAAAGGAGGATGTCCATGTAGGGAGGAGGTCTACGTGGACTGATGAGTGAACAAAACACCCGACATTAACATGGCAGACCAACCAACACACACAGCCAGTGTTCAAAGTTAGCTCTTTGCCTGAATTACCCAATGGCCAGAGAAAAAAAAACTCAAGTTGTAATAAAACCATAGGTTGGGGAAAAATTGTGACAAACAAGTCAGTCCCATGAGTTAGCATTTGACTTAGCATTGACTTTACCATTATTTAGCCAAGATCAACATCTTTTAACAGTCTTTTAATCAGGTGCTTTCAGTTGTGTAAACATAACCATAAAAATATTATTTGTGCTACAGTAGGCATGAGCAGATATTATAGGAAAACAAAAATATATTCATTACAAACCTTTTGCATTGCAGATCGATATAAATGTCCCCTTATTGTTAGCTAATCTGGGTGACATACTGTAGTTGCTAATGCTAATTAGTTAAACCTGAACATAATTTTTAGGCAACAAGCTTTAATGAAAAGGTGGTAAGATTTTGTTGCATTCTTTAACAATTCTGACAGATTAAGTTTAATGTTCCCTTTCTACACTGGAGAGTAGACTCCTTTTCTTTCTTTTCCTCCTGCAATTTTTGGGATTTTCTCTTCTCACAGCCTCAAAACCTTGCTCTAAACACTTCACCTTGCTGATGAACACCAGAGTTCATTTGCCCAGAGTCAGTGTTGTCCAGCGGAGTGAACCGAGGACAGGGGAGAGAGTTGGAGGCACTGAGTGATGGAGTGCTGTGAATCACATTGCACAAAACACCAGGGAGGAGCCCACTGACTGGTCTGAATGGGACAAGGACAGGCAGAGAAAAGAGGCTCTTTAAAACTCAATCTGGCCAACCGTTAATGTTTGTCCACAGCTTTTCTGCTGCCATTACTGGAATGCTATTAGCTGGGCCTATTGTACTCTGTGGGAAGAGCTTGACTCAACCAGGCTGCTAAGACGGGAGATTTGTCTATGTGCTTCTTATACAAAAGGTATAGGAACCAAACACTCAGGCCCGCACAAAAGCTGCGTAAACATGATCTTCTTTTTCATAAGGCCAAGTTTTGTGTGAGAGGGAGAGGTGCTGCTTCCGCTGGCTTGTATAATTGCAGGTCTCCACTCCCCACTGTGGATCTGGCCCCAGTTCCTGCTCCCGTCGCTTTGTTTCTTCCTCGGCTCAGGTCCCCCGCCCTGGCTGGGAGCGTTCAGGGAATATCTCCTTCTGTTTTGGGTGTGCCTCTGTACCCACACAGATGGCGATTCAGGCACCCCGCATGTCAAACACCACGCTGGGCTTATCGCTAGTGTTGACTTCACTGGCGGTGACTTCATGCTCCACACGGCGGGCTTTTATTTGCATATACCACGTGAATGAACCAAACAGGGGCTGTTTTGCCACGGGAGGGGGGGAATCCGATAAGAAACAGGAGGGTTTGTCTTTCCGCTCTACCTCTCTGCTGTGGCCGTTCACTCATGATTAACCAGTCAACAAGCAGTGTCTGGAAACTGTGCCAAACCAGCTCTCCCTACATCTGTCAGTGTAAGCAGCCACATCTGTACGCTGTAAAAACACATAATTTAAATTCAATTTAATTCAAGCAACTCATCTTGTATACGCAATAATTACATGATTGTGCCAGTTTTAAGTCAGGTCAACTTTTATTGTCTATTTCTCACATTCAGAACCATTTCACCGCTTAAAATCACAAGTTTGAGCGCAGTCACATTATGACTGTTGAGCTGAATATGATTTGTGCGAGACCACTGATGGGCTAGCTGGTGTTGGAGATAAAATCAGATAAAATCATATAGTTAGTGATATCCAGTCACTGCCGGTCAGTCTCAGTCTCTTATTATTAAAAACATGTCGATACACGTGATATTCGCTGCTGAGATTGACAACTACGACGTATTTACTTACCAGTAAATAAACATGTTTACCTGAAGTTAGCTTCATTTTACAAAGTTCACTCACCTCCAGTTCCCTCTGTAGGCTGTACAGTCCTTTTCATCCAGGAGCTTTTATCCTCAGTTTGTAGCTTATTTTATATGCAGATTGCGTTGCATATAAAACATGTTTGTTTCGGTACAAAGACACACAACAGCTGGCGTTCTCGCAGGATTTGCGGATCATTACTGAACAGTTGTTTAGTGTGTTGTCTAGATATATAAAAATACTTTCTTAGCTTAGCACAAAGACCGGAAACATGGTAAACAGCTAGCCTAGCTCTAGCCAACAGTAACTAAATCTGACCACCAACAGGTCTACAGCTCACTAATTAACCCGTTATATTCGTTATTTAATCTGTACAAAACTGAAATGTAAATATTTCAGTACGCAGTTTTACGGGAGTTATGCCGGACTGTTTCTTGACTGGGACCAATAACTTCCCGGAGTCTCTTGCTGGTTGCCTGGCAGCAGCTCAGAGCCAATAAATAGTTAAAACTGTAAATTGTCATTCTACACATACATTTTTCTATGGATTAAACAAATGACATGTAACATGTTAACTAATGAGCTTTAGGGCAGCTGGGAGATGGATTTTGTTGCCTTTGGACAGAGCCAGGCTAGCTGTTTCCCCCTGTTTCCGCTCTTTATGCTAAGCTAAGCTAACCGGTTGGTTGGACTAGCCTTTTGTTACTGTACAAACATGAGAGGAGTTCTTCTCATTTAACTCTCCGCCAGAAAGCGATTAAGTGTATTCCCTAAAATGTCACCTTTGGTGTGAGAGACCCAGGTTCAACTCCCCACTGTGACACGTCCACCAATGGGTCCCTGAGCAAGACACTAAACCCCTAGCTGCTCCAGAGGCGTGCGACCTCTAACCTATAGCAATTGTAAGTCGCTGTAGATAAAAGCGTCAGTTAAATGGATAAATGTAAATGTAATGTAAAGTGATGTATTCCCTAAAATGTCACACAGTTCCTTGAAAGGGTAATTCCAGTGAGCTATAACTTGGGTCTTATTTTTATAGTTTTGGCCATCTCAGCAATTAACTTTGTGAGTACACATTTTTAGGAATTATGTTCCAAACTACAGAACTAAGACCTAAGCCCTCTCTAAGTTGTGATAAACCAGATATTTCCTTTAACATGCGGTCTTATCATACAAAGGCATGTACCACACCAAGCCAACCGTCCCTATATGTGTGAGTGGGAGCAAACACATCTGGAGGAGGCTCTATTTGTACATCTACATCAACCACTACGCTGTGAATGTGTGTGAGCTTGTACACCAACGGATGTCACCTGGAAGTAATACTAGCCCTGCATTCCAGCACTGATGTGAAGTGTTTTTCATTAGTGAAGGGAAAAGTCCCTCACGTTCATAGAGTGGGCACGGCTGCAGTCCTTCAGCCCATCCTCAGGCTAAACACACTCCATTTTTATCCACAGTACTCAGCCTCCTAACCTTTGTCTAACAGTGTTATAATCCAAACGGCAGGTCACGGTGTGAAAGTGTTTTGGTTTTGAAGAACTGGTTAACCTACAGTTAGAGCTGCTGAACTTGAGGATGAGGAGTAAGATCCACAATTCATCATGTGTTTTGATAAGTTTGCATGAGGATTGACCACTGATTTAAAGCAAGCCTACATGCAGGGTCAGAGAGTAAACGACGGTGTGTGTCTGTTCTGTTGGGTTGCCGGGGGGGGCAGACTGTTGTTTGTGCCTGTTGATAAGACTTTTGTCTGTGCAGATTGCTGCCTCAGCACAGGCTGCAGCCACAGGGATGCCACTGGCTGACAGATGCAGCAGAAGCAGCATGTGTCTGGCAGAGTGGATGTTTAGTCTGCCAGTGCAGCACATGCTGAGCTCATACACTGCAAAAATATATTCTACACCAAGAGGTCTGTCAGTCCTGTATTTTGTCAGAATCTTGTTATTGTTTTTTATTTAAAGCAAATAAATATCTGACACTTCTTGTCAGTTTGTTGGAACGAGGCTGGTTATTCTATCATAAAAATAAAATTCTCATGTGAGGGAAGTTATCCCACACCCTTCACAGATTGATCCTCTTTAATGTTGGCTTCAGTGTGACAGGACGGTTTGGTTAAATGAATGAGTCATTTGGAACTGCATTTTTGTTTAATGAGTTCCGTTGCTTACTCATTAAACAGGATGATGGTGATCACTAGTGTTTTTATCCAAGAGAACCATCATGCTGTCAGTATCAGCTGATCAGTTTTCTGAGGGAATAGTAGTAGAAGTGTGACTTTGTATTATTTTTTGGCAGTTTGTGCACCTAGCTCTGTTTGTGACCTTTATTTCCTATGAATATGTCCTGTTCACGCAACTGTAAAATGAACCACAGGTTGAAAATAAATGTTTCGCTGAACCTCTGAGGGACACACCAGCACCAACGGGACCATTCTTACAAACTGATTTTGTTTGGCCAAGCATTATTCACACCCACTGAACTTTATTCCACATGCATGTAAGGATCATACATTATACAGATACCAGGTATGTCAGGCTGAATTATGGTAGAGAGTTTTTATGATGTAGAACATATCCATGTGACAGAATGGTACAAAAACATCTAAAATCTAAAGGTCCATTTACTACGTGACATGTAAGAGCTAGAGGAGAAACAATTAGTGCATTAATTGAGTAAACATTTTTTTAAATCCTAAGTTAAAATGCTGAACATTTGCACATATGTTTGGGTTTTGAACTGCTGGTCAGATGCAAAAAGCTATTAGAATATGTCACCTTTGCTACTTCAGTATCTGCCTGGTGTTTCCTGTCTCTATGTGTGTGTGTGGTATGTGAGGTATCACTCTCTCTCTCTACTGGCTCCTGATTCACTGTTCAATCTACACACCTGCTCCAAGCTGCACACCTGCAATCCATCCACTAATCAACGCTGTAGTATATCAACCCTGGTTCTTCACCCACTCATCGCCAGCTCTCGATTTTGTGTTCAGGATTGCTGCCATTAATGTCAGTAGTGCAAACAGACCCCTAAACCGCAGCTTGGTGCTGGGTTCAGTGCATTTCTACATTTTAAACAGGCCTTAACATAAACAGCAGTGTATCAATGCCCAGCTGGTAGCAGAGTTTGAAGACAAACGTATTCACAAAATATTCAGATTTATTTCCGTATGTTAGCATGAATGAAAAGACATAAAGCAAGCTGTAAGAGGACTGAGTTCTCTGTCTGCTGATCCAGCCTCACACAGCTTCTATCTTCAAAGGCCTGGACAGTGTTTACATGTCTGCAGCCACTCCTTTGATCGTCCTTTCAGCCAGTTGCTCCCAATTAATGATAAACGTGTGGCGAGAATCTCTGACCCCTGGCTTCAGTAAACATGACTGCTGGGGGGGGGGTGTGTGTGTGTGTGCGCGCTGCATCAGAGCAGCAGCAGCATTTAAACCAGGAATGTAAGGGGCAACAGGAACTGGACCACAGTCACAACTGTGAAGCCCCCCAAGCCTCAGTTATTTCAACTACAAGGCATTCCTTCAGTGTCAGACCATCATTTAGAGCTGCTATTGGATGCTTTAAGTGCCTGCTTACCTTTAATTGGTCATTTGATTGATATGTAGATGCGTGATCCATCATGGTTAACTATCACATTACAGGACCACATGGGCCTGAGTAGGGATATCATATTATAATGATAATGCAACATAATCCAAATATTATGCTGTTATGTGATTTTTTAAATTTTTTCTGCGGTGTGTTTTTGGGTGTCGCTTATACTTCAAGTTCAAACCTACATCCATCTATTCATTTACTCTGGGTTGCAGTGGTAGCAAGCAGTTTTATTCCAGAAAAGAGTCCACATGATCCAAATTGGATTTAGTCAAATCAGGGGTTTGTTGTATGGTGTCTGTAAATACGTTTCATACACATATACTGGTCCAAGTTGACCCTATTAGCTCTAATATGATGCAATCATCACAGTAGGAAAAAAAGTGTTTGTCACGTCAAACATATTATAAACTGAGAACAACTTGGAAAAATGTCATGTCGCTGTATTTTCTTCCTTTCTGGTGGCCCATCATTCTGCAGCCATTGTTGGTGTTCTCGCACTTTTAGAATGAGTTTGGGTTGTCTGCTTTTTTTTATCTGGTCTATTCGAATCGGGTCTGACTGTCCTCAAATCCCTTTCAGATAAGGTCTCTTATTTCTGAAAATGTATTTATGCTCATCAAGTTCCGGTCGGTTGAGTTAAGTCCATTTTAGATCGAGTCAAACAATTTGGACCCACAAAGACCTCTACTCCAATCTCCTTTCAGAAGGTTATTTGAGGGCGTCACTTTCAGGCTCAGCTCCCTCTACACCACAAAATTCTGGTACAACACCAGCGTCACAGTAGCAGCCACACCAACGTGCCCGTTAATCTCGCATTCAATCTTAACTTTACTGGTGAATAATATTTCCTTCACTCAGGGTAGCAAATGGCTCTAAAGCATTTGGGATACAGTATACGCTTTTGTGTGTATGTGTTAAGTGAGGTGTACTCAGTAGTTTTAGGTAACTGATGCACTATTTTATACTGACAAATAGTTTAAAATACAAGCCGCAATAAAGTCACATGCGTTAGGGTTCAGTGCTGTATCTCTTGTTCATTTGTTTAATGAGTTGTGGCGTCATGCAGTTTTGGCTGTGTCAGATGGTGGGAAAATCTTGAGAGGGACACTGTGAGTTGCAGTGTGAAAGTGATCCTAGTCAAACATCAGAATGTGCTCTTTACTTAGCTTTCTTCCTCTAGATTCAGCTATGTAAGACTTGAATGTATGAATAAAATATGCAGTAGGTGAAGCTACAGTGACACAATCAGTGCTTTTATGGCACAAATCTGGAATATTTGTTGTCTTGAATATTTTAGAAAGTTATTTGCCTTCTGTTTTATCAAATGCCTGATTCCACTGTGGAACAATTCTGTGTGTGTGTGTGTGTGTGTGTGTGTGTGTGTGTGTGTGTGTGTGTGTGTGTGTAATGAAGTGTCAGATGGATTAGAGGTTATCTCTGTCACTTATTGTGTTGTTTAATTGGCATAAACTAGCACACGAAGACACAATGTTGCAACCTCTTGCAAAGATGTATTAATCAACTTGATGGATTGGCCATTAATGGCTATTTACAGAACTACTGAAATCTATCTATTCCAGAAAGAGCTATTTACAGTGTAGTGATTTGTAAATTGTATTGACACCATATGAATATCAAGCTATTTGGGACTTTGGTGGTTAGGGCTTTTGCTTAAAAGCAATTTGGTTTTGGCTTTGATTCTCACCCCTGGTTATTACCATGTGGTCCATAATTAGCTTAAAGTGTAAATACATTTTTTATATTACTTTGTAGTTGTCATCCCAACACTTAACATGAAATTGATCAAATTTTATCACCAATTCATAACAGAAGTTATCTCATTGCACTTTTCATATAGAGCAGGCCCAATGTAATATCCACACAGAGATGCAAAACAACAATGAAGGTGGTAGTGGTACAGATATCAATTAAAATGAATGATATTACTACTAATAATAGGACTAATTATAATAATTGTAGCAGCTGGTGTCGAGTTGGAAGACAGGGGCAGTAGGTGGCCTGCGACCACATATCCGGAACCCACAGCTCTGGAGACAGACACACCAGCAGAAAGACTGATGGCAAACGGGACATTTCCCTGCCCCTACCATTAAAGCCTGATGCTTGCAGTTGTTAGATTACCCATGCGTGCAGCTGTTTACAGTGAAAACATCTTCCAAGCTATAAATACTCTATGAACTATTCCTGGAAAGAGTCTTTTTCTTGTTTAAACAAATAATTTTAAGCAATGGAGCATAACACATAATGGGAGCTTTAAGGTGAATAAAATTTTTCAGAGAAACAGCGAATGTTGATATGAGACAGATGTATTTATCATGACTGGGGGGGAGGATTAGCAGCTCTGTGATTGTGTTGCTGTCTTTGTCTGGACACATCAACAATAGGAACAGAAAGCAGATAATCTTTTGCCATGTAAAAGGAAGTGACCCTAGATTTTCATTTCAACACCAGTATGAAAATGTCAACTCTGTTGTGTGTTTCATATCCTCCCACAATAGAGCCATCAGATTTTTCCCATTGCCAACAGAAAAAAGTATGTGAACCCTTTGAAATTACCTGAATTTCTACATAAATTGTCCCAACAATAGACAAACACAGTCTGCTTAAACTAATACCACACAAACAATTGTGTTTTTATTGAACACACCGTGTAAACATTCACAGTGCAGGGTGGAAAAAGAATGTGAACCCTTAGGCTAATGACTTCTCCAAAAGCTAACTGGAGTCAGGAGTCAGCCAACCTGGAATCCACTAAATGAGACGAGATTGGAGGTGTTTGTTAGAGCTGCCCTGCCCTATATAAAAATAAAAACAAAAACAAAAAAACACACAAATTTTATTTTTGCTTTTATTGAAGCATTGTCTGATGTGAACCATGCCTCAAACAAAAGAGTTCTCAGAAGATCTAGGATTAAGACTTCTTGACTTGCATGAAGCTGGAAAGGGTTACAAAAGTATCTCTAAAAGTCTCGATGTTCATCAATCCGACATTGTCTTTCACAAAAGTGAGTGCACCCCTCACATTTTTGTAAACATTTGATTCTATCTTTTCATGTGACAACACTGAAGAAATGACACTTTGCTCCAATGTAAAGTAGTGAGTGTACAGCTTGTATAACAGTGTAAATATGCTGTCCCCTCAAAATAACACATTAATGTCTAAACCGCTGGCAACAAAAGTGAGGACACCCCTAAGTGAAAATGTCCAAATTGGGCCATATATCCGTTTTCCCTCCCCGGTGTCATGTGACTTGTTAGTGTTACAAGGTCTCAGTTGTGAATGGGGAGCAGGTGTGTTAAATTTGGTGTTATGGTTCTCACACTCCCTCATACTGGTCACTGGAAGTTCAACATGGCACCTCCATGGCAAAGGATCTCAAAAAAATGGTTGCCGTGAAACTGAGCTGCAGCACGGTGACCAAGACCATACAGTGGTTCAACAGGACAGGTTAAACTCAGAACAAGCCTTGCCAAAGAAGTTTAAATTAAAGTTTTTAATTTAGTATTATCATCTGGTGTTAGCTGTCTTTACTCAAGGTGATGAGGACCGCCTCTGCTGTAAAATACTGCTGGGTTGGCAACCTTGGTTTTTGCCTTCTCCAGCTTAGTATTTGTTTGTTGCTACTTTCACTTCAGAACCTTCTTACATAATTTCTGTTGGAGATCCTTTTGGATGCCATGCAAATGTTGAAGACAGCTGTATAGACAAACTCAATAATCTCATTATGGTCTGTACATCATATCAAAGTGCATTATTCGGGGACAGTGATATTGCTTTCGCTTCCATTGAATGAAATCCTGTAGGCTATGGCTGCGACCTCAACAGTATGTGCTGTAACACGGACTGAGGTGGCGCACTTGTCCTTTTTCAAGTCAGAAAAAATGCCACAAGTTCTTACTTTAACATGCTGGATGTTTTTTTGACTTGTGCTTGTGCAAGTCATTGACTTGAAATGTGACCACACTTTGGATTGTCTTGTTAACAACTGTGATGCCTGTAGTGTCAGCAAGAGAGATGGGAACAAAACGTTGGAAAAGGGATCCAAAATGGGGTTGGCTATCACCCATAATTTAGGATGGTTTTCAGTCACATATTGTATAGTCCAAGCTAGTAATGCCAACAAACGTGTATATCCTATGCTTTTTCCCTCAGTTAGGCCAGCCTGTCTGTGGCTTTTGGGGTATATACATTAGAATGGAAAAGACAACAGCTGAGTGGGTTGATCTGTTCCAGGTAGGTCAGAGCTCCCGAGCAGGTCCTTGTACTCTGTGGGGTTTTTTTTCATTGGTTGCTGATAATCACAGAGAGGCCAGCTGGGGGATCTGAGAGGGAAGGAAAGGCTCCGTGGCTGCCAGCCAGCTGGCAGCATGCTAACTTTGGAGGGGTTGTTTTGGTTGTTGGAGGAAGCGGTCCCTGGATATCTACTGCAGGCCCCAGCACTGCCCTGCTGCACCTGGTATTTTTACACCAACAGTGATCGTGGCAGTAATTTCGCTCAGCCAACACCACATCCAAAGCACACAGAATGTTAGTCCTGTTTTTTTTTTAAGTAAATGTGCAACACTAAAATGATAAAGATCTCATAGACCTTCTAAGCTGGTATCTGTTGGCAGATTAGGTTAAGGCTTTTTCAGTAATACTGACACCTCTACCTTTTAGAGATTTTCAAGGATGTTCTACACAGATGTTCTTATGTTGTCCATCATAAAGAAAACAGATCCAAACAGAAAAATGTTCCGTAGCAGGATACAATGTTAAGTGGAAATAGGGACAATTATCTATAGTCCGTGGGACAGTTCAGAGAAAGACGATGGCACAGCGCAGGACATGAGTGCTCTGCATCAGGCGAGTAAAACCACCCAGAACATCATTAGAATTCATCTACTGAGGTTCAGTGATATCAGTGAGGTGAGATGACGGCACAGAGCCCGAATGATACAAAAGACCCGCCAAAGCCAACGAGTGACACAAGGTACATGATAGGTACAGTTTTAAAGGAAAGCCACTAAGATGAAATGTGTCCATATGGATTTTTTAAGACATGTAATGTGTGTTTAACAGAAGTGAAACACATGGTGTTTTCAGATGCACCTGTCTTCCAGCTAAATGCTTTCCAGATACAGTGGAAGTATGGGACACATGTTTTTTTTCCAGGTTTTAAGAGTGCCTATAGCAATTATTCCCAAATCCATCAGATCTGGTCCTGGTTTACATTACTATTGTAGGTATTTTTAATGAAGTCTTGAGTATTTTGAATTTCTGTACTTCCCTAGTTTAAATTGAATGAGAATCTTTAATGTATATAAATAAGTGAAATCTTTAGGGCTGGGCACGTTAATGCCTTATTGTGTAAACGCATTGATTAATGCCGACAATTATTTTATCGCACATTAACGCAGTTTTTATTATATTTTTGAAAGTCCATTGCTCACTGGCTCTGAATACACATACTGTCAAACCATGGGTCACAGGAGGGGCGGGATTGTTGATCAGCCACCCAAACAAGCAGCGGAGGGAGGCTTCGGCAGACTACAGCTTCTGTGCGCAACACAGTCGTAGCCTATTTAACTTCATTTACAATTACAGGCTGCATACCTTTACCTGATAGGCCTTCATCTAGTTTTGTAGGGACTCTCTGCCATGCGAATTCCCTCCTGTTGATGTCCTATTTAGTAAACCGTAATAGATTCTGGAAACTCACAAACAGCGAGGATCAGTATCTCTTCCAATAAATTGTGCTGTGCGTCGTGTACAAAAAGTTCAAGACAATTCAACTTCGGCGGCGGGCATGTGTGTGATGGGAGCGCACCCGTTTGTCGCTACACCTTGTGCTCGTCCACCTTCATTGGGACACTTACTACTGAACATACATTTCTGCTGATACCTGTTCAGAAAAAAAGAAAACCGATTTATATATGTTAACCTGTTACTTAGAAGGTGCCTGATCGTGGCTCTGGACTCTGATGGTAACTTGTTTTAACAAGCTAGATAAAAGGTAAGGCAGTGGCAAATGGCTTTGGTTTTACATTTCATTTGATTACAATAAGTTAAGTTGATTTAAAAGAAATATTTTATTGCTACTGTGTAAAGGGAATACTGCTGGTAAAAAGCACCTGATTTGTTTAAAGTGTTTGCAAACCACATGTTGTTGCACTTTTTTGTGTATATAGCAGTACATTTAAATTAAAAGTGCGCAAAACACTACTTTAGAATTCATTATTCAATTTTGCGCATAACAATGTGATTAATAGCAGAAAATCAAGCAATAAATCGCGATTAAAATTTTTTTATCATTGCCCAGCACTAAAAATTTTGTCTCTTAATGTTATTATGCTGTGTATATCTTAATAGTGTATGCAAAAATCTGAAGCCTTTCAGCTCAGGAATTTATGAAACACTCTGATACACTTGGAAAGCTAACACACCCATCTTCAGCAATTAGTTCTCCCCATTTTTTACTGTAGGAGATCAACATTTAGGTAACAGACCAATTGTGTGCAATAACTTCCTTAATTATACCATCATCTTTTGTGTGATACCACCAACAAGCTAAGACTCTCAAATTCACTAAAATTTTTGGCAATTTTTTATGCCTCTGCACCAGCAATAGTCATGTCCAGAGGCATTATATTTTGTCCATCCATCACTCCTATTCTCGTGAACGTGATATCTCAGGAACGCCTTGAGGAAATTCCGTAAAATTTGGCTCTCAAGGAAGAAGTGATTAAAATTTTGCGGTCAAAGGTAAGGGTCACTGTGACCTCATGTCCGTGCCATTCTCATGAGCGTCATGTCTCAGGAACGTCAGGAAGAAATTTCTTCAAATTTGGCACAAACATCTATGTGGACACAAGGATGAACTGATTAGAATTTGATTGTCAAAGGTCAACTTCACTCTGACATCCTAATGTCCTGGAAAAACACTGGCCATTTTTCAGCATCATAATTCAGGAACAGAAGGGAAGACTTTGACCATATTTCACAGTTGGTTGGACACTCAATCTTTATAAACAGATATCTGCATATCTGTAGGCATGGGACAAGATTTTGGTATCGGAGGCATTCTGGTTTCCATTTTTAGTCCATATGTAGTCTAAGTAGTATTGGCCAATCACATTTTAGAGGGCTTTGGTTGCATGCAGGTAAACGGTCCATGTGGAGTGCAAAATAAGCAGAAGTCATTGGCCGAAATGTAATCTCAGAACCGATCGGCTATCATCTGACCACAATTTAGCAGTATCAGTATAATTTATCAGGGTTCCTTAGAGAATAGCTTTATATTATCTTAAAAAATGTCCATAATCCAGATATATGTTGGATACACCGAAGCCCGGAAACATTGGCAGTTGCCCCCAGAGGCTAAATCGACATCAGGCGATAATGCTGACCGCAAATGGCGTATGGTAGCACGCCTAGCTAATTGTGATCCTGTGATTAAGTGAGTTTTACCTACAGCTCACAGAGAGGCTTGGCCACATTTTGTGTAAGAATACATCTTTACATGGTAATCAATTACATGTGTACCTGTTAAATATATCTGATTACCCTTCACTTCAACACTGTATATTCACTGCATTCATGCATACTATGCATCATCAGTATGGTGCTAACTTCCATTTAGCCCCCACCAAAAAACTCTTTATACCTTTTATTCAGTTACTTCCATGTATTCACTAGATGGGTCTGGACAGACATGAATGTAAACTGCAACCTGACTGGTTGGG
This sequence comes from Micropterus dolomieu, assembly GCF_021292245.1. Classification (NCBI taxonomy): domain Eukaryota; kingdom Metazoa; phylum Chordata; class Actinopteri; order Centrarchiformes; family Centrarchidae; genus Micropterus; species Micropterus dolomieu. The sequence goes on from NC_060159.1 coordinate 3,057,382, forward strand.
GAAGACATGCAACCATTCTGAACAATTACAGGTGCTGGTCATATAATTAGAATATCATCAAAAAGTTGATTTATTTCAGTAATTCCATTCAAAAAGTTAAACTTGTATAATGTATACATTCATTCCACACAGACTGATATATTTCAAGTGTTTATTCCTTTTAATTTTGATGATTATAACTGACAACTAATGAAAACCCCAAAATCAGTATCTCAGAAAATTAGAATATTGTGAAAAGGTTCAATATTGAAGACACCTGGTGCCACACTCTAATCAGCTAATTAACTCAAACTGCAAAGGCCTTTAAATGGTCTCTCAGTCTAGTTCTGTAGGCTACACAATCATGGGGAAGACTGCTGACTTGACAGCTGTCCAAAAGACGACCATTGACATCTTGAACAAGGAGGGCAAGACACAAAAGGTCATTGCTAAAGAGGCTGGCTGTTCACAGAGCTCTGTGTCCAAGCACATTAATAGAGAGGCGAAGGGAAGGAAAAGATGTGGTAGAAAAAAGTGTACAAGCAATAGGGATAACCGCACCCTGGAGAGGATTGTGAAACAAAACCCATTCAAAAATGTGGGGGAGATTCACAAAGAGTGGA
>NC_060159.1:3058083-3069269 GCF_021292245.1 Micropterus dolomieu
GTTGATTTATTTCAGTAATTCCATTCAAAAAGTTAAACTTGTATAATGTATACATTCATTCCACACAGACTGATATATTTCAAGTGTTTATTCCTTTTAATTTTGATGATTATAACTGACAACTAATGAAAACCCCAAAATCAGTATCTCAGAAAATTAGAATATTGTGAAAAGGTTCAATATTGAAGACACCTGGTGCCACACTCTAATCAGCTAATTAACTCAAACTGCAAAGGCCTTTAAATGGTCTCTCAGTCTAGTTCTGTAGGCTACACAATCATGGGGAAGACTGCTGACTTGACAGCTGTCCAAAAGACGACCATTGACATCTTGAACAAGGAGGGCAAGACACAAAAGGTCATTGCTAAAGAGGCTGGCTGTTCACAGAGCTCTGTGTCCAAGCACATTAATAGAGAGGCGAAGGGAAGGAAAAGATGTGGTAGAAAAAAGTGTACAAGCAATAGGGATAACCGCACCCTGGAGAGGATTGTGAAACAAAACCCATTCAAAATTGCATTGCCTTTGGAAATCAAGGTCCCAGAGTCTGGAGGAAGAGAGGAGAGGCACAGAATCCACGTTGCTTGAAGTCCAGTGTAGTTTCCACAGTCAGTGATGGTTATGGTTAGTTATGGCACTATCAGAGCAACCTGGGCTCTCATAACACCTGAGCAGTGCCACAGACTGATCGACTTCATGCCACTCCGCATTGCTGCAGTAATTCAGGCAAAAGGAGCCCCAACTAAGTACTGAGTGCTGTACATGCTCATACTTTTCAGTTGGCCAACATTTCTAAAAATCCTTTTTTTGTAGGGTTCTTAAGTAATCTAATTTTCGGAGATACTGAATTTGGGATTTTCATTAGTTGTCAGTTTTAATCATGACAATTAAATGAAATAAACATTTGAAATATATCAGTCTGTGTGTAATGAATGAATATAATATCCAAGTGTCACTTTTTCACTTTTTGAATGGAATTACTGAAATAAATCTACTTTTTGATGATATTCTAATTATGACCAGCACCTGTACACAGTAAACAAGTACCTTTTGCTGCGACAGCTACAATGGGGCAATAATTCTTGTTAAATTCAAATATGGGCACAGTAAGGAGATCACTGTGCCATATACTGTAAGATTGTCTGCCACTGGCCCGAGCATGGCAGTGATGTGTAAAAACCAGGGACTAGGTCCTACTGTTGCCACCTATACAGGTAATTGCTGTGATTGGTAAGTTTCTCTGGCAGTCAGGGGTGCTCGGGTTTGACTTTGAGATTTACCAAACTTGCATGTTTGTCACTGACCTCCTCTCTTATACATTCCATTCAGTGGATGCTTTTATCCATTTTCTGCACTATAAGTGCATATTGTCAACTTGTAGAAGTGAATCCCAACCCTGACAATATTTTCACTATGAACTATGACCACGCTGCTTCTTTCCCTCATACATGCACACCATCATCAGAGAATGGTGTAAATTGGCAGCAGCTTCCTGTTAGGAATGCTGATGCAAATAAAACAAAACAAACCCACAAACAGCCTGAATACCTGAATTATGATTAACAGTGTATTTCCTGTTTTTTTTTGTTTACAATGGTCCAATTCTATGTAGAAATGTATAGAGTTAAAGAAAACAGCCTATATTTATGCTCTGTTCAACACATTTTAACAAGCCTGGACATAGTGCAGGGTTGCCAGAAGAGTTCCTGTCAATAACATGAATAATGAATGCAAAACTAAGTAGAATTGTAGGTAAGAGAAGGCACCGGAGGAAATTATTTTCTTCCACAATAAATTTGCTCCTCTGCATTAGGCTTTGTTCAGTAGTGATGTGGAAGTCATGACTGAATTGTTAGAAATGAAAGACTCTTTTTCTGACTCAGGAGTCACAAGTCCTCATCTCCACTAACTCGTTCACTGACTCGCCCCTCCTACCTGCTACTAGCTAGTGCGAACTGTGAAGACGACACAAGACCACGTGTCACTCACACTAATGAGCCAAAGGTCTGATTCACTCACTCAACCGCAAGTTCCATGCCACAGCCAGTAACTGTCCATTTATTTTAATTTGTCCCCTTTTTAGTATTTAACAAATGCTTCACAAAAAGTGATGGAGACATGTCCCCAGGATCCCCAGCGTAAATTACAACTATGAAATGAATCCAATATTTGTGCACTAAGAACTCTTATGGTATGAAATCAGCGTTGCGCCACTACTACAACAGTGGCGCAACGCTGACACACAGACACGGTCCTTGTCTCATACACAACTGTCTCCCCGTTGCTGTTGTAACATTCACTGACCAGGAACCTGCAGGCGGGTCTTCCAGGTCTGCTATTTCATTAGTGCTTGCCAAAGTGTGAGCGCCACTGACCTCGGCCTCAACCACCACTTGTCCGTGTCTCTGGCTTTCTGAATTTGAGACACTTTCCCATTCTCAGGTGACGAGCTAGCGTTAGCTTGTTGGTAACCCGTCAGACGTTTTGGGTCTCTTTCCTAACTGACTGATACGCCCAGAGCTTGGATGGCAGAGCTTGTGCACCGCGAACACTCCACAGTCTAGAGCGTAAATCTAAACACTGACATAAATAGTAACGTTACCTGTACTGCCATGTAACATCAGAGTCACACCAAATGGAGTAAATTTATAAAGTCACACACATAAAAAGTGTTTATTTATGACGTTATGGCATTTATTTAATCCTATGAAAGGACAAGAACAAATTCAAGACCTTGGTAAACGAAATTTAATACTTAAGGCCTTCTTTTTGGAATATGAAATTTAAGATTTTTAATACTTTTAAGACCCTGCAGGTACCCTGGTTTAGGTGCAGTCTGTGTCACCTTTATCCACAGGATGTAGGCACATTTATTCAATAAAAAATGTGGCGTGTCACACTGAAGCCAGTGTTATCACACTAAGACACAATCAGTCTTTACTGCAGACATTTTAACATTTGTTGTCCAGCTTTTCATTATTTTAAATGGCAATTGGCTGCAATTTATGTGTGTCTTTGTTTGGACATTTGGGAATCCCTCCAAGCCCCACAGTGAAAAATGGCAAACGTATTATTGGCCTGGAGTCTGATTTGGAAATAATGGCTGTAGCACATGAGGGCAGAATCATTTGAATATAGATTTCATGGAAGCATGGAGTGTAAGGTTACAATCTGGATGGTGCTCACAGATTGATGTCGATTGGCTGCAATAGTTTGTCATATTTCTTACACTGAGATTTGGAAACGACAAGAAATGCTAATTTGAAGTCTGTCCTTTTTTGATCAAAGTTGTTCTAAGTGACAGAGTCCTGACTTATGAGAAAAGAATAAAGGATACTTAACATTTTCTGCGCTGAAATTGTACTGTTTTGTAAGTATTTTGACTGGCATGAGAACAAAATTAGTCATTTACAATGAATGCGATAAATCTTCATATATGGGAAGCAGAACCAATAAATGTTTGGCATTATTGCTTAATAAATTATTGTTACTGATTCATTTTCTGTCTATCAACTAATAGAATTCTCTTTTCAGCTCTTGCCTGAAATTTCTGGAATGATTTACAAATTTTATTGTATGGAGCCTGTATTATTATGGATATCTGGACAAAAAAAAGATCAGTGTCAGTTCACCTGAACACTGTAAAAAAGGGCATCATTCTTGATTTGTAGTGACACCCCAAATCCATGTTCTCCCCAGATTTCCTCATACTTGGACAAACAGTTTCCTTGTGTTGACAGATAATGCTAATAAGATCACATCAATGCACTCTACCAGTTTTGAGCAAACTTGTGGTAGCTCCCTAAACCCCTCTATGGCATTCCTCTCACTGAAGATAAGAAATGATGCTGTAGAGCACAATGAGCACATTATGTCCCGTCACACTTTGAATTCCCTTTGACGGATTGAAGGAAATTCTTTGTTATGTAACACACAGGCACTGCTAACCATGCCTGGATTTAATCCCACGTCTGGAGCTACTTTTGCGTCAGGTTTATGGGAAACAGGTGAAAAATGTGCCCCATGCTCTACAGATCATCAGGACCTTAGTGAATTGACTGGAATTAAACAATTAATCTCAATTTTTATCCTTGACAAGACCTCTATGACCTCTTTCTGTTGTACTCCCTCAGTGGCTGATTGTGAGCCCTGTATGACTGGGAATGTGAGCTCCCCCCCTTCTTGCTCTAGGACATATGTACATTTTCTCTGTGGAATGCCGGAAAGGCATTGTTGTCTTCTTTTGAAAGGTCTTCCAAGGTCTATGAATGTTATGTTCTCAAGCCCTCTCTGTAGTGTAATTCACAGTCCACTAATTGCTGTAGTTGGAGTTTTCATGGAAAGAATGAAAAGGATGTGGTCACAGTTACTTGGGATTTGTCTGGAGGGATAAAGGCATCAGTGGGCACGTGAACAATGTTGAAGGGGGATACAAAAGGAGTAGCTATGAATCAGAAACCATTACTAAATGCCATGGCTGCTGAGCTGAGAGTCATTCAATTTGTTCAGTAAAGTCCTTACAGTCACTCACACAAAGGTTCTTGACCTGATTGTAGTATTTATTGTACTTTGTGTTTGTAATTTTGCAGTTTTTCTTTTTAGTAGGCAAAACACAAGACCAAATATCACAAAACTAAACCCTCTTGTATTTGACTAACTGACAGTAACTTGTTGTTTAAAGCTGGGCCGCACAGCAGCACATATTGGTAGCTCCAATTGGCAGATAGATGTAACTGTTTACATGTGAATCTGAAAAGTATTTTGTGGAAGAATTTTGGATTCAACGCCATGGCGTCACCTGTTAGCTTATTAAGTGAGGCAGTGGCACTGCAGTTGAACTCTACACTCTACTGAACAGCTGACAATTCTACTATGTACTTTCAGATTAGACTATGTGGGCTGTCTTTAGATTAATTAGATAGTATTATATTTATTTATTCGTTATAATTCTTTTAAACTTGATTTTTTGAAAATGTGTGAGCGTTAACTAGTGCTAGTGAGCTACGCTGTGCTTTACACTTTTCTGTGCTAAAAGTTGGTGATATCATGACTACTTTGTATGTAGGGTGTATTGCAATGTCACACTTTCAAGAGAGGTACAAGCTACCAGTCTTTATATAGCTTCAGTTAGTTACTTTCATAATTTTAAGTAGTGGGGAACACAGCCTTGATTATGACATTGTAATCACAGAATGTATAAAAAACAGGATTGTTTTATAGTATTAGTATGTTAAGCTGTAATAGTGCACAACCTATCCCTTTCATAACCTGGCCCCTCATTCATTCTGGCTGTCCTGACTTAAATAAATGTAGAGACAGTACAACCTCACCTACCCTTCCAAGGTGTATGGAAAATGGACATAGTCGGAACAAACTTCAGCAACACTTGATTATATTATTGAGTAAAAAGGAAATCAGTGGAGCTGAGGTGGAGCAGGTGAACAGTTTCAGGTTCCTGGGAATCAGCATCACAGAGAAGCTGACATGGTCGTCTCACGTCTCCACGCTGGTGAAGAACGCTCAGAAACGACTGGATTTCTTGAGGAAGCTTAAGAAGGCCAAATTCCCACGCCAAGTTCTTGTCAGCTTTTACAGAGCAGCAATAGAAAGCATGCTGACTGGAAACATCACTAACATGGGATGGGCTCTGCAGCGGGTGATTAAAACTGCTCAGAAGATCATTGGTACCCATCTCCCGAGCATCAGTGATATCGGTGAGGTGACTACGCAGAGCCCAAAGGATACTAAAGGACAGCACCCACCCAGCCACAGCCTGTAAAAGGTAGTTTTTTTGGTAATTTTACATTTTACAGACAGTTGTGTTATCCGCTTCTTCAGAAAATACCCTTTTACGGTAGAAGTAGGCAAGCTAGCAAAGCTAATGACAAACAGCCTTTACGTTAGTCTTTTGGGTGTGTCATTATCTGATATCCTAGCTCTCACAGACTCTCCGCCTGAATAGCAAAATGACTAGTTACATCTTATCCAGTGTATCTTGAGAAATTATCGTGGAAATTTTGATGTCAGGCAGTGAGCTAATCAGGCTGTGTGAGGAAAACAGATGCTTTATCTCAACTAAGTGTGTTTTTCCTGTTCATTTGTAGTTAAGAATAAAAGGTCCTCAGGTGTTCCCAGTGATAGGAACTTCACTGGTTAGGCCTACACTGTCATCTTGTGTAAATGGGGAGTTCAGTTACAAGTGACAACAGGGTTGGCTGAGAGTCTCTGGCTTGTGTGTCAGCAGTGTCTTTGGAAGAGTAAAGGCAGTTCAAGACAGAAACTGCCTGAGGCTGTCACAGCCGCTCACACATCCCTATAAAAGAGACAATTGTCTTTTTATTCAATTGTCAATTTATTTTTCTAATTTCGGTGTTGACGTTTCTTACAGCACCCTTCATATTTATAGCATGAGATGCTGTTATGTAGCCACTATTCTCTAAGGCTGTTTGGTTTAGTTAGAGTGTGTTTGTTGTAACCATGGCAACAGTAGTCAGCCTTTTTACATGGGCTTGACATATTCAAATATTGCACTTTATCACCTGTTGCTTAAAACAGCATTATGCAAATGTGTAGCTGCAGTGAGTTCAATGGTTTTGCATGTTAAGTCTATTTATTTCAAATCACATGCGCTCTTGATGACCATTTTTCAAAGCGCATGTAGCGTGTATGAACTCTTGGTCCACAAATGTGTTTTTACTGTGTTATGAAAATCAATATGCAGAGAATTGAAACTTGTTTGAGACACAGCCCCGGTCTGCTCACAATGTTGTCTGTGTTAACTATTGTGTTGTAATAATAATAATAATAATACCCCGCCTTTCGCCCAATGTCAGCTGGGATTGGCTCCAGCCCCCCGCGACCCTGTACGCAGGATAAGCGGTTGATGATGGATGGATTAGAATAATAATGTATGGAGCTAAAAGTAACTGCCTGATAGGTAGCAAAAGTATATTTAGTTATTTCTTTAAATTTTAAATAATGTGTAGTAAACTGACAACAATATGGCAAAAACACATGTGAGAGCCAAATATCCACTCAGCATCACTGGTGAACTCTCTGCTAGAGCTGCACTGAACTGACTTCAGGTCCTCGCAGAGAAGCTTTACCCAGAGTCCCAGGCATGGTTCAGAGCAGGAGAAGTGCAGAGAACAGGAGAAAATCTCTCTATAAAAGCTTTCGACCTTGTGAGCAGAGTAGTCTCTTCCAGATGGTTGAACGGATAGGTTGCCCCCGAAAACCCGTCCACATCCTCCGGTCCTTCCACACATGCAAGGCGCCATCCATTTGATCAGTCCACCTCAGACCCCTTCAAAATCTGTTGTGGTGTCAAGGAGGAATGTGTTCTGGCACCATGCCACCATGGGGTATTCTTTTTCCTACCTCCTACGGTAAGCCTTTGGAACATCAACTGAGGGGGTCTACCTACTAGGGGTGTGGAAAATAATTGATTTTAGATGCATCGCAATGCGGACTTGGACGATTATGAATCAATTTACAAATGTCAATAATCGATTATCTAGAGGTTAATTAATAACGTAATGTTGACAGAACGAAAAAGGCGGAACTCGGAAATGTGGAAGAGCAGCTCCGGATCGTCTGTGGTGCACACAAGAGACCTGTGGTTCTTCCTGTTCGGCACAGACTGTTGATTGACTACTGCTACCAAACTTTACACATAATAAATAAAATCAATGCGCAACTAACATTATTGATTTTAACCCGCACCCACTTAGCGAGCGTCCTCTCCTCCTTCTTCAAAGGCAGTAAATGTACAGTGTAGGTCACAGCGTGTCTGTTTTCCAACTGCTGGATAAGTTAAGGCAGGTAGTGCTTGTTAAATACTTTGCTGTAAAAGTACCAAGTAGTCACACAGTGAGAAAAATACATCTTTATCCAATTTGTTTTACAATCGCATCGTATCCCTCATAATCATAATGACGTGCCTAGAAATTCCCATAGTTGAGGTGATGTATCGAGGAATCGAATCATTGACCTGATAATCACAATCGAATTGTGAGAACAGTGAAGATGCAAACCCCTACTACCTACTCACAAGGACAGATTGTAATGTTGTGGCTCGACTGGAAGCTTAAACAAAGGTCAGATCGATCATCGTACATGTCAGGCTCTTGCTTGATGTACTGAGCGCAGCAGTGGCAGCACACTCCCAGGGGCACCTGCCAAGCCTCATGGACAGGTTCACCCAAGCATGTCAGGGGGCATGGGAGAGACAGAATTTTAAAGAGAATAGTCAAAATCGAACCAGCAGCGGATTTTAGTGGGTCAAGCTTCAACTCTGGATCCTACATTTATAATAATCCACCGCAGCTGTTCCTTTCAGCTCTATGGAGCCATTATTTTTGGTTTAACAGCACGCAACTTTACTTTTTTGGTTTACTGTCAGTACCCTCATCAGGTGTTCGTGTATTTCATGGGTTTTCACTAAGAGCACCATCTAGTGGTTGATTGGCGGCAACATTTTCGTGCAGCCTCCATGTAGCATGGGAAACTACTGGCACAAGTTTCATTTTAATTTGACAGAAGTATGCGGATATATGACATCACTTCCTGTTTGTCTGCAGTGTTGGGCTGTCCCCAACTAAAGATTTACATAGTCGAATCAGAATTGTCAAGTCCTGCCTATAGTCGAATCGTGTGTGCTGCCGACAACTGCCTGCACGTCGCGGGTCTATTTCAAGTAGCCGGCTATTTAAAAACGATATAATATTCTTTGTGTGGTTTATCAACGGTGATAAATTATCCAAAAGTCCCGCGAGGTGTTGACAACTCGGCACAACATTAGTGAAGCTGGAGCTCTGTCTCTTCAGCAAGTGTTCCTCTTCTGTCACTACACACATTCACGCTACGCCTACACATGCGACCCAGGGTTAGGGTTACAATTCTGGATTTATTTACGCACTTTAAAAACATTTAGAGTTTTTTTTTTTACATGTTTATTTACAGCATTAAACAATGAAATGTATATTAATTAATAATTTGTATATTAATAATGGGCTGTATATTAACTTATTCGGAAGAAAACTAGTAGTTCTATGTAAAATCAGATGTTGAGCACCCCCATATGGCCAAAATGGCATGATCCTTGTTTCGCATCGAAACTTCAACTGTCAGCCCTACTGCAGTGTAGAGGAAGTTGTTCCTTTATAACTTGCACATGTTTTGGATTATCAAAATTGTTTTAATAATTTTTGATACATGGAAAATTTTATGCAGACTGCTTACCGCCTAGGTATATCAAGAGATGCAGCTCATTTCAGGGAATGCAAGCATTTTTGAATGTGCAACAAAATATGTGGGAATGCCTTGATTTACCTTGATTATAGCGCCACCTGCTGGTGGTCATGTGTAATTTTTTGTGTCTGTGCAGCAGTCTATACCTCTCCTGTGAATTTCACTTATGTAACGTTTACAGTTTAGGCTGCAGTATGACGATCAGTTGGGTTCCCCGCACCGCTGGTATAGGGATCCATGCTGCCTTGCATGCGTGGCCCTGAGCCCCCTTGGGCTTGGACCCCTAACAAGTTAATGTAACAGAAAGGAAAGTTAAACCTTTTTTTAAATATATTAAGGCTTTTGAAGTCTGAAGATTGGTAGAACTGATATACTTCTTTTAAACCTGTTCAGTGACTCAGTTTACTGGTAAAGACTCATTTATTTCTCCTGTCAAGGTTGTGAATCAGAATGACAAGTTTTACTGCTTTACCTTTTGCTCAGCACCTGATTAGCATTTTCCTTTGAATGTATGATACTAAAAAAAATGATAGTTATCCATCTCTCCTCATTGGCTTTTGTCTTTCTGTGGTGCTGGAGAACGAATGGGAGGAGTTGTTTCCGACACTGTCAAAGATTCACCAGGGGTCTGAATTAGGTTTTGCTGAAGCGGGAGATGATCTGTGTTGTGTATCAGCGGTTGGGAAGACTTCAGTGCTGTATCTTCAGATATATATAGCTGAATCACAACCACAGTCTCTGCGTTACACTGTATGAACATAGGGCTTCAGTCTTTGAACACGATGCTCATGTTGATTGTACTGCCAAAGAAGAGATTGATTTCTCAGTCCTAATAATAAGGTCCTTAAAAGTGCTTGAAATTGCCTACCGGAATCTTTTTTGAGTTTGAGCCTTGTGCTCTCCCTCCTTTCAGAACTGGTCATGGCTAAACGACTCAATTAGATAAAAATTACTTTTGTGTAGTTTACACGGGCCTGATGAAGAACACACATTTGAGTGAAGTGACATGTCAGAAGTATGAAAACACAAAGGCGTAGCCAGGGACAGGTTTAGACAAAGGTAAGAAAATTGTGGTGGATTCTGCTGGTTGTCTAGTCCAGTGGCAGACTTAAAAAAGGCACAGACATATGCTACATTTATTACATTACAAATTCCCAAAATTTTGGGTGATGTATATGTTCCATAATATTTTGTATAACCATGAAGTAACAAGTGTGGTTGGAAAGCCCATTTTCTTCTGCCTTTGGATGAACTCTTTGGAATCCCTGTGTCTTCTTGATGACGTCTTGTGAATTTATTGTAGGTGGCATTTCTTAGATTCTGGTTTATGAATACTACACAGATGTTTATCTGGACATTAAACCCAGCCATTTGGAAACTGCCTCTGTACAAGTGAAGTCAAATTTTTTCAATATCTTCCTAGTCCTGTTAAATAAAAACCCAGAGGAAAAAGGGAAAGGACCAGGAAGCAAATAAGAAAAACATGAGTTCCTGAGAAATTAAACAATAACCAGTATTAGCTGTCTCACAGACATCCACAGAATTAACACAGGTTGAGTCAGTGTTACAGTAAATATCCCAAATGATTGTGGGTTAAAAGAAAAAAAAAAAGACTGCAAACGCATGTAACAGTCAAATTCAAGCAAGAGCAGGTCATCCACTAATGAAAAGGTTGGGGGTTCAGTCTGTGGCTCCTCCACTTTGCATTTTGAAGTGTTGTTGAGCAAGATTCTGAAACGCAAATTGCTGTGAGTGTGTGTGAATGTTCTTTCTGATGTGCAGTTGGCAGCCTCTCCCATTACTGTGACATCAGTGTGTGCACATTCAAGACAAGAAAGGCCCTACATAGGTACAGTCCATTAAGCTATTTATGTTGGAGCCGGTATCCCCCCCCCCCCCCCCCCCCCCCCCCCCCCCCCCCCCCCCCCCCCCCCCCC
>NC_060159.1:3069289-3124036 GCF_021292245.1 Micropterus dolomieu
GTACCCCCCCCCCCCCCCCTCCCACCACCACCACTCCGTACCCCCTCTGCAGTAACTTGTGCCTCAGCCTGCCTCTGCTCCGGAGCATTCCGGTGACCTAGATTCAGCTGGAGTTTACTGTTTGCACTCTGCTGCCAGCGTCAAATCCACGCTGTGCTTGTACATCAGCGCTCTGACCCACATCTCCATGGCAACAGCTCCACAATGCCTCGATAACACAGCAGCGGCAGCCGCTGGCAAAGGGGACAGGAGTGTAGGGAATGGTGGGGCTTCTCGTACCCCTTCTCGTGTTGATTTTGCCCCCCCCCCCCCCATTCACTGCCCTGCATGTTAGTGATGGGAGTGTTTGTTTTCCCTAGTTTTGAGATAGACTTTGTATCGCATCGTTGCCAGTGATAGAAGTGATACATTTTTCTTGTCTGTCTCATTTGAGCCACACTGGTGACTCCCGTTGCTCCTCCCACCCTGTGCCATATGCTCTCATAACGACTACCTGTTGCTTTTTTTTCACCCCAAGTGCTGAGTTGCACTGTCAGTGGTCTACAACCTTTCTACAGTTTGATTATTATATTGTTATATTATTCATGTTCAAGCCACACCACACTCAGGAAATTTATATTTTAAGACAGGTCATCGTGTTTTGTTGGATATTTCACTGGAATTTATTCAGATATTTATTCAGAGGTAGGAATTGGAAATGATCAGTGACAGTAACAGGTTTTGCTGCTAGCTACAGCAGTTTTTCACCACTCACACAAAGGGAAGTAGGCAGTTAGGGCTCAGCTCGCATTACAAAGTTGGCCCATATCAGTGTCCCTGTCTCTTGCCAACAGAACTCCCTGGAATAACACTGGCCCTGCATGATTTTATCACAATAACACTCTGTCACTTCACATTTACGCTGGGTGAAACCTACCCTGCCAACTGCCACCACCCGGCTCAGATAACACCGGTGACAATCAGCACTCTGTCTGTCTTTCTCTGGGTACCTACTGGGGCAGTTTGTGACATGGCTAATAGCCACATGGTGGCTGCCAGGCAGACTCCCAGGACAGACAGATCCCTCCACTTTGTCGATGTTCACCCAAACATTTTGTAAACCATAGAACAGAATCTGACAAATAGCTTTGACAGTCCAGTCTAAATGCTACAAGTGATTTACCAGGCATCATCAGTCCCATCCCACTGAAGCAGGATCACAGACAAACCCATGTTTAACATGAGTAACTGAGTCAAAATACTCATCCATCTACACTGGCAGACCATGCTTCCAGCCTGGGTTTAACATGCATGAACACAGGTTCAAATAAGAACTTTAGGATTATTTTAGCATTGCTTCTCAATCTCAGTGTCCCCATTTACACTTCTTTTAAAGCGTTTCATATCTGCAGAATGTCCAGATGTTAAACCATAGCGGACATTCAGGAAACAGACCTGCGTTAGGGGACTATGTTAGTGGAGGTAATTTCCTTAAAATACAGTTAAGACATGAAATACGATCCAGGAGTTGTAGTAACAGATTTGTGTTGAAAGGCTTATCAGACCCCAAAACACTGCACAGTTTGTAAAACTTGCAGAAAGGATTTTCGAACACTGGCAAGTCACAACTGTAACTATTTTATCTTTCATTGTGACAATCAATTGGCCACTGCAGTTCCTTGCATCACCTTAGGTGATGTCACATTGAGTTGCGGCAAAAGTTGAGCCAGGTTCAACTTTTTTGTCGGATGACTATCGCCAGCCTGGCCCCAATGAAAGAGAGGGCTGGGTTGTTTTATAAATAGCTACTGTAAATTCTCAAAGTGACCAGGGCCTTTTTTTTACCTCAACTGCTGAGCATACCATGCATTTATTTAAAGACAGGCTTTTGTTTCTAATTCCCTCTGTTTGATATGCATATTTAGTCTTAGTTTTCCCTGTGACACTTTTGCTTCTGCATAATATTGTTAATACAAACTCAGCACTTTCTGTATGCATTTCAAATTAAAAGCTCTCTAGCGTTTTAGTGCACAGAATTGCTTCATTTTCTTTTACTGTGAAACATTTGCAGGACCATGGTAAAAAAATTCAGTGACTTGCACTTCCAAGGTAGCTATTGTTATCTCGTGGCACGTGTATGTTACAACAAAACACAGTTTAACTGAGACATTAAGACACATACACTGCCAGTGACTGAAATGTGACAATAAAACCTAAGATGAGTATTTCAGAAAGTGTTAAATTGCATGATTTTATTGTTGAATTTACTTACTTGCATGCAAATTATATTACAGGCACCAGCAGTTTATGCAACCTTTTTTTTTTTTCCTGGCCTGTATTTGGGACCATCCTTAATTTATCCGTGGCTAACTCTCCCCCATCCGAGACCAACATTTTATGTACAACTGACTTTATTTGAGAAAATGCATACACATAGATGTGTCTCCATTAGCCAGATCACAAATCTGGTTGCATCTATCTTGCTTTTTTCCTCTCTACATGCAAATCTGGATCAACCTTACTTCAGTGGTAATGTACCTTAATAAGCTGTTTGTTAAATACAGCAGAATAAGAATCAATGAAGCAAAGCCAGCAAGGTAGTTAGAGCAGTCATCTTAAGTCTACTGCTAATCACACCTAACCTACTCTTATGACCAGGACATACTGTATATTTAATATGCTCTTGGCATCAGAGCAGTGTATGGGAAATACCGCCATTCTCCAATCGCTGCTGTGCTGAGTTTTAATTCTACATTCACAAAAAATCTATTTCATATTAATCATTAAAAAAAAAAAAGTGCTGGTTGTTGTGGTGGCAGCCCGGCTGACGGTGAGTTTCCTGTTTATTTCTCCTTTTTTCTTGTGATTCTCTTTTCCCCTTGTGTTTTGGCCTGCCCGTTTGTGTCTCCTTCTCTCTCTGCTCCTGAGCCCAGCTGACAGTCCGCACCTGCACCTCATCAGCCACCTCCTCTGCCTGCCACAACTGCCAGCAATCAACCTCATCTCTGACAGTACTTTAACCCCGGTTCTCCACCAAATCTCTCTGCTTGATCGTCGTTGCTCCTGACCTGGTCCACTCACCTCCGTCCTGTCAGCTGCCCTTGCCTACCTGCCCTCTCCTCTCGGGCATCTTCCACGGCACCCTCTCGGCTCCCCGGCTTTATCTATTTTATACTTTTATATTGTATTTATTTCATACTGTAGCCCTGGCTGATACCCTTTCTCAGTTTTAAGTGGATGATCTGAGGATTATGTACATGTTGCTGTATTGATTGATTTATTTATTTATGTACTTCTTTTTACTTAAGTGCTCATAATGTAAAGCACTTTGAGCTGCATTTTATGTATGAAAGGTGCTATACAAATAAAGATTGTTATTATATATATGGTGGTGGTGGTAATGGTGCAATGGAAAAGACACATGCCTCTAGTGTGAGAGACCTGGGTTCAATCCCCCACTGTGATGCATCCAACATTGTGTCCCTGAGCAAGACACTTAACCCCTAGCTGCTCCAGAGGCGTGCGACCTCTGACATCTAAAGCAATTGTAAGTCGCTTTGGATAAAAGTGTCAGCTAAAATGAGTAAATATAAATGGGCTTCCTCAACCTGTGCCAATTACATTTTATCCATCTAACTAAAAATAATCCATTGACACAAACACATGGATGACTCGCATGAAATCAGGTGGCTATCTGGTCTGACTAAGAGTGTAAATGGTTTCAGAGGTAATTTAATGCGAATGTATACGTGATTTTTTTACAATAACTTTTCAGAAGGAGATCAACTATGGAAAGAAATTCCATAGTCCATCCAATCCAAAGTTCCACCATGTTGAGAGTGTCTAACTACAAATGTGAACCCAAGTGTGTGGACACTGGCATACACTTATTTGCCTACAAGCACATTTCTTATAAAAGTCTCATAAGTGGGTAGAGTGTGTGTGTGTGTGTGTGTGTGTGTGTGTGTTATCCCACTTCGAACAAAAGCTTTATATGTTAAGGTGGGTTATGTATTCTTTTTTCCCCATAATACATTTTGGTGAAGTTTGTTTTCTGTCAAATATTGAGAACTGAAAAAGCCTCTTTGATGAGACGGGAAACATCTTCAAGCATCTTCAACCAAGTCCAGTGGGCCTTGGTTTAACCTTCCTTAGATAACTGAGAATCTTCAGTATAGTATTGATACAATTGATAGCTTGAACGTGCTCGGTCTCTTTTGTCTTGGCAAGAAAAATAGTCATATTGAAAGTCTATTTAAATCCTAGGTGTATCTTAGAAAATAATGCACAATGTTCCACTTCTTCTACATCATGGTACAGTGAGATTGCAGATAAATCTTGTTTCTCAGATTGGACCCTTGGTCTTATGGCATGTCAAGAAAGCCCCAAAGTTATCATTTTCCATCCAGAAACCCGCTGTGTTTCCCCATGTGCTAATCTCAATGTTATGGTCAAATGAGTTCCAGATTGTATCCTTAAAAGAAGTGGCAATAGGCAGAATGGTCAAAATATTTACAGACAAAATGCTGCAATAAAGAGCTGTTAATGTGATGGTTAAAATGACACAGTCTGCGTGTACCAGCTGACTACTCAAGTGCAGCTGTCTGCTTCTGTCAATGTGTGAAATAAGATTCTTCTCACTCTTGTAATATCAGCTCTATACAAGTTCACACATTTTTTTCCCCTCATGTATCTTTGCAAAAAACACAATGAGTCAATATGAAAGAGCCACTGCAGCACCACATACCCTATCCTTGGCCTTAGGGTAATTGGTCTGATATTCCATCTCAGCCTCTTTCTCTGCCATAAACAAGCTTTTCCAGTCGGTCAGCCTTATCCCATGACAACCATGGATATAAAGGTCCAAAAAAACAAAGACGCCAGAAAACATAATGCGTTTTGTCCCAAGCTCCCCCGAGTGAATGCTAATAAATGCCTTTCGTTGTGTCAGAAACCCTATAGAGAGTTGTTACCTACTCCATTTTCAGTACAACCTCTTAAACTAAATCCTTAAGACAAACTTTCAACCCAAGGCAGTAAACAAGGTCTATTTTTGTCCACAACTTACGTTCATCTGCTACACAAGCTTTCACTACTTAAATGATCATTCCAATACCAATACTTACCAGTTAAGGCCCACCTGGCTGTTTGTTTTCAAATCTGTCTGATCTTATGACTGCTAATGTTTCTGACCCACATCGTCACAAATGTTTTTTGTTACCTAGCGCTATACCTAGTGCCATGTCTGGCAGTACAGATAACATTACAATGGAGTTGTAGGAACCAAGTCAAGTCAAATCCTGAATTTTTTTTTTTTTTTTTTTTTTTGTTATAGGAAAGTTACATCTTGGTGAAACTCTCATCCGAACATATTATAAATATACAGTATATTTATTCCTGTTTGCAACAGATTTTCTGTCAAATAAACACATTTATTGGGGAATAAAATCTAAATAGGCTATCATGTCGGAAGATGAGTCTTTGGAGTTCCAAAACTTCCGATGAAGTTTAGCTAAGTCAATATCTCATGGCCATACAACCTAATGTACTGATGGAGACACTACAGGTGAACACAGTAACATTTGTGTCTAATAACGTCATCACAATCGCCACATTGACTAACTAATGCGCCAATTTGCACACATTTGACAAGTCACTGCAGGTTAATGTGATAAAGAAAATAACTAAAGCATATCACCACAGAACTTAATGACTTACATCAAGAGTTGGCGTTTTTCCTGAAATGTGCTTTGTAAATATGCAGATTAGCTTGTTTTGGGTAATATAGAATAAATCTACAGATGCAAATAGACAGAGGGTATTAGGCTTAAAAGCAACACCATCTAAAGGTGTAGCCTATTCTTGAAGTTTTATTTCCATTAGAGTAAAAGAAGACATGGAAGCAAAACAGATCAAAGTCTCAAAATTGATCTCACCATGAAAAAGTGCCTTAAAGAGTAACTTCATAGTTTTGATGGTAGGCTCCTCATCTGATAACTCTCCATTCTGTTAGTTTGTTGTATGCTGATAGATCCTTATATTATACAGACAGCTCTCCCTCACATGTGAAACTAAGTCCATGTCACCATCAGTAAGTGTGTGTGTGTGTGTGCGCGCATGTGCATGGCAAATGTAATATAATAGAAACAATAATAAAGTATTTGATCAATACATTAATGTATTCAGGCAATTCAGTATTCTGTTGCTTGGCTGTGTGAAGCTGAAGGTTATCTTTGCTCATTTGGCATCTTGCTTGTGAAACAAAAAGTAAAAGTATTTAAATAACATTTATTTTAATTATGCCTGCAGCCCAATGCCACAGTTTAATGTGAAGATTTATGTGAAGTATTCCAATAACACCAAAAGAATTTAAACGATTTATTGCCGTGTGAAAAATAAACATATTATTAATGAAACTAAGTCATAAATATATACTTGAAACCAGTAGCATAGAAAACATGCACATTGTGGCATAGTTTGCTTTTCTGTCGCCTGCTCCTGAGATAAACCTAGTGAATACTAAAGAAGACCGTGCCCTTTTTTTGGCTTGAGCCCCTGCCCACCAAAATGTCTGTGCACGTCCCTGAAAAAGACATTCAACCCTGTTTGCTGTCCTACCTCCTCACACTGGCCTGGTAAAGTGGGTGAGCTTGTCGGGTTGTTGGTTTCGTAAACATAAAAAATTGTCCGACGCAGCCACCCCACAACTCTGAAGTTGGAAAGGTGTTTAAGATGTTTTCTGAACGGTCCGACAAGCTCTTATTTGAAGCAGTCTTCCCCTCTTTTTTCTTTAACTTTTCTCCTCTCCATATTTGGGAGGGCTTTCAGTGTTATCCCCCAGCCCCCAGTTCCCAGCACCTCTAAGCCTTCTAATAAATCCAGACTCGCCAATTGTAGGCCAGCTGTTGAGTTGTGCCATGATCACAGACTGATGTGTGAGTTAATGTGAGCACAGGCTGTGGGCTGAACACACCACTTCCACACACAATGAACCACCCAGAAGCCCCTAAAGTGTCTAATCCTTTCCCACCATTGTTCAAATATTCCTGTGACTGCGAATGGCAACCATCATTCATATGATTCCAATTTTCGTTGCTAGTGCTGTAGTCGAGTGTAGTGATGACCGCTCTGGTTTGGTTACCCTAGTAGCTGTTTTTGCCTGAGAAAATGCTGGCCTCCTTCACCCCATGGTGTTTTTCAAATGGTTAGAGCCTTGTGTTGATGTGACTTACAAAGCCAGGATAGCAGTCCTCTCCTGCCAGGCTGTTCTTTTTAAGAGGTTTTTGACTAACCTTGGTGCAATTTCCAATTAGGCCTGCAGACTTGTTAAACCTACAAAGTAACTCTCAGCTCTCTTATCTTTGCCAAGTTGTAACCTTTTAGAGGAAGTCTCGTGTATTTTTTTCAATCTGTGTCACTGTTCAAATTAACAGGCTTATAGATAGTAGGATCCACATAGATGAAGTCATTGTTTGGTTTGGGATTAGCCTGCTCACATCGTTTTCCAACTGGATGATTCTGACCAAAAAGGAGATTGTCACATTGAATCACTACCCAAGACCACAGAAGGCAGTATTAAAACATTGAACAGATATTTTCAGTGCAATCCGTTAATTATTTCTGCAGTTGTCTGCTTCCTTTTTTTCATCTCAGACAAAAATTTTGCTGTTCTCTTCGTAGCTAACCCCTAAAAACGTTTTTTTTCCCCCTACAAGGCAGACATGTCAGACTGAGTCTCAGCTTTTTGTTGAGAGATGTGTGAAAAGTAAGAGGAGGAAATAATTCAATTGAAGAACTTGATGTACCAGCCGTAATGGCTGCAACATTGTATAGTTTTGCCCTGAACTATCATTGCCTTCAATGATGCCAAGTTAATTTGAAGAGACATTTGGCAGATGGCTGTCTTCTCTCTTGAATGGATGTGAATAGGGATATTTTGCCCCTTTCCTTTATTTTCTACTGATCTCTAAGGGGCACACAATAGACAGAAACACTGCATTAGAAAGTCCTCTAAACTTTGTCAAATTATTGCTCCACCCGTGCTGTGGGCCATGCAGTTGTCTTTGGTCTTCCTTGTCCTGTCCAGCTATAAAAAAACTACAGCTAACAAACACTGATGCACTGCCACACATAGCTTCATTATAACTGTTAAGTTTTTAACTGTTTGATTGCACCACAAAGACCAGAGCCATCTGACTGCCAAAGTAAATGTACATTCTGTGCCTGCATTAGAGGAAATGACTTAGTAGTCTGTCATCTTATATATTATGTGACTAACTTGCTTATTACAAAGACTTGTAGCAACATTAGCACTTATTTGGAGTTGTGTTTGCCCACCTGACAAATGTAAATGAAATATTTACTCTCTTGTTAGCTCTGTTCCACTCTACACCAACTGCTTAAAAAATATCTGGCTCTGTTAGCTGCTAAATGCTTCATTGTGTGCACGCGCTAATCACTAACTTTATCTGTCTGCTGTTTGATGTGGAGAGGTAGCGTACAGTGGGTTCATCAGATGATTTTGCTGAAGACAGCTGCCCGCGGTTTAATGGAAATAGGGTTGATAAGAGCTCTGGGACTGAACTAAACAGCAGACTGGCAGGCTGAAAAACCAAAACAATTATCTAAAAGAGGCTAAAACGCTCTGTAGACATGAGGGGAACTGCAGAGATGGTGATCATTCGCTGTGGGTTCATTGCTATGATAGCGTGGGACTTTCAGACAGATTTCCACTCAAAGTGGATCCTGTCAGACCAATCACAACCATTTATCAGTACATATGATTGTCAGGGTTCATGGATGAGCGCAGATGAGGTGAGAGCCCAAATGCAAGACACCGAGAGAGCAGAGGCAGTTCAGCGATTTTAATCCACAAAGCACGACAAACAAGCATGATCAAAACTCACGGTACAGGAAACTGGTAACGCACACAATATATGACAGACGGGGAATGAACAGAAACACCAGGCAGGTAGAGAGGAAGCAGAGGAAAACAGAGATGGGCAGGCAGGCAGATTACTGGAGAGGAACATAACACAAGTTGCAGAACACTAAACATGGACTATATCAAGGTAAGAAGTAACAGATCAGAATAGTAAAAACAACAAACTAATCCAGAGACAAGTAGACAGATCACGAATACACTAATAACAAGGAACACAGACTGAAGCTAAGATTTAAACAGAACTCAGAGCAGACATGGGCAAAACAACACAGAAGTACACAGACCAGGAGTGAACACTTAAAACATGAACTAAGGTACAGGACTAAGAACTAAGACACTGAACAAGGAACTAAGGTACGAGACAAGACAGATACTAAGTAACTTGAAGATGCGGAGGAATAATAAAGGCTAAACAGAGACTAAAGCAGAATGATCAGATTAATTAATGAAACTGGCAGAGAACATAAATTGACATCTAGCAAACAGACAGAACTCAAGCATGATGGTACATAAACTAATACTGTAAGACTGGAACAGAACTGAAATCAGGAAAATACCAAAACACCAGCTGACGGATAATAACCAGATAAACAATAACATAGACTACACAACAGATACAGAAAAGACTGAAATAACAAAACTGAGAACTAAACAAGGCAGGCAGGCACACGGCGTGACAATGATAGGATGACCAACAGTAGAGTCACCAGTCCAGTTTGAAAAGGCACACATCGCACATTTTGTTGCTCTAATTGGTTGTAAGCCAGGACCTGCGTCCAGTCTGCAGGTTTGTCTAGGTCAACACACCAGGCTCACTAAACTCAGATCAAACTGTCAAAACTGGCAGTACTGATCAAATATGAATCAAAATTCTGTACTTGCATTGCCTATTTCAGGCCTAAAATGTTTTCAGAAACACATTTTAGTGTACTCTTTAGCTGTAATTTGAGAAAGTGTCTGACTAGGCCTATCGATCTAATTTCGGTCTGTGCCCCTTAGAAAAATGAACTGAGAGGTTCAATATGCATTTGCATTAGTCTGGCTATCTCTGAGTGACCTCTATCACATTACACATAGTAACTTGATCCGGTGTTAGTATAAAAATATGAATTAGTGCAGCTTAAAGTTTTGCATTTCTGTGCACTGGTATGGAAGAAGACAAGAGACAGGCAGAAAAAGAAGTAGAAACTGCTATGCTAAACAGCCAGACAGCTCTTGTTTACATACTGACTAAGCTAGTTGTAGGCTAGCAGTGCCAAACTGCAAAAACTACAGGTGATAGTTGGACATACATTTTCATTTTGCATCTTTTTTTCTCATCTACAATATTGGCTGCTTGTAGCAGGGCTTTATTCTTTTACAACTTTAAGGTCTCAATGAGCCATTTGTGAACAGCATCCTAACTTACAGTCAGTCGTTTAATAGTACATGGATTTGGGCTATTAAAGTTAAAACCCCATACTTATTATTATTATTATTATTATTATTATGTAGGTTAGTATTACTGGTGCTTTGAACCAAGCCCATAACCCAGCCATAGTAACCCCTGGAGGAGCAACTTATTGTATCCCAGCTCCCTGCCTGTATGAGGCTGCCTGATTAATGGTCTGTTCATCTCTTCTCTAATTTGGCCTGACGGGGAGGGATGGGCGCTCTTATACCTGATAATGTGAGAAAAAGAGCAGACAAGGTCAAAAGCTCAACACGGGAGCAAGGTTTTTCCCACAAACACAGGACCTAAGATTAATGCAGAGAGCTGCATAGCCAGTATACTTTCCAGTGTGATTCGTGGATTTGAATATAATTAGGGAAGATCCCCTTCCCGCTGGTGTGAAAAGATAATTATCTTAAAATGTAAATATTTGTAATTCATCTGAGTCATTTCATACAATCAGTTTTTAGTCTCTAACCTTTCTTGCTGATGGTTTAGCACTGGCCAGCATCAGTCAGTCGAAGAGCTCTTCACTTCTTCTAAAAGTCAGACAGAATTGGACTAGACCCCAGGGCTGATTGATCCGTTGATAGTTTTGTTAAATGAGCTTGGCATTCATTCAGATCCAGATCAGTACTTCTTGACTCAGCTTGTATTTAAAGCACCTATCCATTTGGGTTGGTGTTACAATCGTATGAATTATGAATGAAGTATGAAAAATCAGCCTAATGTTCAAATAACCCAGAATGCATTTACTCATTGTAGAGTTGGTTACTGGTATGATTTTATGCATATAGCTTCATCTTAACACAGCTTATTAGTCCAGTGATTTATTGATACTGTGTAATGGTTCCTTTTGATTAAAAAAAAGAAGAAAAAGGTCAGAACAAAATTAAAATAAATGTGAAGAGATTACCTACTTAGCAGGTCTGGCTGTTCCAGGTTAAACTTACAAACAATAAGGTTAAGAGAGAATTGTTATGAATAGGCTAAAAAGTTAAAGCTTGCCACCTTTACATGTAAAACATACAGGCTCTGGATTAAGATGGGAGAGTTCACAAAACTTCACATATCTGCATATGCGTATGTTTGATAAATGTTATGTTTCTCATATAGGCAGATTCTGTTGCTTAAAATACAGGCTTTTACAAATGTAGAAACAATCCACATTCAGAAGCAGTTCTCAGAGGTGTTCGGGGCTGATTCCCCATGTCACACAGGGCTCACTATGCTCAAAAGATTACCTAGATTTGTGGATTGAATTGAAATTTTTTTGACAAACTTACTTTAATTTGTCTAAATCAGCGGGTCAGGGATATTGGAAAGTAAGTAGGACGTTTGGTACTTTAGAAATTGTGAAGAGAGAGAAATAATTAGAAGAAAAAGAAAAATAGAAGAAAAGAAAATGATGAACTCCAACAGACTTTATTAGTGGCTATTATTACTCTATAATAAGCCAGCCCCCTAAGACATCTGTATGTGCAGTTCAGTGGTCGTCAATCTGTTTCAATCATTTGCTGCTGTCAACACAGATTAGTCACAATGGCTGCACCGTCATGAGTCATCATCTAGTAGTAGGAATCCATGATGCGCCTCATGCTCATGAACCTCATGCCGCTCCAGCCCATGTTCATGAAGTTTCTGTACTCTCCAGGCTTCATGTACACCATCCTTCCTCTGTAGTGGGGCTGCTCGTACATCAGCCAGTGGCCTTCCATCACGTGGCAGGACATGAAGTTGGACATGTTGTAGCGGTCCATGATGTTATCGCAGTCCTCCATTATCTCATACATCTGTCCTTGGAAGTTCTCCCTCTCGTAGATCCTCATCCTGTAGGACCCCCTGTGCATGGAGATCATGCGGCAGGACCTGATGCAGTCACTCATGCCCATCATGCCCATGCAGTCGGCGTACTCGCCCCTCCTCATGAAGTACTGGTTTCCCATGAAGTTGGTGCGGTCGTAGACCATGAAGCAGCCCCTCTCCACCCTGCAGGAGTGGCAGCGGCTCAGGTAGGAGGACATGTCGTGGCAGTCGTTCATGCACTCGTAGGAGCGGCCCTGGAAGTTCCTCTCCTCGTAGAAGATGATTTTGCCCATCATATTCATGCTGCTGGAGGTCATCTTTGCCTGGTGTTGTCACTAGAAGTGATGCTGCTGCTGATGGTGCTGCACTTGGAGCTGAACTGCTTCTCTACCTGTTGGAAACCTTCCTTTTTATACCTGACGAGCAGAGGGCCCTTTTGTGAAAACAGCCTGACGCAGCAACATACCATAGAAGCTCATAGAGGACTGAGGGTTGTCCACATTTAGAGCTGTTCCCCCAAAAGACCATAGAGAGGCAGTTTCACTTCGAATCCTGTCAGACAAAACAAAAAGGGTTAAAAAACAACAATAGCTCCTTTGTTACATCACTGTCGTGCACAAAACCATCCTAAGGTTTTTTTTGTCATTCTTAGCAGTTTGCCAGATCATCCCCTCCCCCATTGATGACCTACTGTTATGCCACCGTGGCTGAACAAACCGAGGTAAAGGTGACTGGGTGTGTTATTTCCTCATCATCAGTATCCTCACAGTCCACCTGGTCCACCTGAAGCCGTTCTGCTTTAGTCAAACATACTTTTGCCAGTGTGTTAGGGACAGTTGGGTGGATGGGAAGATGTTCTGCTGGCCACATTGGCCGAATCAGTGTTGGTCTTGGCAGGTTCTTCCCCACTATAATGTTTTACAAGTCAGGCACTGCTGTATGGGCGTAGAGGGGCTCCGTCACTTCCGTCTATTGCTGTTAGTGGAGGTGCAACAAGCAGAGTATCACTTTATATTAAGACTGTCCAAGCACTCAGAAGAGAAGGAATGTCACTGAAAGTACACCCAACCTCTTTGGTCTAACGCACTTATAATATATACATATGCACTGATAATTGCATGTGAAACTACCGGAACATAGCACGCCACACTGCAGAACACGCTAACTTCATTAACATTGCAGGAACATGAATTAAAATGAGACTTACGTCCATGAATAGAATAAAATGTACCCACAATTTCGACCCTTCTGCTCTGCTGCCTGCTGTGTGTATTGGGGGTAGTGTGGTCGCGGTGAAGTTATTTCCCCTGCAGTGATTAAAGGTGGCTCAGTACCTGGTATGCAGCATTATTGCCATTTTTGATTGAGTCTACCATTGATTATTGCACCAGGTTATTTTGTTTATCATGAAGTAATTTGGTGCAATAATCAGAGGGGGAAAGTAATTAAGTACATTTACTTTTCATGCAACTTGCTACTTCTACTCCGCTACATCTCAGAGGGAGATATTGTAATTTTTACTTCACTACATTTATCTGACAGCTTTAGTTACTTCACAAATTAAGATTTTTACTTACAAAATATATGAAGACTTCATAAAATGTTTTATTATAAATTAAACTACCCAACATTTTAAACAAGATTATTAGATTGACATTGAAATTAACTGGGCACAGCTTTGATTGTTTAAGTCACTTTTCATGTAGAAAAATGCACCTTCACAAATGTGAAGTTTTGCTGCTTTTCCTTTTAATTATTTAAATTTATTTGTAATAATTTTGAGCTTTGTACTGTTGGTTAGACAAAGCAGGCATTGTGAAGGTGTCCCTTTGGGCTCTGGGTAATTGTGATGGCATTTCTCATGATTCATGCAGAAAATAATCAGCAGAGAAACCCATAGTGAAAATAATCATTAGCTGCACCCTGATACAAAATAGTTAAAATGAGCTCCTGCTCAACAATTAAAACAGTAAATCCTGCTTTTACATTAATGCATGAGTAATAATAATAATAATCTCATGTATAATAGCATAACAGTCACAGGACAGTTTTCTTTCTGTAATGACTACTTTTAATACATTTCCTGATTATACTTACATACTTTTAGTTTAGTAACATTGTCAATGTAGCAGTTTTACACACACACACACACACACACACACACACACACACACACACACACAGTAACAGAGTAACTTCAATTATTATTAAAAGGACAACCTGTTTATAATAAATACCATTGTTTAATAAATAGGAAAATTTGCTTTCTGTATTTTTAAATTCTGTTTATCATGTCAGCAAACCCCGACAGACAGAACCAAACTAATAGTACTTTTTAGTAAGTAATTTTTAAAGCAGGTACTTTTATACTTTGCAATCAAGTTGAAATTTAAATTGAATTTGAGGAAATTTACTCAAGTACGGGATTTGTGTACTTTGTCCACCACTGGCAATAATGTATAGTAAGTGTATCTGTGGAGTTACACAACGTTGCCAGGCAAATTCACTCCTGCAGTTTGATCGTCTCTTTTTCACACGCTATGTTGTTACCTTCGGGGCATGTCTGTCAAGGAAATTTACATACCACAGCAATGCACATATGCACTCATACACACACCTGTGTGGAGCAGAATCAGCTTCCGTATAACGTTAACAACTACCAACTGTACTGTAGTGTAGCTGCAGTGTAACAGTTTCAGCATACCTGTCAACATTTGAAAATAAGGTAAATTTAAGTCAAATGTTATATTATCACTATCCACAACCTAAAGGATTATAAATGACTGTATTAGTATAATATTCTAACATGAAATAAAAGTATGTTCATTTCATAGTATACTTTTAGTGTAATGTTAATAGGCTACATAATGTTACTATATTCATTATAATTGTGTTTATAGTCTAGTTTCAGCCTAATATTAAAGAGGTGGTATTATGCTTTTTGGCTTTTTCCCTCTCCTTTATTGAGTTATATATCTTTTTTGTGCATGTAACAGGTTTGCAAGGTTCCCATCTCCCACAGAAAACTCTGCTCTGAACCGCTGAAAACAGCTCGTTTGTAGTCCAGCCCTTCACTTCCTTTACTTGTGATGTCACAATAAAAATGCGTCATAAAGCTTGCCAAGCGGCTAGCGGGCACGCCCTCAAACCAAGCTAGTCTGAGCGGAGGCCCTTTGGCTTGACTCGCCTTTGTTTGGTTTTCCATTGTAGAAATGTTGCACCTGTACCTGCTTCCAGGTACTTTTCACCTCCGTCAAGGTTCCAAGCGAGCTGAGGGATACTAAAATGTAACGTGAAAACAGACAGACTGCTGACTGGTCAGATAGAATATACAATATTCACTGCATCATCATTGCTGCGCCAGACAGAGGCCAGCAACAGAAAGGTTTATTTTTTACAGTTTCCGTATGGAATTTCATCACTAAATCCACTTCTGAGAAGTTTTGAGGTGAGAACTCAGCTGTGTAGATTTTGAATATTGACAGTTTTACGAGAAGTGATGGCGGAACAAAAATTTGCTTGAATACTGTCGAAGTTGAGGAGCTCCGCAAGTGGCTGCGGGGGAAGCCTGCGCAGGAGGAGCGTGTGAGGCCGGCCAGCCGCCCGCTCACAGAGCCCTCTGCTCCCACCGTCACACAGACCGCTGCAGCAACAACGGCAGAGGAAAACACAGCTGGAAGGTTTTCATACCGCTTATCTGTCTTTACATTCTGAGGAATGTTGAAATGTTTTAACTTAAAAAAGAGAAAGCTGTGTGGATCACTGGTGTGTGTGTCGCATTGAACATTACGTCGCGGCAGTTGTGTGTGGCGTCGCTATGACGACAAGCTACGTACTATCTGCTATGGAAAACGTAGCAGGGCCGAGTAGAGTCGAGTCTATCGGTTTGCGCTATGGTAGCATAGCTTTGATTTGGATCACACTACCTTGTTTCTTACGACCCGCCCTTCTCTGCTTCTGATTGGCTAGTAGTCCATACCTGCGAACTGCGCATGTGCAACTCCCAACAAAGATTTTGTACAAGTAAGATGCATCACTCTGTAGCTCAAGAGCGGAGCGTACAACACACAGGGTGAAAAGAGGAGCTACAGTATGTGCAGTATGAGAAAAATATGGTGTTTTTTGAAAATTAAACCATGTAAACCTGTTCTGGTACAACCCCTAAATAAGATTTTGAACCTGAAAATGAGCAGAATACCACCTCTTTAATTCCAGTTACAGCAGTTTAATTTTGGGGGCTGTTTTCATTCATTAAATCCTTGTGTAAGAAAAAAGGTTTACATTGGTCTTTAATGTGTTACTTAATCTAACTTGTCAATAATCATAACTGTTCTTGCAGAACAATTTCAGTAGGTTTTAGTCTTTACTCACACACTGCTCGTAAATCCTTTGGTTTGCACGTATCTATTTGTAGCATATGCAAGTGAAATACCCTTAGAGCTCTGCATCTTCCATCCTGGATTCCTCACACTCCTGTTCTTCTTGTTTTATTGGCAGGTGCTGTTGACCTCCCGTCACTGTTACAGCTAATGTTCTACATGCTGCCCAGCCAGAAATTTTAATTTTACCAGAACATTCTGAGTACATCCAACATAGTGTCAAGGATGTCGCCATGTAATGTTACCAAAATGTTCCCAGACGGTCACGATGTGGAGTTCTTTAAAGAGTTGGGGGAAGTTATCTGGCAGATCTTCAGGGAACAATTGGGATGTTCTGGAAATGTTTAGGGGACCATTACCATTGGAGGTAAATGTAAATGCTCTTTATTTGTATAGCTCCTGTCTAGTCTTTGCGACCACTCAAAGTGCTTTTGAACTACATTGCATTCACCATTCACACACATTCATACATTGATGGAACAGCAATTCAGGGTTTAGTATTGAGCCCAAGGACACTTCGATATGCAGCCTGGAGGAGCCAGTGATTGAACCGTCGATCTTCCGATTGACGTGCAACCTGCTCTACCTCCTTTCCCTCTAGGTCTCTACACAATATTCCCATAACGTTTGCAGAACCTTTGGGGGACAAACCTAGAATGTAATTTTTTTTTTTGTCCTATTTAGGTCCTTACATCATGATTACTGAACATTTTCAGCACCTTTAGAAACATTACAGGAACCTTTAGAGGACCAAACTACAATGTTATTTTTTTGGTTCTTGCATCACCTTTGCAGAATGTTTGCGGAACTTTTAATAACATTACAGGAACTTTTGTTGAACCTGTAGGCGACCAACCTAGAATGTTCTGTTTTGGTCCTTGGATCACCGTCCCAGAATGTTTGCCACATTACAGGAACTTTTGCAGTGCCTGTAGGAACCTAAAATTGGTATCTTGAAATACAATCAAAAAATGTTTACAGCATAAAACATTCAGGTATAATGCTAGACATTCTTAGCATTTCACTTAGAACACTATGCCAAATGTTGCCGTGGTAGGTGACAAAAGCTGACTTGATTAACAATTTTATAAAATATAGCATTTCTGTTTACTGCTGGACTTGATATCCCCAAAGGATTTTGGAAGTAACCAAATCTCAGTTCCTTTTATAAATCAAATATGTCTTATCAAAGCTGTAATGGAACCCTAATTATCAATCAATATGTCTGATTAACACATTGGTAACTATGTTCATGTTATCAGGCAACGTCCTTGACGTCCTCTGAAATGGGCAGAGATATCATACTAAACCCCCAGGTAGAAAAACAAAGCAGACAGAATCGTGAGACCTTGTGACAACAGGGAACCATATTGGAACGTTCTGATGAAGTTTGCAACAAAACTTTCTCATATGGCCAACAGAGTACCATGTGAGAATATTCTTCATGTCCTAAATGTCATCTTTGTAATGTTGCTATTTGACCATAACAGAACCAATATGGAAGGTCCCCCTAAAGTCATATAAGGAGTGTTGAACTGCAGCACTTTCATAACATTAAACATGATTGCGGGAACGTCACCTCCTACCTGGGATGCCACCTGCTTTTATTGGAGGGGAATGTAGCAAACACATCAACAATGCCCGGCGGGGTTTTCTTTCTTTTTTTTTTTTTTTATAGAAAGGTTAGAAATACAGGAGATTTATGGTAAAATATTTAAACTGGAGGACAGCGGGATAGAAGAGTAAAGTACAGGATAATCCCGGGAGGATTGACAGGTAAGAGTTACAGGCATCCAACCTACCGCTCTCGTCGTATGCGTCAAATGAGGCATAACGCAGTTTCTCTTGACTGTCCCTCAGTATTAGGTTACAACATTACAAGATCCAACATCGCCCAGCCTGCTAGCCACATTAGCCGCACAATATGCAAATGCCAAGTTAACTTACCTACAAAATAAACAGTAAAACAACACAAACCAAGGCCAAACTTGCAGCCTCGAAGTTGAAGTCAGGTCACAGACAGCCCACTTCAATCCATCTTTGCACTTGAACCGTTACGTTGAAGTGTAGAACAAGAAGGTATGAACATAGCAATTGTTGCGGTTGCTTGCCATCCTCTGCAGTTGGCTCATCAATACCGCGGTATTTCAATCTTGCCGTTATTGTGTCAGCCCTGATAGGGTGTGAAAGATCTCAGCCCTGCCCTAATGCACAGACAGAGAGCAGACTATAGGAGAGAATAAAGAAAGAGGCAAACCTGCATGTATCACCAAAGTTAAAACTAAAATGATGTTTTTCCTGGTAAGCTAATCTCATTCCCTGGTCCTGGTCTTCAGAACTGATTTTATAATGCAGGTTTCTACAAATGTAGAATCAATCCACATTCATGAGCAGTTTTGGGGGGCCACTGAGATGTAACTAGGGCTGTCATTACATTACATTTACTGAGTATTTCCACAGAAAGCAACGTTAAAAACATCTGCAGGCATCCAACACACTTAGGGTTGCCACCTTCAATACAGAAAAACAAGGGATGCCTGCAGCAGCGGGGGCCACACCCCTTGCGGGCCCGGTAACCACAGGTCTGATGGTGTGCCCGTGGTAGTATATCATGACTTAAAACATGTTTTCAGGAAAGTATTAAGATTGATACCAGTGGACTTTATAATAAGCTATCTGCTATTGAAATTGGTGTGAACAGATGAACTCTCTCTATCACAACTATCAAACAGACTAGTGGTCATACTGTCATAGCTGAGCTATGACAATAACAAACATAAGCCAACAATGTGTAACAGTGAGACCAGAGAAAAATAGGATGTGAACTGTGAACTTTATTAACTTAACATGTCCATAACATTAACTATAAATAGGCTTCAACAAATACTTTGACACAATTCAATTGAAAAGACTTTGTCAAAGGATTTCCATGAACATCATGAACATAGAAGTAGTAGGCCTTGTGTGTAGTATTGGAGCATGTTAGGCCTACTTCCTTTTATAAATGTTTTCTAGTCAGATGTATAGTACTCGTACAGCACGGAGTAGCTGTTTGTCTTTCAAACTGCTACAGTAACACTATGAACAGAAAAATGCCTTATGAGCTCCACAGAGCACCTGTTCTTGCTGAGAAATTGCTAATGAACTTGAGGAATTGTAAAGGGTGGTGTGACCACAGATTTTGGCTAAAATATTTGTCATTGTTTGCATTAATACCATCCAAACAATGAAACGACACACAAATAATCTATCACATTTCTAAATTTAACTTAACCATATTTACTATTGGTCAGTAAATATATTTATGTATTGATGTTTTCAGTTTTTATTCAGCCTATTATTGTGGGCTTACCGTTCATTTTCTCTCGACTGTCCCTCAAGATTACAATGTTAGTCCAAAATCGCTAAGCCTGCTAGCCACATTAGCCGCGCAGTATGCTAACTCCAGTATGCAAAAAACACGGCAACACTGACAGCTTCCAAGTTTGAAGTCAGTTCACGTACAGCCCATGGCAATCCGTCCTTGAAACGTTACAGAGCTTGTTATGGTTGTGGAACTTTTGAAGCACTAATTTATTAATTTAACACGCCCTGAAGTGTAAAATATCCACATTGCGGTTGTTGCGGTGCTTGCCATCCTCCGCGGTAGACTTGACAGACAGCGCGGCATTTCAGTTTTGTGGTTATCGTGACAGCCCTAGATTTAACATATCAAATGACCATTTTTCAGTACTTCATTCAAGCGAAGCGTATTGGTTGGTAGCCTTGAGATGTTGGGTTTCACTACCCAGCCCTAGATAAAAATGTTAATGATAGAATCAGCTTGTCGAGTGTATTGGAAAGTAAGAAGAAATGTTGATGAGGTACATTTAGAAATCATAGGACGAGGCGCTGTTTAGCTCACCACCAGAGCGCATGCCCCTTGTGCGGAGGCGGAGGCTAAGTCCTCGCTGCAGCGGCCCCTGGTTCTGGTCCGACTCACGGCCCTTTGCTGCATATCATCCCCCCTATCTCACACTCTCTGTCTCTCCCTCCCGTATTTCCTGTCTCTCCGCTATCCTTTCATGTAATAAAGGCAAAAAGCCCCAAAAATATCTGTTCAAAGAAATCATAGGAAGAACTAAGAAAAGAATCAACTCCAACATTATTTTTATAGCAAAGTAGACTTTATTAGTGTTTCTTTATTTTGACTGCTATTTTCTTTTTCAGCCTGCACTCTAATCATTTTTACGTGCAGTTCAGTGGTTGTCAATTTTCTGCAGTCAGCACCCAGTATGTACTGCTGCAGATAAGTTGCTTAGTAACTGTCATGAGTCATCATCTAGTAGTAGGAATCCATGATGCGCCTCATGCTCATGAACCTCATGCCGCTCCAGCCCATGTTCATGAAGTTTCTGTACTCTCCAGGCTTCATGTACACCATCCTTCCTCTGTAGTGGGGCTGCTCGTACATCAGCCAGTGGCCTTCCATCACGTGGCAGGACATGAAGTTGGACATGTTGTAGCGGTCCATGATGTTATCGCAGTCCTCCATTATCTCATACATCTGTCCTTGGAAGTTCTCCTTCTCGTAGATCCTCATCCTGTAGGACCCCCTGTGCATGGGGATCATGCGGCAGGACCTGATGCAGTCACTCATGCCCATCATGCTCATGTAGTCGGCGTACTCGCCCCTCCTCATGAAGTACTGGTTTCCCATGAAGTTGGTGCGGTCGTAGACCATGAAGCAGCCTCTCTCCACCCTGCAGGAGTGGCAGCGGCTCAGGTAGGAGGACATGTCGTGGCAGTCGTTCATGCACTCGTAGGAGCGGCCCTGGAAGTTCCTCTCCTCGTAGAAGATGATTTTGCCCATCATATTCATGCTGCTGGAGGTCATCTTTGCCTGGTGTTGTCACTAGAAGTGATGCTGCTGCTGGTGGTGCTGCACTTGGAGCTGAACTGCTTCTCTACCTGTTGGAAACCTTCCTTTTTATACCTGACGAGCAGAGGGCCCTTTTGTGAAAACAGCCTGACGCAGCAACATACCATAGAAGCTCATAGAGGACTGAGGGTTGTCCACATTTAGAGCTGTTCCCCCAAAAGACCATAGAGAGGCAGTTTCACTTCGAATCCTGTCAGACAAAACAAAAAGGGTTAAAAAACAACAATAGCTCCTTTGTTACATCACTGTCGTGCACAAGGTTTTTTTGTCATTCTTAGCAGTTTGCCCGATCATCCATTAATATTGTCTGTGAAAGCTTATTATACAAAAAGATGTGCATATTCTAACAAACTTACATTATTTATAATCATTTTACACCAGTCACCAAAATGATACTCAGCCTGTAGCCTTCACAGTGTTGACATTCATTTGTTTGGGCTTAGTAATAATCAATTGGCCATATACAATTTCAGTACATTAGAATAATTTTAATTAATTTGAAATGTCACAGTGTTGATTAAAGGAATAACTTGTGCTACAAGTTTGTCCGATCACTTGCTAACGGGCAGAAATATCAAAGCTCCTAATGTCATGATCCTGTCCTGAGGTTGTTTGTGTTTGTATGATTTTGGCCATGCCTTCTCTGTGTTTTGATTTTGGTTTCTGGGTTTTGGTT
Organism: Micropterus dolomieu; assembly: GCF_021292245.1. Taxonomy (NCBI): domain Eukaryota; kingdom Metazoa; phylum Chordata; class Actinopteri; order Centrarchiformes; family Centrarchidae; genus Micropterus; species Micropterus dolomieu. Next base: position 3,091,427 of record NC_060159.1, read on the forward strand.
CTTGATTATGAGGTTTGGGTTTGGTATCTACTTTTTAGTTCTGTCATCTGTTGAGTTTAGTTCACTGTGTGTTTACTTATTGATCAGTTCTGCATCCGTTATTTAGTCTGAGTTATTATTTATACCCTCTCACAGTTCGTTAACCCTGTTGTATATATGTTTGGTTTTTCTGTTCAGTCCCTGTTCGGTCATTGTCGTTTGATGTGTTTTCAGCCAGTTACCAGTTTCCACTGCCTGTGAGTTTTGTCTTGCCTGGATTAAAAACCCTGGAACTGTATCTTAGCTCTCTGTGAGGTGCATTTGGGCTCTCACCTGCTTTGCGCACCCTCGATTCTGACACTTAATGCATTAACATCCTGTTTACACCACACATGTACCAAATGCAGCAGGTCAGCAGTACGGACAAAGGTTTTTAAGTTGACAGAATGATTTGATTTTGATTCCAGCATATCCACTTGGGAGCATATCACCATCTTTATAGTGATGACCTGAGATTATTACTGTGTGCAGATACAGAGAAACAATATCCATTGAATGGTTGGTGCAGCCACTTCAACTTTTTTTTTGGTTATTTGGGAGCATTGTTCTTGGCCATTTAGTGTTATTGTTAGGGCGATCATCTGCACTTCTGCTTCTTTGTTTCAGTACATATGATAATCTTTAGTATAGAGTATTGATTAAAATGTATTGTACCTGTTGCGTGAGACATGACTGAAAAATGAAGGTGAAAAAAAGCCGGCTATAGAAAGTGTTCCCTTTGTTGATGAAACACCTCATTGTCAGGTCAACAGAAGTAAAAGTGTCAGAGGAGGCACACGGTAGCACATGCCTGCCTTATTACAACAGAATGAAGTTGTGGTTGGTGGAAACTTGTGTACCAGGCAGCCCCAGCTCAAGACAACATGGGGTCTTAGGCAAGATTTTATTTGATTTCCTTACTTTGCCTGGAGCCGAGAACTATGAACTATGAGAACTATAAGCTATAGTATATAAATATATAAAGCTAGTATTTGTTTTAGGAGGACAACATGGTAAACCTTTGATATTGTACTTACACAATGTGCCCAAGAACATTCCTGTAATCTATAAAGTGGCCATAATCCTTCCATGACCTTATAACAAAACACACATTTGTAGTAAGCATGCACTCCTTCAATAGAAGTTTATTAAGAATCATGCCCCGGACCTTAAATCAGAGATCTCAGTAAGCAAAACAATACCAGCCAACACTCAACAGCAGTCATGCAATATATTTTTCAGTTCTGTACAGGTTGATGCAAGATGGCTTGTCAGTTATTTATTTAACAGGCAGTGCCTGGCGACCTGTTGACAGAATGCAGCATGAGAGCAGGTGAAACTTTTAAATGACCTGCCTGTTTTATCCTCGTGATTATTCTGCTGGTGAAATAAAGGGTCAACCGTGAGCCATTACACTGGCCAATACAAGTTTAACTGTTACCAGAATCAAAGTTTCTCTCAGCAGGGTACAGCTTGCGGGAGAAGAAGGCCCATATGTTGATGTTGGCTGACCTTTGAGACAGGATAGCCCCAATGCTGGAGTCAGAAGCATCAACTTCAACCACCAAATGACGGGTCTGGGAAAACATATTATTTATACTTTTTCCACCAACAGTTGGTGTAAGTCACTGAATCTCCCGACAGAACACCACGGTTGAATTTCAGTGTTACATAATATAACAAACTGTCATCAAGTGAGGGAGGGAAACTAGCGCAAGCGTAAATGACAGCAAAAAATAAGTAATTAAGTACACTTAAGTATTGTACTTAAGAACTTTTGAGGTACTTCTACTTTACTTGAGTATTTCTGTTTTCTGCTACTTTATACTTCTACTCCAGTACAATTCAAATGGCTAATGTTAATGCTAGTATTTTATACTCCCCAATTACTAGTTGGCAGATTAATAATACAAAATAGAATCAACATATAAATTATGAAGTAGTAATATTGATTCACGAGCTACCCAGCAGATAAATTATATAAAGTTAAAATAAACCCACCTTTACCAGCTTCAACATTAAAATGATGTACAACTTCATGTGTCAATAAGTTTTATTTTATAATATATTGCATCTTTTTCTGAAATTCTATATTCATTCTGATGAGTAGATTTACTTTTGGTTCTTTATATATATTTTGATACCAATACTTTTGAACCTTTTACTAAAGTAAAAAATTGAATTGTATTGATATGGTATTGATACTATTAAGTACAAGATCTGAGTACTCAGTCATCAGTCCTAGTCCTAGTCAAGCATTAATAGTGATAATAAAAACAATTTAAAACCAACAAGCAGCCAGTATAGAGAAGCTAACTAAACGCAGTAGGCATCAACACAGAGGAAGTTGTGACTGAATCTCCAGTTTCATGTAAACATTGACCACATCACTTTCACTTCTTGTTGGCTCCAGTTTTGCTTCACTCAGCACTCTATTTTATTCCTCTTGAAGTTTGTGGTTTAGATGTTGTCCTCCCTCGGCCATGACAGTGAAGATGAAAGTGTTTACACCCTTCATCGTGCAGGACTTGCAGCAAATGAGGCCTGTTTTTCAATAAAAAATTTACTACAGATGAAGACTCTCTGAGGCCCCTAAGACTCAGTGGCTCAGCTGTATGTTGATTTGGGGAAGTTGCAAACAGCTGACTGAACCATAACAGTGGATGTTATCATACTGCTAACAACAGTTTGCTGTGTGGCCACTCCATTAAACTCAACATGGTAGTTAAACTGAGTTATGGCATCTCTGGCTGCTGTTCCAGGTTGAGCAAACAGCAAATGTTAGCACAAAGCGCTCATATTCGCTTGTGGTGTTTGTCGACAGAAAGTATAGGGTGTGGACTGAACAGCAGAGGAATTTCTGTGTTTTCGCTTTAGGGAATGTGCCCCTGTAATATAAGGTCTGTAGTATAAAGTCAGTGCTGTGAATTACCATAATAAAAGGAATAACTAGAGAACAGAATACCTTAATTATATACCTTAAAATGTCTGAAACCTAATTAGGATTGATTAAGGCAAATTTTGCATGGATCTATCAAATCTGATGATTTGTACTATAATGATTTTAGTAAAAAAAATATAGTGAATGTTCTTCAATTTACCTTTAGTTGTATTCGGACTTTAATACTGTAGTCTGTTCCTACTGTATGTTTACAAAAAATTTTAAGTATGAAAAAGAAGCAAATTAAGGGATAGATTAAAGGAACACCATAGAACATTTGAAATAATAAATAAAACATTATTCCTTTTACAAATGAAGAGTTGCAACAGAAACTGAATCATTGTGCTGCAATGAATTTCAAACGCGGACAGTTGTTGTTGGATGCTAGGGCAATTTTGAACCAATGTTGTTAGATTGTGGGACAGTCAAGCAAAACTGTGTGTTAAGCCTAATTTGACTACTAAATAATCCTAAATAAATAACGACTATAGTAAGTTGGATGCGGGTGACCGTTTTTTCATGTTCAGGAATTAATTTGCTTGGCAACGTTGTGTAACTTTGATTAGAACCCAGCAGCTAGATTGCTCAGAGCTGTAGTTGCCTCTCTGGATGGGCGTGCGCATCAGAAGCTCGAACACAATGAATCATGGTCCATGTAGGTACTGCTCGCATGGCTCCACAAGCAGGAGAACTCTGCTTTCTCTGTCAATATAGCACGCACAGGAATTTATTGTTTCAATACTGATCATCATGTCCACATAAAAGGTGCTGAACGTTCCCTGTAATTTTTAAAAAGTTACAATAGCTATTAGTTATTCATTTTATATATATATATTTTCTGCATTCCAGCAGAGGCAAGACCCAGGATGTATTCACTTACAGGATTTAATTTACCAAAATGTATTGACAGAATGCGGGAAAGTACACATCCTAAGATGTGGTCTTGACAAAATCTCTTTTCTTTCAAGTAATCATTTTTTGCAATGTGTCCATTTTAATTTGAATTTGTGATCTTGCATTTACACAAACAACCTGAGATTTATTTAAGATGGCTGCCAACTCTCTCGCTGTTTTGATTCCCACGGCCCCATGCACCACCCCTGGGTTTCATTTTTGACTTATTATGAAGCTTTTCTTTTTGCACTCACCCATACATCATGACACTCCTGATAATACTGATTTCCACGTTTTGCCTTGAAGTTTGTTTATGTTTAGTTTTTACAATAAAACCATTAAGCTTATGTTTGCATGAGCTTCCTCTCTTTGTTACAAGCGGGAGCCAACTTGTAACATCAGGGATGCTATACTCACACCGGGAGTTTCCACCAAACATTCAATTCAATCAGATTGAAACTTGCAACTTGCAAAAGAATGTGGTCTGCTGCATTCTAAAACCTGCCAGTTTACACAAATGTGACTAGACGAGACGGTGCATTATTTCCATAGCAGTGACTCTGTACTGTAGTGTTTCTGTCAGCTTTCTGTGGCTCAGCTCCATGTTGCCTTCATGAGAACAGGACATCTGAGTATCATCTATAAAATTTCACCAATGTAACTTTACTGAGTCAACTCAGGGAAAGATCCACCAGGACAAGGCACATAAGGGATGTAGGAGCGCCATCAGAAGTCTCTTTGCTAGGAAGACCAGCCCGAATGATGGTGGGCTATTAGCGTTTGATCACATCTCCCTGTTGATAGCCAAATGCGGATAGCTGTTCACAATCGGAGAGAAGTTGGTTCTACCTGCCGTCAAAGATGTCATCGCTACCTTGGAGCGCAATCCCACACAGTTGCTGAAATCCATCTCACTCAGCAAGGACACTGTGGCACGCAGAAGAGGTGAAATAGGTGCCAATATAGAGGAGCAGCTGCGCACGATCCTGCGGGACTCTCCATTCAGACTTCAGTTGGATGAGACAACAATGCTCTGCTGATGGCCTGTGTCTGCTGTAAGGCCTCCAACAATCAGGCGATGGCTGAAGATTATTCTTTTCTAAATATCTGCATCTTTCTTTTCTGGAAATTTAATTTCTACAGGAGATGTCATCTTCTCCATACTGATGACTGCTGGCTCTCGAAAGGAACCGCCTTGCTCGTTTTTGTGAGCTGTATGACATGCATCGTGGAGTTCCTGGAGGAGGTTGGTGCAGCTCTCTGAGAAAAGGTGTCATCCAAACACTGCAACATCATCATACCTCTGTTAGGTTTTCACATTCACCGTTTTAATCTGGACAGGAGGTGCAAACGTAGCAAAAGCTCTGCGTTTTAAAACAAAAACGTTGTGTGGATGTAGCCCCAGTCTCCTTTTGGTGGCAGTGTATAATTCCTTGTCACCTGACCCAAAAGAAGCATTTTTGTCTAAGAATAATAATCATAACAAGTGCTTGAAGTGGGGCAGTTCGCCCCGGTACGCAGTATCGGCACCTCAACATTTTCCTCTGCCCTCTCCATATCCATTTCTCTGGGCGCTACGTGACGCTCACCTGCTCCCGTTCTCAGCCTGCCTGCTAAACTCTGTCGGTGGAGAGAGACGAGGGAGAAGAGAAGCTCTATTTTTTTACACTTCGAGCACTGATCATAACAATAAACACAAAATAATCATCGACATTAACATCAACTGAATACAATTTCTTTGATAGAACATTTTATTTGATCAAACGTAAACTCATTTTGAAGTTGGGACGGAAAGCAGAAATGAGCGCTCTTGTTCATGTTTGTTTGCATGTGTCCTTGAGAGTTGAAGGCTGAGTAGGTATGTTGTGGAGAGTTATCAATACATGTCTTGACTACTCGTGTTGGGGAAAAAAGGAACACAGAGGCAGTGAAAGCACTTCCTCTAAATGGTCCATTTTGCACTTTCAGAATCAGTTTAGCAACAAATGAAACTTAAAAGTCAGTCATGATTAAAGAGGTACTTTTTATTGTCCGTTTCATATACAATTCACATCTTAAAGTATTGAATTACTAAAGGTTTCTTGAACAAGATACTTGAGCTAATTTTATATCTGAACAATAATTTGCTTCAGTTGAATTTTCTCAAGTTCTGGAAAAAAAAGATTCTATTTCAAAATGTTTCCATCAAACATGATGTAACTTAACCGGTGTTTTCCAGAGCTTTCAACTGCAACTCCAAATAAATAAATATCAGTTCAAGTGAAACAGCTAAGAGAAGTTGAAGTGTCAGTGTGGAGGTGCTAAAAAAGTGTCAGTTGAAGTGGAAGGTCTGAAAGATGACCACGAAAAAGTGTGTTACAAAGCGGCACTTCTCCTGTTCTGCAGAAAAAGGCGAGAGACAGCAAGCACAGCTACCAGGTATTGTGAAATCAAGATGGCGCCTGGTGATATTTCTACCAACAAATCAGCTGATATTTGGACTGAAAATGGCGAAAATGTTGAAAGTAAGCCAGCGGTTTTAAAGATCGCGTGCTGCCACCGATACCGGGGGCGTCGGTGCTCAGGAGATTTAATACAATACAACATTCATTAATTGCGCTTTAAGTGATGGCTTTTGCTTAGTACTCTGGCAGGGCGAGGAATTACAAACCTGAATGAAATATAAGAAGAACCATTAGCTGCACTTTCAAAACTTTAGTTTAAGCATTTCTGTCCGCACCTCAGGATAAGATGACACACTCACAATTCTCCTGCATGAAAACACAAATCCCTAACGGTGGCCTTTTCACGTCATATATGTCTGACTTTATTTTTGTGTCTTAATCTATGATGTAAAGGAGCAGTGAGATAGCTTGCTAAAATATCGCTATCTAATATCAGAACAAATGGGTCCAGTCAGCAGGGCAGCATGCAGTTGAGCACTAACACGGTAAGCGCTCTCGAGGGGACCCTGGTGTTCACAGAGGTCACAGTGCAGCCAGGCGTTGATGTGCTCAGTGTTGGGTCGGCCATAGAAGCTCAGCCAGCCGTTCTTAACGACATCACTCAGTGACGACGGCCCCAATTATGTGGCACTCCTCTCGTCAGGCCGGGGAATGAGTGTTGACAGTCACATTGTGTGGTGAATGCGGGAGATCAGGGGAAGAGTTGCACTATGATGTCACAGGTCAGCACGTGTTGCCTCTAAAGTGAGAGAAGGCCTGGCCAATGTAGGGTAAAAGTTTTGATTGCTTTTTCTGTGAAGAGAATGAAAATTAAAAGTCATTGCATCTGTTAACATTGGCTAAAAAAAACAATGTTATGCAATAAAAAAAAGTATTTTGTATATTTATAGTTTAAAAAAAGGAACTGTTTTTTTTCCTACCCAGCCTTATGTGATAAAAATAGTGATTGTGAAACCTGATGTTTTCTGAACTTTCTAGTCAATGTGTCTTCTCAAAAGTCCAGTGGTGAATATAACGTGTGAGAAGCCCAAACTTGCATTTGCAAGTGAAATCCCTACATTTCCCAACAAACTCTCTTAACCATATATTAACTTCGCCATATGGCTAGAGAGGAGTAAGAAGAACTGACTCAGTAATGTCATTTCCACAGCAATGGCTGTTCTGCAGCACTGTATTGTATGTATTAAGAAAGGGTGTTTTATTACATATGAAACCTATATTGCATTTATACGAGAAGGAATGAGGCAGGGTGTCAAAAGTTACGTAGTCTCCCTTTTAAGTTTCTAATTGTCTTAACATGTACTTGCATTGGTCACATTTTAGACATTTGACTCGCACTTTTCTCCAGAGTTGATGACAATTACAACAGCAGTTGTTGTGGTCCTTGATGACCAGCAATACTCCACAGCAACAGTGAACTTTGTGAGAGCAGAACTATATAGCCTCAAACCAAGTATATTTGGGGAATTTAAGCCTTTATTCGAGAAACTTAGTAGCGAAATGACCGTAATCTCAATCATTAACTCAATCTGTGCCAAATGTCGATACCTTGACAGCAGGTTGTGTTGGGAATTCTTTATACTTTATTCCTTATGAGCTGTGTCAAGTTACTGCTGATGAAAACACAACAGACAAACAAGTTTTGTCTTTACATGCTGCCTGGAAAACAATGTTTGTTAACAAGCTATCTTCTCACTGGCTTGCTTGTTGACATGCGCACAGCAGGAAATGAATAGTGGGGGAAGTATGCAGTGTGTAGAAACAGACCATAAGTAGTTAAAACCTAACATTTCTTCTGGTGAGGTACTGACTTCTTCTCAAATTTCTTTTTAGTTTTGATACATTTGTAATTTTGAAATGTGTGTGTGTGTGTGTGTGTGTATGTGTGTGTATATATATATATATATATATATATATATATATATATATATATATCTTGTGAATTTAGTCCATAGTGGTATTTTATGTAGCCAGCTTTAGTTCATGTTTATCGGAAGATATTAACTAATTTCATCAGATTGTAAGTGCAGCTAGCTAACCTGAGCAATACTTCACTGGCTAAGTTACCATAAAGTTAACATTACTACCTGTCAGTTTGCCGACATTTATTTTAAATGTCAGGTTATAAGTGTACATTGATTCGTTGGCATTCAAAGTTTATCTTCGGTTATTAGAATTATTGTAGAAGTTAGCAGCACTTTGTGGCTGCCGTAATAGTAATGTAACGTTACTATGAATGGTAACGTTAGCTATGTGAAATAGATAACATGGCAAGCTTGTATCTAGCAACGTTTTTCCTTGGTTAACGTTTATTCAGTTGGACAGTAACTGCAGCAGATAGATAACGACTTCATATGTTTTTCTGTTGAAGAGGCGACATCGAAACCATCGGAGACTCACTTTAATGAGCGAACAAGCCAGTTATCCACAAAGGATCCAAATATCAACGAGGTACGTCGCTGTCAGAAACAGCTCTGTGTGTTGAATCAGTGCCTCTAAACAGCAAAACTGAATATTTTAACCTTCATGAAGGTAGGATTATTGCAGGACTGCATTAGTTTTAGCTCGGTGTACCTAATAAACTGGCAGCTGTATCAGCTTATAGGCCTCATAGAAACGTGCCAAACTTGTGTATTTATGAGTAAGTTAGTGGAGTGCAAATACCATATCCAGCAAACAATAACCACGAAAAACTTTCTTCCACATTGATGCAAATATGAATATAGTGACAGGAGACATACAAATAATTTGAGCTATGGAGGCATTTACACATCCTTTCAGCTGCTGGTCTTACTGTGTTAAATGCTCTTAGTGGCCTTAATAGGTGCACCTTTACAATGAAATGCAGTTCAATACAACAGCTGTGCCATTATTTAATAAAATTTACACACATGAGCATAAATGTGTAACTTTAATTAAATGTTTAATACTGAGATTAAAATTAAAGGGTGTTTCACTGAACTACATTGTGTTGGATATAGATTTTTTGTCCTCCCTATTTATATACTGTACATTACAGGGCCAGAATATCAAAAACTCCTCATCATGCCAATGTCCAGATACAACTGGACATAACTGTTACTCTCACTCCTGTAATGTAAGGATTATATCACTTACTATCCTAAGGATAGTAATCAAAACACATTATGCCTTAATATTTATCCGAAAACTGCTGCAAACATAGTCACTGCTGGTGTCTGTCCCACTTGAAACTGTTCAAAGTGGTTGACAGCGCAGATTGGTTGGAACTACTGAGAGCTGCATGGAGCACGTGATCGCGTGGCGGCGAGATCAAAGAGTGTCGTAAATCTCTTATTTAAGGGCTCTGGTTGTGATCACGTTGAAAGTGATCAATCATAAGAGGGTCCAAATTGTCAAAAGTCATGTAGACTCGAGCGAGCAGAAATCAGTTTTCAGTTGTTGTTGTTGGACATTCAGTATTCATGTAGCCAACAACTGATCATTTATCGCTTGCCAATAGAGACACTTTCATGACTAACCATGTTTAAAGTTGTACAATCCTTGTATCAAACTAGGGAATATTTCAGCCGAACTAGCATAGGTGAAAAGTTGACCATGTGAGGACGATTAGACATGTTGACACAGTTAAACTGTTTAGCCAAACTCCTTTCTCTATTGCATGTGTTCCATTGCACCACACACACCAATTTGCCATCGCAGCTGGTGTGGCCCCATTGTGAGATGGCCTCTAGCTGCTTATGAATTCAATTCCATTTGTGGAATGTGTAATTAAACATTTGAAAAGTTATACTGTTTTAAAATCATTCAGTAAATGAACATTGGTATAGCAGAGCCTTGAACCCATGAAACGCTCAGTGGGTTCAGCTATCACTGCACCATGCCGCTGTCACAGCTTCAGCTCATGAATAAGATAAGCATCTACTGCACATGTGTGACCACCAAGCCTACAGCTGCTACAGCTAATTTCATTAAAGGTATTGTTTGCATGGGTATGTATTCGTACACAAGCATTGATAGACGTATATGCAGAAAGGAATGCATGTCAACCAGTGAGGGCTTGTTGGGTTTTTGGTTATGACACTGTCAAGGTTTTTGACCTCCTAGTGAAGAAGGTTGGATGGTGACATCAGTCAGTTGGCGACTTGGACTGTCTTGGGTCAAGAGCCAGAGGAAATGGACAGCTCCAGAAAGAGCTGGAAAAACAAAAAATAATCAGCCCAGGATCCCTTGGAATTACATCCATCTTGGACAATTCTGCAGCTCATGATGTATGTCCTGAGCCAGCCATACAGTGGTACTGAATCACTGTATAAAGTAGAGGCAGTGGATGGAATGTAACATGTCTAACTTTCATTTGAGTAAAACTGCAATACATCACAGTTTCACTCCCTTTCACAACCCAGCAACTAACGTTCATTTTTGTCTTTCCCTAACTTTAACTAAGTGTTCGTAGTAGTCTAAACCAAACAACCTGTGGATACAAAACCTGGTCTGGTGTCAAAGAACTGAGCTTGGTATGCCCAACCATCCAACCTGCGTTTTGTTGGGAAAAACAAAATATTCAAACTGAAATGACATGTTTGAATTAAAAATTTACAGTTTATAAGCACAAATTCCTCATGCTCCTGGCATATTACAGTCCTGTGTTTCCTAAAAAACACCGGAGGAACATGAAATGGAGTCATCTGAGGTAAGTACAGTGTAGAAAATGCCTAATCTGTCAATGGAAAAACCTGGCAACCCAGCAGTTCCATGCTGGCACAGAGGGGTGGCAGTGGAAAAAAAAAATCTGTTGTGCTCTGCTGTTCCCCATCCTTTCCTTGGTAACTGTAATTACATCCCCACATCCTGATGTGAAGCATATATGCACCAAGAGCTTTTAATAGGCTGTGCAAAGAGCGGGAGGAACAGACATTCATCCAAGATGCTGAGGATTGCACAAGTTACTGAGTGCAGGAAATGTCTACCACAGCTCTTTGTGCACCTCATGCTGCCATGATGCTCACGTAAAATGAGTTTTAGGGGAGAGATGCCTCTCCCTTGGTGCACCCAAGTTGAAAAAGTGGAAGAAAATTGGACTTTGTCTGGACTTTAACTTTAGATTCTAAAGTTTGTGAGTGAAGTTACTCATAATACCCTGCTTTACATTTACACTACATTATGCAGCTTTTAATTAGCATGTTTTTCTGATACGTGTCCTTTTCAAACTGAAACTGAACTGAAATTACTTTTCAACTAAGATTCTATTGTTTGTTTGAATGGTAAATGGGAAAAAATGTGCGTCAACTGTGTATGTGGCACAAATCTAGCCAAACACAGTGGTTGGAAAAGAGGATATAATACTTTTCTCTTTGCAGAGGAAAGCTTCCTTGGTAATTACAGAGGTAATATTCAAGTTTCCACCCACATGTTGCCTTATGATTGAAGAAAGTACGAGAATAGAACTGGATGAGCTCATAATTTGAATAGTCAACATGACCTAATTGGTGAAGCTCCACATCACTGAATAGAGGGGGTTTTTTATACAGAGAAAACATGTGGCCCTATAATCCCTGTATGTGTTATACACGTTTTCTCTGTGTTGATAAACAGGGCAATTTAGTCTCGAATCAGCCATAAAGAATGCTGAACACCTACAGTGTTTCCAGAGGGGACATACGGGGCCATGTGTGGCGCAGTCAGACTGGCAGAGCTGACTCCTTACAAAACCACAAATATGCAGACGAGGGTTTCATTTTCCCAGGTTACACATGCAGTCTGCAAATGACAGAATACATAGAACTTAGAAAGACAAGTCTAAAGGTTTAAAGATAGTGTTTGTCTTTGTCTTTACACTATACTCAAATGCCAATATTACACAGAATTACTAGTTGCTGAAACTTTTCTTTTTCTCCATACTGGCTTGAAGAGATCCCCTCCTAATGCATTAAATAATAACATGCACTTTAAAATTCAGCCTGAGTTACACAAATAATGGGGATTTCTTTCAAAGTTCCAGTCTTTATGTGCTCTACATGACACGACAACTCTGCCTCTTGCACATAAGTGAATTTTGGAGTGTGCGATCATGGAAAGTTATTGTCGTGCACCAGTAGGTGACTTGGATTTGCAAAGGTCTGAGGCAAAAAAATGTTCTGTTGAATCTTCATCCATTAGCAATGATCGATGCAACATCACACTCTTTTCCGCTGTGGCTCCTTAACGTTTATTCCATGAATAACTTGACAAAAGGCCAAAATGAAACTTGGCTGTTGTCTTATACTATAGTCTTAGGCAGCGTTCAGACTGCAGGCCAGTGACCCAAATCAGATTTTTTTGCTCATATGTGACTCAGATGTGATCTTTTTATAACATTGGGAACAAGCCAAGTCACATGGAATCTGATCTTTTCCAGTTCAGATTTGGGCCACTTTCATATGTGGTCCAAATCCTAAACAGATCGGAAATCCGACCTGAGTCTGGAGCGCATCAATTCCACTGAAGTCGGAAATGATGCGACTTTGACGTCACTAAGAGCAGCTGTTGTCGCAGTCCTGCAGTACACGGAGCTGTGGCGAACGAAAAAGCTCCACCTAAGCCAGTAAACATGTGACTCTCTTTCTTCTCTACCTTGCTTTCATCTGCTCACAAATTCCCTTTCTTACACCTGAAATCCACCAGGTCACGAACTCTCTTCTGAGTTACGTGCATGCTATTTGTGTCTGTGCCGACGGATCTGAAAAAAATAATTGGGCATTAAGGCCTGCAGTCTGAACGAAGCCTTAGTCTCGCATAGCCAGACCTGTTTTCTACACTTTGTAAACAAGATTCAGGTTAGCAAAGTAGCCCTGCTTGCATCAGAGCACTTTTTTTTGTTTATGTCAACACATGAATCTTATTCATGCAACTTTAGGTCTGCTAACACCCACAACCCCCCAGAAGTGCCTCCTTCCCCCCAATTTAGAACTACTGCCTTATAGTGTCAGAAGACAGCAGAAGGGAAGAAGAATTCTGACAGCCATTGGTAGGCTTAGACCCACAGCCTACATCCTGTGAGCCAGACTACTATGCTGTCTGCATGCTGGTGTCTGTAATCAGCCAGATTTTAATTGGGCCTGGTCTCCTCAGCTCCTTGGGAATATGATCTAGAGGCCCTGTGTCAGGTATGAGCCATTATCCTGTGCAGTCCACTGAGGTGCCAAGTATCTTCAGCAAGGTTTCTCTGCTGTATATGAGAGCAGGGCCATGTTGTCCCACTTGCACTTGTGACCACAGTCCACATAAGAGAAAAGCAACAATCCACATGTGCTTAAATTTGACTGGAGAAAAAAATATTTTCCTGTGCTTACATAGAACAGAAACACCAAACACATCACAAAACATCCAGTCTCAAGCAAAGTGACATAGTGATGTGGTTTGGTTTCAACTGAAAAGTCACACTCAGGTGTGAGTTTAGGGGCTTTTTCTCTTTGTCACAGGCTTTTGTGTTCCATGCAACAATATGATACCATCAACTATAAAGTGAACATCAGAATAGTATATAATATGATGAAATAATTATACTTGTCTGTATTAATATAGAAACACTATACACACATACACTCACCGGCCACTTTATTAGGTACACCTGTTCAATTATGTGAACACACAAACAGCAAATCAGCCAGTCACATGGCAGCAACTCAATGCATTTAGGCAGTAACTCAAATAACCACTTGTTAAAACCAAAGATTGCAGAATACCATCTCTGAACGCGCAACATGTCCAACCTTGAAGCAAATGGGCTACAGCAGCAGAAGACCACACCGGGTGCCACTCCTGTCAGCGATGAACAGGAAACTGAGGCTACAATTCACACAGGCTCACCAACACTGGACAATAGAAGATTATAGATTAATAGAAGGTCTATTGAGTCTCGATTTCAGCTGCGACTTTCAGATGGTAGGGTCAGAATTTGGCGTAAACAACATGAAAGCATGGATCCATCCTGCCTTGTATCAACAGTTCAGGCTGGTGGTGGTGGTGTAATGGTGACAGCCTACCTGAGTATTGTTGCTGACCATGTCCATCCCTTTATGACCACAGTGTACCCATCTTCTGATGGCTACTTCCAGCAGGATAATGCACCATGTTATATTTAATAAAATGTCAAATTGTGAATTTTTGTCTGTGTCCCCAACTTTTGAAATTTATGGGCACAAATGCTCCTAAAGTTACATAGACCATATTGTGTGCAAAGCAGCACACAGACATGCATAATTTGTTGATATGTCCAGAATGTTGTTATTCTAGAAAAACACAAAAATCCTGATTTATATTTCTTCAAATAACTGAAAGATGGAGCATACCTGTCAACCATCCCGTTTTTCCCTGGATTATCCAGTATTTTACAGTTCTATCCCACCACCCGTTTAAATATTTTTTCTGTAAGTCTCCCGTATTTTCAACCTTTCTAAAAAAAAAAAGAAAAAGAAAAACACGCCAGATATATTTGATGTGTAAGCTACTTTGCCCTCCGGGAAACCAGGTGTCAGTATGTCAGTCCCTCCAGGCCCAAACTAGTATTAAACTATATAAGAAATTATAATGAATATAGTAACATTTTATAGCAAGAGTAATATATTAACATTACACTAACAGTAAAATTAACATTATACTTTTATTTAATGTTAGAATATTATACTAATACTCCTCTAGGTTGTGGATAGTGATATCGGGGGTATGATAATGTTGACAGGTATGGGTTGGAAGAGCCAACATTTCTAATATGATGATGTGTATGTAGAGAACAGATATCTTTCAGTGGAAAGGGGTAAAAAGACTTGAGCTGTTCCATTATAAGCTCCTCCTTACCCACCCTTACCCCCATGTCCGGAACCTGGGAAATTGTGAGACTTCTTCCCCCATTATTTCCATGCCATGCATGCCCTCAATTCAGCTTGTGAAAGGGTGCATTCCTTTCCAGCTGAGCAGGGTGTAGTGTTGCCAGAAAGATTAGCCCTCTTGTCACCCTCCTCCTGGAAAAGTATAGCTCTGCCAATGGTTTCGGAATTCTTACACAGGTTGTCTTGGTGTGAGTGTTTTTTAAGTTGGAGTTAGTACTTTTCTTCTGGCATTCCATGCATCCCCACAGAAAACACTCACTTCCTGTATTGCGGTGAACAGTTTCTCTGTCACTGTGGCGAGCCCCAAGGGAAAAAAAAAATCCAAACAAGACTCACAAGACCAATGGAAGATTGCACTCATGAAAATGAGGAGTGAAGAATGAATGAGCAAGCTTTAACCGGACAGCTGTTAAAAGGCACTTTCCAATTTCACTCCCATCATCCACTTACTTTTCAAATTCTAATAAAAAGCCTGCAAAAACACTAATTTCCTCTGGGGGTTGCTTTGGATCTCCCCCAAACTTCAAACTATCACTGTGAAAGGCAGTCAGGAGATTAATGTTGGTTGCAGTATTACATTTATTTAAAATGTTTAAAAGATATAGAATATTTTGGTGAAATACTATTATAGAAAGTGATTATCATTAAGCAGTGGGGCATTTACATGTTATGGCATTCCACTTTTACACTTAGACAACAGAGTAAGCCATATTTTCTTCTGCAGGTACGAGACCGGTATTTTGTGTATAACAGCCTTTGTCACACTAAACGGATTTTGGCACTGTTTTCTTTGTAATAGGCTTTTGTTTTACTTGCAGGCCGCCTTATCAAGCTTCTGGCTCTACGTGTAGGTCGTTTCTCTCCCCCCCCCGTATGTTTTATGGTTTCTGTACAACAGAAATAGTGGAAAAGACACCAGAGCCAGCATAGTTTTTTCCTTTTCTAAAATGTTATGATTTTTAAGGAGGTCATAATGCTCATTTAGGGGTTGTACCAGAACAGGTTTACGTGGTTTCATTTTCAAAAAACACCATATTTTTGTCATACTGCCCATTGCTGAAGCTCCTCTTTTCACCATGTGTGCTGGAGACTTCTTTTTAGCTATGGAGTGATGCATCTTACCTCTACAGGATCTTTGCTGGGAGTTGCACATGCGCAGTTCCTAGTTAAGGACTTCTAGCCAATCAGAAGCAGAGTAGGGCCGGTTGTGAGAAGTTGGTAAATACGGCTTTGGTTCAGCTGTATGTCCCCTTACCAGCTTAGCAACATGGACTGGAGCAAGAGTTTCAGAGTGGTGAGTTATTAATCTGTAATAAAATTATCTTTCATCCATAAAGTTTTAACTGAGCTCTGTCTCTACATCACAGTAACAACTTTCTGTCCATTGACTGCTTGGAGGGTAGCTAATGTTTGGAAGGGAGAGGAGAGGTGTGAGCTGCAGCTCACTGTTTTTGCACCGGTGTTTTTGAAGGCGTGTCGGACTAGCCACTAGGCGAGCATTATGTCTCGCATTTTCACAGAGAACAAAAGGAAAAGGCTGGACTACAAATGAGCTGTTTTCAGGCAGCTCAGAGCAGGGTTTTCTGTGGGAGATGGGAACTCCCTTTGGGCTTTCACTTTGCAAACCTATTACATGCACAAAAAAGATATATAACTAATAAAGGAGAGAGGAAAAGCCAAAAGAGCATAATATAACCTCTTAAACAGATGTACAAAATGTAAAATCTTTGTGGTTTTGAAACCATGACTTGTTCATACCACGGGATCCCTTGAAACTGGTAACTGGCCAATGCCCAGCTGTGTAGTTACATTACGTATTTATGTTACATACTTATTTTAACCCAAACCACCGACTGAGGCCCAGGAGCACGTTTCGACTGCGCCGCCAACTGTGGGCCAGACAGGGCTGGTAGCAGCTCTAGGCAGCTGGGAGATTATCTGGTGCTGACCAGCTGAAGCTTCCACTCATGACCACATCTCCTTTTGTGGCCTCCAAGGGAAAATGGCCAGGTGAGTACCTTCAAAAGGTGACCGCTGGATGTCAGTATGGCTCCACAGATTCAGGAAAGGCAGGCATTGGGGTTGCTGGATCAGGAACAGGTGGCTAGCTGACTCAGAAAAAGCCGGCTCCAGGCTTAGGAATGCCGTCTCGCTTCGCTGTATGAAAGGTACCGAGCCAGACGGGGGTTCTGATTTGATCCACCTCTGAATGTTGGTAGTAACAGAGGCAGAATGATGTCTGTGTGAAAAGCCACAGCCGGCATGCTGGAACAGGTGTGATGTTTCAACGCTGTTGTCAAGTCACTGTCTTTTTTCACAGTCTAACTCTGAAAGTCCACTGACTCCGGCTGTTTTTCCGGCCACGTTTTTGTTACATCCTCAGCCCGGCGTCAACGTCCAGTTTGCCGTATCTCTGTGTCAAAGCAGCTAATGTAAGCGAACTGGTATAAATGGTGAGTGGCTGATTGGGAATGAGTTTAAGGAGAGGAGTGGGCAAAGTAGACCAGGCAACTGCAAGGGGGATGAGCAATAGAGACCAGGTGTGTAGTTGGAGAGAGAGCAATGCTGGGGATGAAACAGTGTTGTTGAAGAAAGGGACTCAGAAGCAAACTGTGACAAACCCACCCACTATTTCTCTTAGATGTGTTTGCAGAAGGACAATAAATTGTTGCGGTGGCAGCCCGGCTGACTGTGAGTGTCCTGTTTTTTCCTCCTTTTCTCGCATTCTGTTTTCCCCTGAGTTTTGCCTCTCCCTGTGTCTCCTCCCCTCTCCCTTTGTGTGTGCTCTCACTCTCTCCGCTCCTGAGCCTTGCTGACAATCCACACCTGCGTCTCATCAACCTCCACCTTTGCCCACCACACCTTCCAGCAATCAGCCTCATCTCTACCAGTATTTCATCCCCGGCTCTCCACTCAATCCCCGCTTGATTGTCGTCCTCCAGACTTGGTGCCACCACTGTATTCAAGCTTTTGTCCTTGTTGATATCTCGCTTCTCCATCTCCTGTTTCCCTGAATTAACCCAGTCTGTATATCTGTTTGCCCCGCAAGGTCCACTCACCTCCGTCTCCCCTTCAGTCAGCTGGGCTCGCCTACCTGCCTTCTCCCCTCGCTCCTGGCCTGTTCGCCAGCCACCACATCCCGTCCCCGTCGGCCCTCCCCCCTTTTTCCTCCAGCCCCTCCACTCCCCTTTTTCCCTTAATAAATCTCTTTAAAACCAGAAGCGTTGCGTTTGGGTCCATTCTGTCTGTAACCACTACAACGATCAAGCCATCATGGACCCAGCACGCTCTCCTTCGCTACTGGGACTAATGGCGAACAGAGTTCTCGCGCCCAACCCTCAAACCCTGCTCGATGCCTCCATCTCCTGGGGGAATGTGGCCCTTCCCCTCGGAGCACTGATCGAATCGGGTGCTGACGAGAACTTTTTAGACCTCGAAGTTGCACATCTGCTCATGGTCCCCCAGATCCCCCTTCATACCCCTCTTCACACCACGGGCCTTAACGGCCAGCCTCTCACCACCGTCACCCATCGCACCCCTCAGTTACCTCTCGTCACTTCCGGCAACCACCACAAGTCCCTCTCCTTTCACCTGATCTCCTCCCCTGCCTCTCCTCTGGTCCTCGGTCTCCCCTGACTAATCACCCATAACCCTAACATCGACTGGTCGCGGGGGAAGATCAGGAACTGGAGCACCTCCTGTCACGCATCCTGCCTCCTATCCACTCGAGCCCCGGTAATTCCACTCAACCGGACCCGCCTTCCATCCCTCCCTAGTTTTTAGCCCCTACGACTGCTCCATAGACCTTCTCCCGGACGCGCCCCTCCCTTCTAGTCATTTGTACAACCTGTCGTGTCCGGAGAGGGAATCTATAGAGCAGTACACATCAGATTCCCTAGTAGCCGGCATCATCCGCCCCTCTTCCTCTCCGTTAGGGGCTTCTTTTTTGTCAAGACACTTCACTCCTGCATCGATTACCGGAGACTCAATGCCATCACCATTAAAAATAAGTACCCCCTCCCGCTCATGGACTCTTTGAGTCCCTCTCTTGGTCCAACATTTTTACCAAACTGGACTTAAGAAATGTTTACCATCTGGTGCGGATCCGGGAGGGGGACGAATGGAAGACCGCTTTCAACACCCCCCTTGGACACTGAGTATTTAGTTATGCCCTTTGGCCACACCAATGCCCCCACTGTTTTCCAAGCGTTAATCAATGACATCCTCCGAGACTTCCTCCATCGCTTTGTTTTCGTGTATCTCGATGACGTCCTGATCTTCTCCCGTGACCCTGCCCAACACACTGAGCATGTCCGTTTGGTCTTGCAGCGGCTTCTGGATTACAGGCTCTTCGTCAGTTTCACACACCCACAGTCCAGTTCCTCAGTTTCATAATCGAAGATCCAGGCGGTCGTTGACTGGCCAACCCCCACCTCCGTTAAACAGTTACAACGCTTTCTCGGCTTTGCAAACTTCTACTGCCGGTTCATTCGCAACTACAGCACCATCACTGCCCCCCTCACCCGTCTCATCTCCACCTCGGTTTCCTTTGCCTGGTCTCTGGAGGCCGCTGCAGCCTTCTCCCGCCTCAAGACCCTGTTCACCTCTGCACCCGTCATCACCAACCCCGACCCCTCCCTTCAGTTCGTGGTAGAGGTGGACACCTCGGACGTGGGCGTTGGTGCCACTCTCTCCCAGCGCTCTCCAGAGGACGACAGTCTCCACCCCTGCGCCTTCTTTTCACGCCGGCTGTCTCCCACGGAGAGAAACTACACCGTGGGGGACCAATAACTGCTGGCTATCAAGCTGGCTCCAGAGTAGTGGAGGCACTGGCTTGAGGGAGCAGTACACCCCTTCCTGGTACTGACTGACCACAAAACCCAGTGGGCTCTGTTCTTCAACAGATTTAACTTCACCCTCTCCTACCACCCTTGGTCTCATAACACCAAGCCAGACGCTCTCTCCCGACTCCACTCCCCCACCCCACACACACACACCATCCTGCCTCGCACCTCTCTCGTCGCTTCTGTGGTCTGGGAGGTGGAGTCTGCTGTTCGTCGCGCCCAGTCCACTGACCCTGATCCCAGTGCCGGTCCCCCTAACCGCCTCTACGTCCCGTCGAGTGTCCGCTCCCGGGTTCTCCAATGGGCGCATGCCTCCAGGTACAGTTGCCACCCTGGGATGACCCGCACCTTCTTCCTGCTCTGTCAGCGGTTCTGGTGGCCCTCCATGGACAAGGACTGTCGGGCATTCGTGGTGGCCTGTGAGGTGTGCGCCCACACCAAACCTTCCCATCAGCCACCACCCGGTCTGCTCCGTCCCCTCCCGGTCCCCGGTCGCCTTTGGTCCCTTATCGCCCTGGACTTCATCACCGGTCTCATTCTCATTCTCGCCATTGTTGACCGCTTCTCCAAATCCGCCAACTTCATTCCCTTACCCAAACTCCCCACCTCTCTGGAACAGCCCGCCTACACATTAACCATGTCCTCTGTCTGCACAGTATACCTCTGGACATTGTCTCCGACCGGGGTCCCCAATTCACCTCCCAAGTTTGGAGAGCCTTCTGCCGCACCTTCGGTGCCACCGGCAGTCTCTCCTCCGGCTACTATCCCCAGACCAACGGGCAGACCGATTAGGTCAACCTGGACATTGGGGCGGCACTCAGGTGTGTGGCGTACCGTAGCCCCACCTCCTGGAGCTCCCACATCCCCTGGATTGAATATGCACACAACTCCCAGATCTGCGCTGCTACTAGTATGTCTCCATTCATGTGTTCCCTGGGTTACCAGCCCCCCTTGTTCCGGTCACTGGAGAAGGAGGTAACGGTTCCATCACTACAGGCCCACCTCCGACGCTGCCGCTGAGTCTGGAGAGAGGCCAGGGCCGCTCTACAGCGCACCGCAGCCCGCAACCGCCATTTGGCAGACCGACACCAGACAACCCCGGCTCTCCACTCAATCCCCGCTTGATTGTCGTCACTCCAGACTTGGACCACTACAGGTGCTGGTCATATAATTCGAATATCATCAAAAAGTTAATTTATTTCAGTAATTTCATTCAAAAAGTGAAACTTGGATATTATATTAATTCATTACACACAAACTGATATATTTCAAGTGTTTATTTCATTTAATTATGATGATTAAAACTGACAACTAATGAAAATCCCAAATTCAGTGTCTCCGAAAATTTTAATATTACTTAAGACCAATACAAAAAAAGGATTTTTAGAAATGTTGGCCAACTGAAAAGTATGAACATGAAAAGTATGAGCATGTACAGCACTCAATACTTAGTTGGGGCCCCTTTTGCCCCCTTACTGCAGCAATGCGGTGTGGCGTGGAGTCGATCAGTCTGTGGCACTGCTCAGGTGTTATGAGAGCCCAGGTTGCTCTGATAGTGGCCTTCAGCTCTTCTGCATTGTTGGGTCTGGCGTATCGCATCTTCCTCTTTACAATACCCCATAGATTTTCTATAGGGTTAAGGTCAGGCGAGTGGTCCTTAAACCAGGTACTGGTAGCTTTGGCACTGTGTGCAGGTGCCAAGTCCTGTTGGAAAATGAAATCTGCATCTCCATAAAGTTGGTCAGCAGCAGGAAGCATGAAGTGCTCCAAAACGTCCTGGTAGACGGCTGCGTTGACCTTGGACATCAGAAAACACAGTGGACCAACACCAGCAGATGACATGGCACCCCAAACTATCACTTACTGTGGAAACTTTACACGTGGATTCTGTGCCTCTCCTCTCTTCCTCCAGACTCTGGGACCTTGATTTCCAAAGGAAATGCAAATTTACTTTCATTAGAGAACATAACTTTGGACCACTCAGCAGCAGTCCGATCCTTTTTGTCTTTAGCCCAGGCGAGACGCTTCTGACGCTGTGTCTTGTTCAAGAGTGGCTTGACACAAGGAATGCGACAGCTGAAACCCATGTCTTGCATACGTCTATGCGTGGTGGTTCTTGAAACACTGACTCCAGCTGCAGTCCACTCTTTGTGAATCCCCCCCACATTTTTGAATGGGTTTTGTTTCACAATCCTCTCCAGGGTGCAGTTATCTCTATTGCTTGTGCACTTTTTTCTACCACATCTTTTCCTTCCCTTCGCCTCTCTATGAATGTGCTTGACACAGTGCTCTGAACAGCCAGCCTCTTTAGCAGTGACCTTTTGTGTCTTGCCCTCCTTGTGCAAGGTGCCAATGGTCGTCTTTTGGACAGCTGTCAAGTCAGCAGTCTTCCCCATGATTGTGTAGCCTACAGAACTAGACTGAGAGACCATTTAAAGGCCTTTGCGGGTGTTTTGAGTTAATTAGCTGATTAGAGTGTGGCACCAGGTCTCTTCAAAATTGAACCTTTTCACAGTATTCTAATTTTCTGAGATAATCATCAAAATTAAAAGGAATGAACACTTGAAATATATCAGTCTGTGTGGAATGAATGTACACATTATACAAGTTTCACTTTTTGAATGGAATTACTGAAATAAAATCAACTTTTTGATTATATTCTAATTATGACCAGCACCTGTAGTGCAAGTAGCTTCAATTAGAAAACTTTGCATGTTTGATAACACACAAATCTATTCATATATAGAGTGATTGTAAGATTAATAGACAGAGAGAAAGTCAGGTTTACCTGAGTCGCGCCCTCCTCAACTGTCTTTTTTAACCTCTGAACATCTTCTATCAAAGGGATATCCGTCTCCATTGCTACAGGACTATTGAGGTCAGAGGAATCAACATACATAGAGAACTATGTTGAAAACAAAAGGGAAACAAAAACAAAAAAAACACACAAAAGGATGGAGAAAAGACTTTCAGTCGCATGCAAAGAAGAATGATTCAAGAGGCTCTGAACTGATTAAAAGAAGCAACTCTGTTCTATTGCAATTATCAGTTTAATTATGACTTAGTTGAGGGAATCAAAATGATTGAAAAAAAAAGAAAAAAACAACAACTCCAAAATAAATCTTTTACGGCAGATTAACGTTGTAGCGTTGATATTTTTGGATTGAAAGTTTTATTTTTGTTTCACATTTTAAAAAATAGTCTGACTTTACTTTCTTGCAGAGAGTAGAGAATATAGACACCGTTCTCATGTACGTACTGTCAACACTGTACATGGCTGGGTCAAGTAGGCGGTTAACTTAGACTGGAAACAGGAGGAAACAGCTAGCAAGGCTCTGTCCAACAAAGGCAAATCTGTCCACCAGCACCTCTAAAGCTCTCTTCTATTATATCTCCTTTATTTAATCTGTACAAAAAAACAACTGCTGTTTTACAGTGGGGAGAGTCGGACGATTTCTTGGCTAGGTGCAGGGAATTCCTGTTGTCTCCACTGGTTGCCGGAAAACCTCACGGTGACAACGAGACTTCAGGAAGTCCCTGCCAAGAATTAAGATTTAAAAAGGATTTTGTGACCTTTGGACAGAGCCAGGCTGGCCGTTTCCCCCCAGTTTCCAGTCTTTGTACTAAGCTAACCAATAGCTGGCTATAGCTTCAAATTTACCTTAAAGACATGAGTGCTATCAATCATCCAACTCTCTGCAAGAAAGTCAATAAGCATATTTCTCAAGATGCCCAACACTGAAGTCATACTGTCTTATAGTGCAATGCTAAAGTCAGTTTTTGGGAGGGGGTTAGGAATTTTAAAAGCAGGCGTTTCAGCCTGTATAGAGTTACTCTTTAAATTAATCACATACTTCAGAGAGACTTTTAGAGATGTCTGATTCAAAACACTCACCACAACTAAGCACATTCTTAGAGCAAGGCCACTCTCACAAAGACCTTTCCATCTTTACCAGCAGTGTAATTTAGAGAACATTAACCACCAAGTCGGAGTTTGAATGAGGGATAAGATGGAAAGGGAACTACAACTCAACAAAACTGGCTAACAGAAAACACAACACACTTACTTAATATATTTGTTCCACACACACACACACACACACACACACACACTTTAGAAGAAATGGAAAAACAGGTGTTGTTAAATGGTTGTACACACTGCTCACCTGTGGATTTGACTTCGCAAGGTTCTCGATTTTGATCCAAGCCTCTTCGCGTTCTTTTGACTTTGCCTTCTCTCTGTCAAATAAAGCGGCAAACCCCAATGTCAGTAATCGGTTCCACGAAACACTACTTTAAGGTGCAGTGTTACGGCTGATTGTAATTATTTGGCACTCAAACATCATTTAAAAAAAGCAGGAGTCTGTGGTGCCTACTTGTTTTTCTCAGCCCTGAACTGCTGTGTGCAATCATCAAAGAGCTTCTGATTCATCTCCATGAAAAGCTTCAGAGCATTGTAGATGAGGCCGTGGATAGTCCTTTGAACGAACACACACACACACACACACACACCTCAAGAGTCAAATCTTTACAAACACAAGCAGCATTACTGTAAAGGTCCCTTTGTCCCCAGCAACAAACCTAAATTAATATCACACATGAGGACAAAGTTTTAAAAAAATTATACTTGACACTTGGCAAATAGCTATCGTACTTAAAATTACTAAATAAAATAATTACAAAAAATTAAGCTATAGACCGTTGGCTCTGACACTTTTAAGCATTTTATTTTATCTTTAAAAATAGCAGCACTCTAAAAATGTCTTCCAAAACAATTAATTTACAATGAGTAATAAGTACTCCATAAGTACCAGAGGTGCTGGAACTTATGGAGTCACTAGTTGCAGATGTCCTTAAGGAGGAGTGTAGATGTTTCCCATAGGCTGGATTTTTAAGTATTGTCATGTGTGTCCATGTAACTTTAAATGCTGTTCTTAGCCAGGTCTCTCTTGAAAAATATTTTGTATCTTTATGGGCTTTTCCTGGTTCAATAAAATTAAAATAAAAGTAGGACTCTGTTGGCATGTTTGCTTGAAAAATGACTTTTGTTCATCAGCTGATCGATTCATTGACTCTTGAAATTCTATATAATAGATATAGATAGAAACATGTAAAAAAAAAAAAAAAGAAAAAAAAAAAAACCAGGGATCTGCTGCAACAGATACAATAAAAAATGAATTATAGGTATGGACAAACAGCTGTTTACAGAATCTTTATGTAATGTGTAACTGATGTGCAGGAGAGCACATTCTGTGACCACACTGAAAAACCCACACACACACACACACTTTTGAGAGATATCACTATGTGAGCTATTGTGTCAGACTGGTGTTACTTGCTGTGTGAAGTACAGAGCTTTTTATTAGCAGAGCTCGTGGGGTAGGGGCTACATTTGAGCATCTTACTTGTTCCAATGGGTCTTAGAGTTGCGGTATAGAGCGGGGAACATAATCGGCAGAATCTTTGCTGCGTTGTCGCTGATCAGACTCATGATGTACTCGTTGTTCCAGTAGTAGAGAGCTCTCTCCGCCACCTACAGAAAACATAAACGCCACCTCAGTCAGGCACATACCGACACACACCACCACTCCACCTGAATAATGAGTTGTGAAGGTACAGTTGTGATCACCCATCGGGTACTCGGGTACCTGGAAGTGCGGGCTGGACACACACTTGGCCAGCTGTCTGAAGAGAGGCTCCTGCACTTTAACGAACTCAGAGGGCTCGATGACGTCCAGGATCTCCTCCAACTCATTGAGGAACATCACCTCCTTGGGACTGTGAGTCTTTGGCCAGTACTTTAGTAGAGCCATTACCACCTGTTGGGATGATGAAGAAAGATAATGATAATGTTGATCAGGGAAGATAAAGGGATAGCAGCTTTGGGGCTTAACAGATGTCAACTGGCCCAAAAACATTATTTAGCAATTTATAATCTTGCAAAACGAACCAAAATACACATTCACATTTTTAAAAAATCAGTTTGAGCGTCAAATAAGGAATTTAAGCAAGCACCATTATGTGAAGAAATGAGGCATTTTTGACATACCGGCTCAGTTAGAGTGCTGTCCTTTTCTAAAAACTGCACCACGCAGTAGGCCAGCTGCAAAACACAATCATTAAACTGTCAAAAGTATTTGAATTTACACACACACACACACACACACACACACACACACACACACACACACACACACAAACTAAAAGGTAACATGGCAGCGAACATGTGACGCCCGAGGGACACACTGGCACTAGAACACCAGTTGTTGACTAAACCTGCAGAATGATGTGCTGCTCGAAGTAGTAGTAGTAGAAGAAGAAATTAAGGTGTGTGTTCAACAAACTTACCTGTGGATGGTAGACACTGAGTGATTTGACTTTGTGCAGAGGCAATAAAACCTTTAACAGGAAAATCTTGTGCTCTTCTTTTAGTGGTAAGGCAAATCCATTGATTATGCTACAAAATAAACAAAAGTACAATCAGAACACCTGAAAAGTAGTCTGGCATGATTTTGGAATTAAACAGCTCATAATTAGGACGCTTCAGTATTTAGACAGAAAAACACTGACGGTCATGTAAAAATTGTATAAAAGCCATAAGGACATTACATCTGCATTCACCAAAGCTTTTAACTGTACGGGCCATACCTTCCAAGTATTTCCAGTAGTTCAGCTATACCGTTGTGGTGCTCTGTCTCATAGATAAACCTGTAAGGACAAACAGACTTCATTCAGTGGCAACACGCAGACTTTATATTAACTAAAAATGAAAAAGAAGATTCAAGTGCTGACCATTTCTCTCTATGCATGTTTAAAAATGAGCAGAGCACTGGGAGACCGGCACTGACCTATAGAAAATGTTATTGATCTGTTTTCTGATGTACGCTCTCAGCCCCAGGAACTTTCCGTAGATCCTGTGAAGGGTAGTTTTGAGGAAGTCTCTCTCTCGTGGATCCTCGCTGTCAAAAAGTTCTAGGAGCTACAATGCAAGGGAGTTGTTACCATAATGACAGTCTCAGCGCAGATTCTGTCTTGTAATTTAGTTTGTCCTATTATACAGTCTGAGAGGCTGACAAGATAATTTTCCTACCTGCATAACAAATTTCTGGTCGATGTATTTCTTCGCTATGTTAGGCTGAAAGTCGGGTGATTCTAAAAATCTAAGGAAAAATTCATAGACAAGCTGCAACAGAAAGGGGGGGGGGACAAACAGGAATGAATGCTTGGAAGGAATTCAAGCTAAATGGGGAGCTGTGCAATGTTGAAGTAGTTCACAAATGCTCCAACACCAACTGCACACTTTAAAATGTGATACAGTTTTGAAGACTTTAGCTCTAAATTCCTATTTTTGTTCTTCGTGGCCATCAATGCGAGAATTGTTGGCTGCCAAATCTTTTTTTATTTACACATGTACTTAAAAGGAATCACTAGGGAACTGCATGCTTCAGGCTCCTTTATGTTGAGAACAATCAGTTATAAACCTTTCACTGTTTTGCAGGTGATTTAATGATTTAAATGTCAACCTGGAGGTGTGGCCATGCAGCTTCAAGTGTTGGCTCGTCTTCCTCTGGATCAAACTCGGCGCCAGTAGGGTTTGACGAAGGAGGCAATGTTCTGAACATATTCACCGCAAACTGGAAGAGAAATGAGACTGACTG
Source organism: Micropterus dolomieu (assembly GCF_021292245.1). Taxonomy (NCBI): domain Eukaryota; kingdom Metazoa; phylum Chordata; class Actinopteri; order Centrarchiformes; family Centrarchidae; genus Micropterus; species Micropterus dolomieu. The sequence continues at coordinate 3,119,072 of NC_060159.1, forward strand.
TTTATTCCACTGGACAGTACGCTATTTAAGTCAACTTCCTTTTGTTGTTTTAATAACCCAAAGCTGGCCCCGGTATAGGTTACAAAAGATTTTCATTCAAGTTTAAAAAAATAAAAAATAGCTGCAGCTAGAACTTCCTGTCAGACGTTTCCCACTCTTAAATAAATGTTTACCGTCATGACATATGGTAAAACCACCAGTGAAACCACATGAACTGCTTCTTGAATTTGGAGAACACAACTGATTTTTCTTTTTCATACACTGTTAGATTTCACTCTACTTTACTTGAACAATGCAACATTTAAAAAATAAAAGCACAGCACAGCGTCTTTTGGGACGCATCTCTGCACAGTCAGAAGCACATTAAGTTTGCTTAAAGGTGGATTATAAATGCTGTTATCATATAGAGGAGTACAGCTCATTTAATCAGTTCCTAGCCCTTGTGTTAAAATATTAGGAACATGTGTTAGTATTAAGTTTCATGATTTATTTTCCAATCTGCTTTCAATTCTTGTTACTGATACAATAAAACAAAACTGTCTTGATGCTCGAGTCTACAACCCATTTAACTTAAGCTGCGTTTGTCTATGAAATGTCCCATCTTAGGTATTTGATAATATGTTTTTCTTTTTAGGTTAATGTTAACTTTGTCCTTGGACCTGGCCTCCAGGGGTTTGGCCCACAATAATCCAAGTGTGTTGTGTTTCTGGTCTCTCCTAGTGTCAACTGACTCCCCTGTGGGCTCCTGTTCCCTGCCAGGCAGATCATGGGACAGTGCAGGTGGCCTACTAAAACACTGGGAGCCTTGTTCGAAAAGACAGGCTACAAGGTAGATAGGCTGTCTGGGCTGTGCTGTGCGCTTCAACCCAGAACAGACTGTGAGCATGACTACGCATGAACTCCACAATTGTAACCGTAAATGGAAATGTCATAACGGTGATTATAGCAAATCTGCTGTTGGCTTTGATGATGAAAAGAAAGCAGTTTAGTGTTAGTGTCCAAGAAAGAGTATCTCACTAGACTGCAGCATTTCCATCATGTTTATAGCTCCGTTTCTATATCTCTGCACAATAAAGATTGAGATGAGATGGTAAGCAGCATCATCATCAGCGATCATTTTGGTTTTGAAGTTTAGTTGTAAGACAAATTTGGCTCTTAATTTGAAATAAATCACTATTACTTCTGCTGAAAATAAAACTGTCATCACATCCCTTGTACCAGTGGTAATACTTTCCTGGGATATGCAAACTTAAAGGCAGCTGCCTCATCATTTGTTTATTACTTAACTATCTGTGAGTGTACTTATGGTGCTTTCAGACCAAATGCGAAGCGAGCGTTTGGGGCGGTGAGTTTACATACAAAGTCAACGCAATGACGTGTAGAGCCGCGATTTACTGTCGGGTGGCGCGAAGGGGCCGGCGACGCGAAGGCAACGCAAAGGAATTTGCGTGAGTTGAATATTTTCAACTCAAGCGAGAATGTCGCATGACGCTGAGTCGCGATAGCCTATCAGTGTTGAGATTGTCCGTATGTCACCAACGGGTTCAGAGCGATGTGTGGTGAGGGACAGGCAGAGCAGGAGATTGAAAATCTGCTGGCCGGCTGAGAGCTGCTAAACTTGGGGGAGAGGAACAGGGAGCAGCGCTGCAACCTTTGGACAAATAAACACTGGATTATGCTCTAACAACTACGCCGTTTACTCGCGGGAGGAGCTCAGAGTAAACTGCTTTTATTAAATTAGCTTTTTAGTTTTTGGGATTTCAACATTGATTTATCTTCACTGGAGCTTCTCAGCAGCTAGCTTCCGTGCACATCTGGTTCCAGTGTTGTTAGCGTTGTTAGCTCTGTCGGACTACGACTTCATATTTATTTAAAAACCGTACAAAACTGGACATTACTTGGAAAAAAGAAAGCGAGGAGGTTGAACTACCTGGTGAGTTCAGAAAACATGTGTCTAACTTTATTCCAGCTACCATTGTACTTTACTGTGACCAAGTTAGCATAGCCCTGATTGATCCAAACTCCATTCAGAAAAAAAACATTTTAGAATAAAGTTGTTGTCCTGCTGTCTTGCTGACAGACCTGACAAAGCATGAATTCATATGTTTAACAAATCTGCATCATGTTGTAGTTATTTCGGCATCAGTTTAATCCGTTTATTCCTGTTTAATCACAGCAAAAAGTTTACTTTGGGTTCATACAGCTGTAGTAATGGCGAGTTGTGTTTATTCACGTTAAAATCGCCTTCTCGCGTTGTGTGAAGACTTGCAGCAAATGTACTCACGCGAGGAAAGTATCACGTTTGGTCTGAATGCCACATTAGATGCGGTGGTGCTGTGAGCTAAATGCTAGCATCAGCATGCATGTTCACTTATGACTATGCCAATATGCTGATGTTTAACATATTATACCTTGTTCATGTCATAGTTCAGCATGTTAGCATGCTAGCATTTGTTAATTAGCACTAAACAACATACAGCTGTGGCTGATGGGCATTAGTTGTTAGAAATTAGACATAAATTGGACAATTTTTGACCCGACGTTGGCTATAGATTAAAGAGAGCCATGTCACCAGCATGGCTTAAGTCTAACATTTGTATACACAAAATCTTGTTGCTCATTACAGCTTTTGCAAGAAATAAATGAGATGATGGAAAGGAAATACATCTTATACGTCTGTCCTCTCCTCTATGGCTTAAACCCACTTTATTCTTGAAAAATTATTTGAAAGGCAGTAAGAAGAGAGAAAACCAGATCTTCTGCTCCAAGCAAAATCATTCTCATCATATTCTCGGCCCAAGTTACTCATTCATCTTCAGCTTTAACCACAAACGTAACCCCTCCGGCTCTACTGACCATGTGCACCACCTCCGGGTAGATGGGCTCTGTGATGACATTCCTGTTGTGGGTGATGTACTCCACCATTTCGCTCAGCGCCGCCCGCTTCACTTCCTTCCATTTTAGGTCGCTCAGCGGGTCGGACAGGAAGTCGAAGAGAACGCAGCACTGTCTTAGCTTCTGGATGAAGAGCTTCTCCTGCTCTGCAGGGGCCACATCTGGGGACACAAAGAGGGAAGAAAATGAGCGGTGGAGGGAAGAAAAGAGTCCAGGGACGACCGAAAGAGAGTTGAATGCTTAACCAGGCGACACAGCGGTGATGAAATAAGGTGCTTGAGAGTATAGGAGAATGGAGTGAAGGGTCACAAGAGAAAGGAGGGGGGCGGTTTAACTGTCAAGGATGACAGTTAAAATAGCAATGTCACAGAAAAAGAAATGCAAGGCAGTGAGAGAGTGATGAAGACTGGCAAATGAGTCATAAAGACTAAAGTGCATTAAGAGAAAGGCTGAGATGGTTAGAACCCAGGGGGAGGATACAGGGGGACAGAGCAGAGTGGAGGAGAAAAGACAGGATGAAGGAGGAGAGGAGGATGAAGGATTTGGGAGCTAGATGTACAGGCAATGTCTCGCCATTTGCGGCACACTGAGGAAAAAACCTTTTATAGAAAGGAAACCTAGCTATTTAAGTCTGTCAATGTATTTGTCCATGGTGGTTTGAAGACTTCCTATTTTTCTTCATGTCCACCCGAGCACTCAAGAGCACAGGCTTGTAAACAAACAACCTCCGACACAGTCAACACTTCACACATGACAACACAAAGAGGAAACTTCCACTTCAGTAACTCTAAATGCCTACCTGCTCATGTGGTGCAGTAACAACACACATTGTCACCATAATTATATCGTTATGTGACACCACTTTGATCTAGCTTGTTTGTCTTTTGTGATGTTTGGTTTCATCATGTTTGGGTCACATTTGGGGACGATCTACACATGTTCCTCAGCTACCCAAATAACTATCATGGCACAGTTATTACTTAAAAAGTGAAATCAAGATCTGAACATCTAAAATACACATGGCGAGTGGTGTTAATTTTCTCCTCTAACTCTGGGCAAACACTGTTATAGCATCATATAAAGCAACTAAAATCTGATTTTATTTTATATGAAGCTATAAAAGTGTTTGCCCAGTGTTAGAAGAGATTACCACCACTCACTCATCCGACCTATAAATACGAAGCTACAAAACAGTCGCCAGTTAGCTTAGCATAAAGACTGGAAAAAGGAGGAAATGGCAACCTTGGCTCTGTCCAAAAGGTAACAACTCATCAACACATGATACCTTGCTGTTCGTTGTCTCGTTACAGGACAGCACATGCTAGCCATTTCCTCCTATTTCCAGTCTGTACGCTAAGCTATGCTGAGCTAAGCAGCTGCTAACTGTAGCTTACATTTACTGGACAGACGTGAGAGTGGTACAAATCTCCTGATCTACCTCTACAAGAATGTAACTACTCATACTTCTCAAAATAAAGTTGTGTGTCTGCATAGTAAGATGCAAATGGCATTATGATTTATGGTTAAAATTACATTTCACATTAACCTCTTTTTAAAAAGATTGTTCTCTCTTTCTTCTCCTGCTGTAATAAAAACAAGCGCGTTCACAATGTCAACATATTCCTTCACTAATGCCAGCTGTGGGTTAATTTAACAGACAGAAACAGCTGCATGCGAGATAGATAAGAAGGCTGTTAGATCAAGATGCTCTCATTTTGGTTTGCTAGTGATTTACAACGCACCAACAAACCAGAAGTTGTGGTTAGTTTGCTAGACTTGTATTTATGCTTTCAATTGTGTCTCCACTGGTAACCTCTGTTCTGTATCTGATAGTAGATGAATTACTGCAATCACTGCCTGTGCACCCAACGCTTACAGTGCAGCAGCTTTTCAGTAACATTTTACTGTGTTTCTGCAACCAGAATGGCCTTGTATGAAGAGGTATTCTCTGACATTCACCTATACTCTAGTTGTACAAGGATATCTACAGTTACAGATAAAAAAGGGGAAAAAGAGGGAACGCAAGGGATGGCAGTGAGCAAATTCATATCCAAATCCATCGTCTATGGT
>NC_060159.1:3124056-3156076 GCF_021292245.1 Micropterus dolomieu
CGTGGTGGTTCTTGAAACACTGACTCCAGCTGCAGTCCACTCTTTGTGAATCTTCCCCACATTTTTGAATGGGTTTTGTTTCACAATCCTCTCCAGGGTGCGGTTATCCCTATTGCTTGTACACTTTTTTCTACCACATCTTTTCCTTCCCTTCGCCTCTCTATTAATGTGCTTGGACTCAGAGCTCTGTGAACAGCCAGCCTCTTTAGCAATGACCTTTTGTGTCTTGCCCTCCTTGTGCAAGGTGTCAGTGGTCGTCTTTTGGACAGCTGTCAAGTCAGCAGTCTTCCCCATGATTGTGTAGCCTACAGAACTAGACTGAGAGACCATTTAAAGGCCTTTGCAGGTGTTTTGAGTTAATTAGCTGATTAGAATGTGGCACCAGGTGTCTTCAATATTGAACCTTTTCACAATATTCAAATTTTCTGAGATACTCATTTTGGGGTTTTCATTAGTTGTCAGTTATAATCATCAAAATTAAAAGGAATAAACACTTGAAATATATCAGTCTGTGTGGAATGAATGTATACATTATACAAGTTTCACTTTTTGAATGGAATTACTGAAATAAATCAACTTTTTGATGATGACCAGCACCTGTATATTCAAGCTTTTGTCCTTGTTGATATCTCGCTTCTCCATCTCCTGCTTCCCTGAACTAACCCTGTCTTTCTATTTTCCCCGCCAGGTCCACTCACCTCCGTCTCCCGTTCAGTCAGCTGGGCTCGCCTACCTGCCTTCTCCCCTCGCTTCACCTCCACGGCGCTCCCCCAGCTCCTCGCCTGTTCGCCAGCCACCACATCCCTTCCCACCTCGGCCTCCTGTCCCCCTCGGCTCTCTCGCCTGAACCTCTCCAGCCCGCCAGCTCCTCGGTCCACCGTCTGACGGTGTCCAACTCTCCCCTTTTTCCTCTAGCCCCTCGACTCCCCTTTTTCCCTTAATAAATCTCTTTAAAACCAGAAGCATTGCATTTGGGTCCGTTCTGTCCATAACCACAACAATAAATGTTTATTTTATTAAGGTATATTTTTCCTTAATTTACTTTAATGATTTGCCTCTTGGCTTTAGTTGTATCTTGGATTCAGTGGTTCTTCATCTATCCATCTGTACAATGTGTTCACATGAACTGGAAAAGATCAGTTTTCACGTCATGTGTGCTGGGATATTTTTCATTGGATTAAGGCCCTGACGAGCTCTGCAGAATTTAGAATCTTTGTGGGGCTTGTTAAAGCTTCTCCAGAGCTGGAGTACTCTGGGATAACATGAAAAGAACCATCCTAACACATAACAGTGTGGGAGCTACTTTACATTCAATTTAATCATCTTGAGGTTCCTTATGTTTTAAAAATATGTGTGTGTTGGATAAAGACGTCTGACATAGGCAACTTACGTGCATTGCAGTTTGGTTTATTATAAGCGAACACAAGGGAGGAAAAGAAAACAAGTTTGTGCAGTGCAGCATTGGGGGTACTCTTTGCTTCACTTTCCAAATTCATGGCTTAAAGATTGACATGATTTACTCATTGGACTTTACTGTCTCACTGCCAACAGCCAAGAGAAAGCTGGATGTACACTCCACAGTGCATATCATTGTGTTTTTGTCCAACTCTACATGGACTGCTAATGGATTTAACACTTGCAGTCTGTCTATAACGATTTAAAGGCACCTGGAATTGTCATGAAGTGGATTTTCAGTATGATTCCTTGTTTTACAGTCTACCAAAGAATGTCAGACTGTCTTGGCTTCTTCGACTGAAGTTTATTTGACTCTTTCGTCTCTTGTTTGATTGCAGTAAACTGGCACTAAAAGTCTAGAACATTCCAGTGCATGCAAGAAGCAACTATCCATAACTTTGCTTTTGGTGTCGTGATATTCTGCTCATAGTGTTGAAGTTTGCAGAGAAATTAAACTTTTCAACTTCTGAAGAAGACAAAATAACTGAGTTTGCAAAATACACCAAGCAGAAACATCCTTTGTGTAATACAGCTGGTCCAATTGAATAACTCATTTTTTATTTAAATCAGCTAGTTGTCACACCGTGAGTACTAGTCTGTTCTTTTCAAGAACTCACATCTTGCAGTGGCAATATTTAACAAAATTCAACCAATCCATAAGCTTGTTAAATTTTCTGTAATTTTTCTGGAAAAAAAATTCAATATTGGAAGTATGCTTTTAGCCTAGTTGTAGACCTCTGAATTGCTGACATCTCCAATGTGTTCATTGTTTCAAATATATCTGGTGTGGAGCTCAGTGATTGACTGATACTCATTGACGCAATTGCAGAATCAGTCAGCTGAAGTAAGCAGAAGCTTCGCCCATTGTTAGTGAATGCAAACAAATATTGAAAGTGTCTCAATGAAATGTGTGCAGTGTCACTTGTTTAGTGTAAACTGTCACATGACCAGAGCTGTTTACTATCTGGTTGCACCATGAGAACAGGATGGCTGCATCAAAGCTTCCAAACAAAAGGTTAGTAAAGTATGTTAAAATAAAGATAGGACATAGGAATATTTATGCTACATCATTTTTAAAGTATCTAGTGTTGATAGATGCATTTGCAATTACTCAACCTTGTTTGTTAGAGTCAGAGTTTATTAATTTAACACAAAAGGTGAACACACTAACAAAGTAAGAGGCAGGCAGGGGTCCAAGAGAGTCGTCCAAATCAAATCCACAACTCAATTGTGTAAAAGGGTGATATGGACAGATGAGTCATCCGTCGTCATATTCTCAAGTGGGCGAGTGCATCTGTGGTGTGCACCAAGAGAATTGTACAGGACTGAATGTTTGACCCCTACACTGAGGAGATCTGGTGTCTTTGTTATGTTGTGGATGGCATTTTACTGGCCTGGTTTGGTCCAGTGATCACCTTTACACCTCTCATCCACAGGGCACGAGGGCTCACTGAATGGTTTGAGAATGAAAATGATGTGAATCATATGCTATGGCCTTGACAGTCACCAGATCTCTACCCAGTTGAACACATATGGGAGATTTTGGTTCGACATATTGGACAGTGCTCTCAACCACCATCATCAAACACCAAATGAGGAATAACATTTGGAAGAATGGTGTTCTATCCCTCTAGTAGACTTGTGAAATCAACGCCAAGGCGCATCACAGGTGTTCTGGTGGCAGGTTATGGTCCTTACGAAGGCACCTAATGGTTTTTACTTTTATTTGTCAGATAGTTCGGAGTGGCGGCACCTCCTCCACTCTAGTGCTCAACACCGGAGACCTCCAGGGCTGTGTGCAAAGCCCCCTCCTGTTCATGCTCTACACGCACGACTGCATCCCCCGTCATGGAGAGAACTGTAGTGAATTTTGAGGATGACGCCACTATCATCGGCTGGAATGATGAGACTTCATATCGGGAGGAAATGAACAATCTTGCTGAGTTGTACGCAGAGAGTAATCTACTGCTCAACGTCAGCAAAACCAAGTAGGTGATCACTGATTTTAGTAAAAAGGAGATAAAGACACACACTCCTGTCTACATCAGTGGAGCTGATGATGCCCAAAAGTTTCGCCATAAACATGGCCTGCTCACTTGCCTTAGCGCCTTGTGGCTAACAGCATCAAAGGAAGGGGTATTAAATTAGCTGTCTCCCTTCCATTCATAAAATAAAATAATAAGAAAGCTGTCAGGATGTGGCTCCTTTTCACTTGATCCTAATTACTGTGATGATAGAGCTGTGCTGTGGATGGCAGGGATGATGCTGTTTGGTCTCTTAACTCCTCAGGATGATTTCCCAGAGGAACATTGTGATTAGGTAAGATGTAGTAACCATTCACCCGTTAAACAGATGTCCACAGATATTAAGCTAATGAACTTGGCAGGTTAATGCTCGGGGCGTGGCATTGCTGTCACTCTGAGGAGCACATCTCATCTCAGCCACTGCCGCGACACTTACAGCAGGATTGTTGACCTCTTTTGGTTGACCTTTCACCATAAAGGAATCGCAATAAAGCCTTTATTACAGCTCCGATACCTCAAGGCGTAATTGGAGGTATTTGAGGAGGAATTCAAGATGAGTTGGAATTCCCTAGTGACAGCATGGTGTTATTACTCACAGACACTAGTCTGGAAGAATCTCACTTTGTGAAATTATCCTCCATCTTTTTTATTTTCTCATAACAGAAGTGGTTTATTTGTCCTTATATGCCAAGGACACAAAGACACCATTACAATGATCGAAGGGCAACAATATTCTTAAATCAGACTCTGCCTCCAGCTACATTCTATTATCCAGATTTCTATAAACTCACTAGAAAATATTTGACTTGGTAGAATTTGTATTTTGAGTCAGGTTTTTCAGTCCTCTCTCATCAGTTTTTAAATGCTGTGTGGTGGTGTTCAGCAGAAACTGTGCAGGGCCCTCAAATATTTAAAGGTCATAGATCAGGATGTGGAGAACACTGACTTACATTTCCCTCCTCAGGAATAGCTTTTCAAAAAATGATCTGCTGCGCTCCAATTTCAGCCACTTAACCTTTCGACTCAAATTAAACTTGGCCTGTCATGAGGTTGAGCCACTTATACCTCAGCTTGTGGGAGACTTTGTTTCAGTATTGTTATGTGAGAACACTGTTGTGGTATGTTTGACAGAGAGGACCCAAAAGCACAGCTCAGGATAAACAGGTTTTATTAAAGGGAAAAAATGGGGTGAGGAAGTGGAGGTGAGGGAGAGGCGGATGCCGGGGAAACACGGGCATGGGGAACCGAGGAGACTGAGACAGGGGGGCCGGGGGGCACTGGGGACCGAGGAAGAGAGGAGGCATGGAAAAACTGACCGGGGAGGTTGGTGGAGGAGTGTGGGGGCAGGCTGACTGGCTGGGCAAGGGGAAGAGGACAAGGTGGCGAGCCCAGCTGACGCAACAGAGGACATAGGTGAGTGAACCTGGAGGGAAAACAGACAGACAGACACAGGGAAAACCAAGAACAAATGACGTAGATTACACAAGAGCTTGAGTGATAAAGTGGCACCAGGTTAGGAGCAACAACGATCAAGCAGGGGTTGACTGGAAAACCGGGGTTAAATTACTGTCAGAGATGAGGCTGATTGCTGGCAGGCGTGGCAGGCAGAGGAGGTGGCTGATGAGGAGCAGACACAGAGGAAAGCACACACAGGGGGAAAGGTGGAGACACAAACAGGCAGGCCAAAACACCAGGGGAAAAGAGAATCACAAGCAAAATAAGGAGAAATAAACAGGACACTCACCGTGAACCGGGCTGCCACCACAACAAACATCATGGTTCGGCATGGCATCGTGTTGAAAGCAACTACTTTGTGTTACCCTGGGGCACAGGTAAGCTACATTACTTAATGCTGCTTGATCTCCTGGAAGAATATCCCACTGCCACATCAGTTCTATTACATGGTGAAATTACATTACATCAGAAGGCAATGTGTTGTCTTCAGCCCTCTGCCCTCGAAGTGATGCTGAATTTGGCAGCTGCATATTTGGCTGAAAGGATACTGCTTTTCCCATGGTACCCCATTTGTGGACAATTTTTATTGCACTTTGGAATAGGCTATTAATTATAATATTTGCTTGCGATGGTCGACATCTTAACAAAAAGGGCAAATGGCTCCTAGCCTGTACGCTCCTGATGCTCAACTAATTTCTGTGCATCAACTCAGGCAACCCGAGGATGACTTATTACTGTACACAGCATACACCATGTTCCAAACAAGTCCCCTGTATTAAACAGCATTGCCATTCCCGTCAGGATTACTTCAAGAATAAATCTGCAACATGTAAAGCTGACGAAACGTCTTCTAGTTTTTTTTCTACAAAGTCCAGTTGCCCTTGACCTCAACCTTCATTGGATAACTATGACCTGGATGAGAACCTTCACAGACATGTAAAGTGGTCTGTAATGACTTCAAACCTAAAACAATTCCCCTTCAGCCTGTTTCCTCTCCACCTTACTCTGAATCCTCCTCATCTGCCTACACAATATACTATACTTTTAAATCCAGAAAAGGTTTGGTGTTAATTCATTAAGATCACTTTGTGTCAGCAAAAAAAAGAAAAAATACAAGTTAAGTACATTGAACACCTTAAGATATTGCACAGTAATTTTCTGAACATTTCACAATTGATTACTGAGCCTACCAGGCCCAATTTAAAAACATCTTAACATATTCACATTAATAGATGTAACATTAACATATTTAAATTAATAGAAGTAATAATAGTGTTTCCCCTGGTGTTTTTGGTCTTGGAATACCATAAAAAAAATATCCCTAATTACAGTGAAAAACAGTGAGTCCCTTTTACTGGCCTGGTTTGGCTACATGTTTATAACGTGTATAAAACTATAAAACTATTTGAAGCTGTTTAAAATAGAGTTATTGCTTTTTTCTAGAGCAAGAGATATTGTTTTTCTATACCTATACAGGCTGAATGGTAGGAAAAATTAGAGTACTATGTAGGTATTGATGAATCCTTTACATTTAATCAAATCAAAATCACAGTAATTGTCATATACACATTCATACTCAGTACAACGTTTAGTGAAATTCGTTCTCTGCATTTAACCCATCCTAAGTAGTACGCCTTAGATTGTGCCTGCCCGCTCACAGAGATTCACCATCTAGAGTTACTCCTTGCCAGTGTGGAGCAGTAATGCATACTGTAATAATATTACTTTTCCCTGTAACAAGTAGTGTAATGGACTACTTTTTCCAAACCAGTAATATTATTATTATTATTATTACAGTTACTAATCCAAGTAACGCTGCGTTACTGAACACATTATCCTGGACATGAATGCACGACTGCGCTGCAGGTCAGTGGCACCTGTTAGGTCAGCTGTTAGCCAAAAAGCTAAAGAAAGAATGGAGAACGAGGGGGAGAGGCGTTCTTTCCACAGCTGTGAGTAGCTACTGCCATTATTGCCAGTGATGCTTGAACTCGTTGGGTGAGAGTGGCATTAAGCAATGTAACATTTTGTAAAAGCAATGAATTCTGCACTTGTAAATACATGTGCAGAAAAACAGTAGTTCAAAAGTCGGGATTTACTTGCTTTTTTTAAATTTCAGCCGGTGGCGTTAAGAAACGATATACGTTTTGTATAAAAACATACTCCTTGCTGCTGTTAAGAATATGATATGCTTTCACTATCTCTTCATACTACCATATCACCCTGTTCAAGTATATGTAAAAACTCCAATAAAGCAATTTGGAATAAATGAATATGATTAGTTAAAAAGTCGGGAGAGACTTTGTTTGGGGTGTGGTGGTGATAGTGGTGGGGGTGGTAGTGAAAGTAATATAGTAACGTAAGGAGTAACGTAACTAGTTACTTTTATCACCCAGTAATAAGTAAAGTAATATTTATTTATTTTTTCCAATTTCTGAGTAACTGGCACTGCTCCTTGCCCATTATTTCAATAAATCCTTTGCGATTTCCCCTTTTCCAACTGCCTACGTGTCCATCTCTGATTTTAATGTAGGCTCCACAAGCAAATCTTTGGGTTGGAACCTACAAAGGACATCACATTATAAGTTACAGACAAATTAATAATAATTATTCGAAGTAAGTTTAACAAGTCTGATAACTTAAGCAATAAAGGCAGCGACGGGATGTGACAGCAGTGAAGCAGTGAATACATATTACAGAGGCTTTTATTCAAAAGAAAGCATAAAATTATTTGCTGTTATTATGTATATAACTGCTCTCACACATCTAACAATGGTTCACTGAACTAAAGAGGAGATGAAGCTCAACGGCAGGCAGCTGTTGCTGTAGTTACAGTAAATGTAGCATGTCTTTGTATTTCCCTCAATCTATTCCCAATTTTAATCTTGAAATGTGAGACGACTTGTGTATCTGTGTTTGAAAGGCAAACTTGTTCAAAATACAAGACTGATTGTGGGGCATATTTCCAAAGTTGTTTGTGGATGTCAATCGTTACACAGATATTAGTATCTACCTTCTAGTAGCTTATATCAAGCAGATTTCCTTTATTTTATTCCTGACATCTGTAAATATGGGGATGGAGGTCCGTGTCAGTTGACAGTTTTGTGTACATTCATGAATGCAGACACAAGGAAAGGGAGAAGGGTCTGAAGGAAAGTTTTTATTAGCTTCTAGTATGTTTTAGGCTGTTACAAAAACACAGACCACTCACGTTTGGTGCGTAACTCTCATGCTGTTATCTTTGCTGCCTTCAGGAATGTTGGGTCTAGCTTAGCACAAGGTCTTAGTACAGAGCCAGGCTACTTGTTTAACCCAGCCTCTGGTCTGTAAGCTAAGTCTAACCACATCCTGACTTCAGCTCTGTACTTAACATACAGACATTAAATTGATATTGATCTTTTCATGTTGAACGTTTTCTCCAAATATGAAGCTGAGGTCACAACAGGTTTAGGCTGGTTTACGATAAATAGTTCCAGCCTTAAATCCAGTCTGACAAGATGGTTTTCACATTATTTTCTGTTTGTGTGCAGATTAAATATTTATGTTCATTAGTGCACATTAGAAGTGTTGATAGGTATATATTTGAGCTTTGGTTAGCTGTTTCCCCCTGCTTCTATTCTCTATGCTATGCTAAGCTATGCTAACCATGTCCTGGCTCCAGCTCCGTACTTACTGCACAGACATGAGATTGAGCAATCTTATCATCTCACTCTAAGGCCCCATCTGCACTACTGCGTTTTGGTTTTAAAATGGGGACATTTTGCTATGTTTGCACCTCCTGTCTCGACTAAAATGGTGAAAACGAAGACCTAAAACGGAGAAGTTTGAAAACGCATCGTTTTGAAACTCGGGGAGAGCATTTTAGTGAAGACGGGCAAAAACGGAGAAACGATGACGCAGACGGTTACACTCTCATTGGGTCTTATAAGTCATGCAAAGCAGAAACACGATGCTACTGACAGAGTTTTTGACTTGGTATTTTTATTAAAACATCTTGTACCGTGCAAAAATACACTTACAGCCTACACCCCTACAATGTATGTCGCCGTGATTACTTTGCAACAACTCCCAGTCTGTTTCCCGCCGCCACAGTCCCTATTAACTCCAGTGTTACGTTCAGAAACAGTTCCAGCTTGTTGTTGGTCCATGACAAAAATCTGGTGCGGTTCTTCGTCTGTATTTCTTTATTCTTTCTCCAAATCTTCTGTAACTACAGAAGAGAGAGACCTTCGGCTTCATGTTTACACCGGCATGCACAGTGTACGTGAACGGCCACTACATGTGCGTTTTCAGTCGTTTTAATGTAGACGGAGATCAACTCTGACACGCAGCTAAAACACTGGTGTGGACGGAGACTATTTTAGTTTTAAAACTCTGTTTTTAAACAACAGAGAAGTGTGGATGGGGCCTAAGAAAGTGAAACATATTTCCCCAAAACTTCCTTTTTATGTTGCTTTAAGTTTAGTTTTGAAGGAATCGCTATTTGAATTCGACAAAAATTCAAATAGCAAACTGTTGTAGTAATGTGATGTAGACTCTAATGAAGGGACTTTATAGACAGAAATGGGGCTTATTTGTTATAGCTAGATACTGTGCGCTGAATTTCATTACTATTTTCCTACAGTGTTTATGCTATATCTTTATCTTAACTAAGCCACATGCAATCTTATGTTGTTTTATCTATGTCAGGCTTGTCCCAGTGAGAGGATTCTCTCTCTGGCCATATGCCACAAGGGGTGGCATGCAGCAAAGAGCATGGGCAGATTCGAACCCAGGCTGCTGCGGTAAGGACTTTGATGCGCGCTCTACCAGGTGAGCTACTGGGGTGTCCCCAAACGGTATTATTTTTATACAGAAACACATTCTGTATTTCACAGGTAATTTCAAAACAGATACTTGATGGATGGGTCTGTCTAAACTATGACAGCTCCTGCCATTCAGTTGTCTGATGTGTCCATATGATACAGTCCATCTACAAACAGCCAGTATTCCATTAATCACAGCCTCACTCAAGCCAGGATACCTGCCGATAACAAGTGCAGATGCAAAATCATGACTCATCTAATAAGAATAAACGAGTCTTGAGGCCAGTTAAGGGTGTTGCTGTCCCTGTGTTGATGTAAGATGGTCAAAATGGACATTGATAAATAACAAAGTTTATTTGGTCTTGTTTTCCAGTCCCCTGCTGAGGAGCCTTACAACATGTCATGTGTTTTCTCTGTGTTGTTGCCTGGCTACAGCTTTCCTCAGACTATAACATATTTTTTAATATCGGTTGCTGTGTATTCTGCTCAGCCATTATTTGTTGGAAGATGCCCAGCCAATTCTTGATAACAGTGGCAAATACAACAGCACATTGTCTCATTTTATTTGTCCTGCAGCAGGGTTTTTGTTCCAGAGTGGGTTTTGCCTATCACTGTTTGTTAGTGGAATCCCTCCTGAACAATTATACACCTGCAGTTCTGATAAGCGACATGGCGTTAGTGCGTGCTGTGCTGTCATCAGCGATAATGGGGGCCATTTCCTCAGACTCTCACAGTTAGAGTTGATGATGAACCAAGCCCATTACGGCAGTCATATGTGACTCTGTGCTGACTCTGATGACGCATTCTCCCTCTGATTAATTCAGACATTTATTAATTAGCCATTTCAGATAATTAATTCCTGGAAATTAATGGCAACCTTTAGCATCCCAGAGTGAATCCGTAAGATAGACCCCCTCAAATAAATCACAGGCCTTTAATTCAGTGCCACTTTAAATTGATGGTAGCTTTGGGAAGCATGACAGGCTAAAGACAACAGCCTTCTGAGACTCAACAGTGTGCAAACAGCAGGGCACTGGCTGCACTCCAACTGATTACCTGAACCACAGGCAGACAACATGCTCTCTCGCTTCTTCTCTTTCCATCTTTCACTCTGCCCATGTTTTCCTTCACTCTCTTTATCTCCCTCTCAGTGTAGAGACCTGGCTGCACACCCTAGGAGAAGACGCCACTTAGCAGATAATGACACCTTGCCTCACCAGTCTGTGACACAAACAAGACAAGTGGGCATGGAGAGGAAGCATGCCCATCTGCCACAACTTCATCATTCCTAATATGCCATGCACGTCCGGTGAGACCAGCAGGGGTTTGTGGGAAGTGAGGAAGCCATTACCAGCAGTAAACAGGCTGCTGGTAATGGCTACTTTTCATCATACTCTATTGTACCAGTGCAGATGCAATTAGAAATAAACAAAGGTGCCCTTTAAACCTGGCATTAATACTGTGTGTGCCTCATATGCTAATTGAGTGGACTGTGTTTATGTCTGGTGCTAAAATCCATTTTAGTATGTACATTGAAATAAGTTTTGTAAATACATACTGGTAATGTTTATTTCTTCATTTAATGTTTTCAGGAAATATTTCCTGGCTTCTGGCATGCACACTTTCTTAATATCTTTACACTTTTGTGTAAACTCTAGATTCAGCTGTTCAATCATTCAGAATGTGGGGTATGATGCAAAAATGACCCCCTGTAAACATAAAATGTGACTGACCTCCCACCTCTGTTGTCCATCATAAAATCAAGGGCAGAATGGAAGCTTCTACTTTTGAATGTCATTATTTGTGAAAATAACTATTGACAGCACTAACTACTGACTGTCATTTTAAAGCAGCCTTTTTTTGTTTGTTTATTTTGGAGTGGGGTTAATTGTCCCTCCCGCTAGAAAGCAAATTGTCTGCTTTTAACAGCCAAAGCAGGAAACATTTTTCAGCCAATCGCATGGTTCCACTGACGTAAGGGTCTGTTTTACTTTAACTGCGTGTGCGTAGTAGTAGTGACGCATGTGTAGTAGAAGTATAACCTTATGACCTTATTTTGGGGTAAAGTAGTTAAACTTTTTTGATTAGATTTTACTGCTGATTCTATTCATGTAGTTTTTATGTCCCGGTGAGCAGTGAAAGTGCAGTTCTGGCTCTCTCCCCATTCATCCAGATAGGAGCCTGGTCTTGTTCGACAGCAAGTCCGAAATAGCTGCCCAGAGGCGTAGCCAAGATGGCTGCCGAGTGGCAAGACTTGCCTATAAGGACTTTGTCAATACACGATTTTGTAGCTTTCAGTATTCTTTGTGTCCTCCTTAGAAAGAGCAGTTAACCTCTAGAAAGTAGCAGTGGACACATTTGACCCCCCACCCCCAAGACTGTTCTGGCAAAAATGATAATGGCATATGTAGAATCAGAAGATGTCAGAAACAATTTCAGTGAATATTTCCAGTATTTGGAAAATGTCAAAAGAACATACGGTAAAGTTACTAACATGTAATCAGATACTGACTACACTTGGAGCCCTCGCAGCTGAGAAAGAGTCAAATGCTTGTGGTGTGGTTATCCTTGGAACTTAATACAACAGTGCAGTAGCTTAAAAACTACTTGACATTTCCTGGAAGCCAGTTGAAGTATCGTGAACAGGCTTATTCTCATACCATCTAACTGAAATGACACAAAACCAACTGACAATACTTTGTCATTAACCTCTTCACATGGCCTGCCACCACTTTCCAGATCTATTTTTCCCAACCATGCCTCAACTCGATACCTAGATCTTGTGTGGCAGGGGTGCTGTGTGGGAGGGATAGGAAGCTAGGCTGGAAGTGTGTGTGTGTGTGTGCGCGCACCTGGGGCTTCAGTCCCCGCAGGGCGAGGGTTTGTTTCCACTAGACTAATCCAGGACAGATTTAGGGAAGTGTATGCTTAAACAGACATTTGGCTGTGCTGCCTGGAGCGTTGTCCTTTCCAGATTTCAGATTAGATTTAATGCTCCTCTCTTTGTAAAAAAAAAAAAAAAAAAAAAAAAAAAATCGAAGCTTATAGTGAATACAGTACTTACTGTTTGCTGCCCAACCTTGAGTGCTTGTACTGAGATAAAGAGGCAGAGGAGCTGGAGGAATTTAGGATGAAACAGTTGAGAGCAGTCTTGCTGTGTAGGGTTAAAATCTTTTACTATGGGAGGCGTTTGCTATTTGTGGGTGCAGTGATGTGTTACAGGTAGTCTCAGACTCTTTCAGTAATTGGGTGTATACTAATCATTCCCATCTGAGCCACACTTGGCATGGTTTAAAGGCTAATCTTTGCCTCTAATCATTTAAATATCCAGGCCACTGGGGGTATAACTACACACCTCAGATTTGGAGTCACAGCACAGAGCATTTTTGGTAAAAACAAATACAGTCGCTCTTTTCAGCCACACTCCCTCATCCCCAGACTTCTGCATTGCTCTCTGTCCTTGTCTCTTGTCAAGACAAAACACTGAGATTCAAAAATTGCTGAAGTCTATGGATTTGTTAATTTTATTTTTTCTATTTCATTTACTGTTAGACATTTGTATGTATAGCCTATATCTAGGGACATATGTAGGTGTGCCATAACATATTACCATGTATAACATTTAATTAAAACTTGCTTATTGCAAAGTGAAAAAATCCTCATTTTCATAAAATATGTGTGACATCCTTCAATAACTGAGTAGATCAAGTTCTAAACATGGAAGAATTTAACTAGTAATAAACTGTATTAATTCTCCAGGAAAAATAGACAAACAAACAAACAAATAAAATAATTTAGACAAGATAAAGTGGGATAAAGAAGAAGCCTTTTCACCACCCTCTTCAAGCTTTCCTCATTTTCAGTGCAGATTTTTGTCAAGAAAGCTCTTATCTGCTATGGCTCTGCCTCTGGGGAAGGCATAGAAGAGACAACACCCCTGGAGTTCCTGAGCCACACTGAAGTTGGTGAAGGCCAACTTTAAGCCAGCATGAGAGAAACCTTCTCCAAGAAGTCAGCTCAAAGCATGTGTGTTAATACCAAAACACTGGAACACAAGAAACTCTGCACCCAGTGGTGCCTTCAGTGAAAGAGAAACCTGCTCCAAACAAATGGGAGGCAGCATTTCACTTTCTCCTCCCACTCAGCCAGAAATCCAAAGTATTGGCAAAGCTGGTAAGCACATTTCATCATTCATCAGAAACGGTTCATTTAATTTAATTATTTTACATGTATGTATGTATGTATGTATGTATGTATGTTACACATTGTACCTTTTTAAAGAATGCTGCTCCATTCTGCGGCCCGTCTTGTGTCGATAATGATACTACCGTTAGGACCGTAATAAACATTAGAACTCAGTCATCATCTGGCAGACACTAATGCATGCATTGCCATCACAACCAAGGAGAACGTCATTAGCCTCCTTAAGGAAGGAGAGACAGTTGACTCGAGCTGAAGTTGCCACACGGGACAGACAGCGCATCTGAAAACACCTGAGCTCCAGCTGACAAGGACAAAGGAACACAAGATGCTTCTACAGGTTCGAACACCTCTGAACACAGAAAGCCCCACAGAGAAATTATACTGCTTCTCCTCCTCCCTCCAGAACAACACCTACCTGCCCAGTCAATTTGACTTACATTTATATTTATTCATCAGGCAGGAGGCAGGAAGGCTTGAGATGGTGTGGTGGTGTAAGCAGAGGTAGCATGAGTGTAGAGATTGGAGCACTGGTAAAAAATACACAGCAGCAAAAGTCACTGGAGATAAGTAGGCAGAGATTAGGTTGGGAACAATCTGTCGATGAGTAGCAAGAAATCAGGTGTATAAATTTTGTCATATTTGCTAAAACTGTGACTATATCATCACAGTAGTTCATACAAATATCAGGTTCCTCTGGCCCCTGTTACTGCCTTAATGCCATTTGCAAGAATTCACCGCCCCCAAGTCAGAACAACCTGGAGATGGAGATGGAGAGCCAGAAGATGTCTTTAACGCAGTGTCAATCACTGCTCATGCACATGCTGCACAGCCCCCCTCCTCGTGCATGCTCTCAGTCAGTCAAGCAAGATAAAAAAGAACTGCCCATCCTTCCATTGCCAACAACCGCATATAGTACAAAACACGTGTGTGAACACGTCCCAGCTCCACACGGAACTGCGTGCTCATTATGTCCGGTGCCATGGCGCTCATATCGACGAGTGGCAAAAACACATGACAGACAGTGGGGAATAACTTTTAGAGGGGGGACAATGGTGTACTAGCCTCTCATCCTGCTGTTAGACGTTGTTGCAGCTGCCTTTGAAGCCTGGGGCGCTCTGCACTGGGCCACAAAGTTTTGGGAGGGGCGTCTTTCAGAAGACAAGTCACAGGGCAACCAGCTCCTTCTGCTGCTTTAAGAACTTGGGGTGGGTTTGGAGGGTGAGGCTTAGCAGAGTGATACAAGCACCACACAGAGACGCGGAAGGTTTTGCATTGTATGTTCAGTTGTTACCAATTTAGTAACTGACATCTAATTGACACGATTGACCATTGCAAGTCATGCTGGCACTGAAACACTGCACATTAGAGAAAAATTGCATCATGTTGGTATGACAACATGATGATCTTACCAGTTTCGGATTTTCCTCAGAACATTTATTTATGGCATGGACGATTTCTACAAGCATTCCATGACTTTTCTCTGAAATTGTAAATCAATGAAACAAATGATTATCATTTAATATAGAATTTATTATTAAGGCACAACCTTATATCATAGCACCCCTTGTTAAAATAAGCATAATAACCAAGTGAACAGATCACTGAACACCTGCACATTAACTTAAGTTGCCCTTGATTTAAACCTTCCTGGGATTACTATGACCTGGATGACAACTTCAAAACCATGTTGGTTTTGCCACCTAATCTGAAGGCACACATTACAGCAATTCTCCTACCCTTTATTACCCTTATAGTATTCAGTTTACCCAAAACTCTCTATTTCCATGTGATAGTCAGTAATCCTACTTCACCATGACTTCTGAACTACCCCGAGTCTAATTTAAATGGAGGTGCCACAACCAGACAGCCAGATGGTGATTCACTTGCTGACTGCTTCAGTTCGAAACAATTTTATTCCTATCACTAGTTTGATAAGCTATATTCACTGAACAAAATTATAAACACTTTGTTTTGGTCCCCATTCATCATGAGCTGAACTCAAAGATCTAAGACTTTCTCTATGTACACAAAAGGCCTATTTCTCTCAAATATTGTTCACAAATCTGTCAAAATCTGTATTTTGCTCAGTTTGATCACTGTAGACCAAAATCTTATGTCATTCTTATGTTAGTCTTGCAGTGCCATTAATGTTAAGTTGAACTTGAATGTCATGGTGATGCTATTCCAGCGGTTGGGAAACAACACATGGAAGCTTTACTGTGGTCTTGAGAAGCTGCACCCTTTATTCACTGACAAACTGTAACCTACACCTCATATTTACTCAGATTGACATCTTCACTGCTCCACTTTTTCTCTGATAAACTGGTTTGTGGAAGTTAATTACCCTCACATAGGATGGAGGGGCAGGATGTGTGAGTGACTGACACTTGATATACTTAGATGTGTACGCAAACAGTTTAGCAGATTGGGTATTATTTCTCAGCAGGACACATTAACTGGGGGGCACAGGGGCACACCCTTTTCACATTGTCTCTGCGCCTATTATCTTGTGTATTATTATATTACGTAACTTTAATGCAAAATACACTCTGAAGACATAAACCCTTGTTATACTGAATTAGGAGCAAGAATTCAGGAAGTATGGCTTTTATCAGTGACTGACAGTGAAACCAGCATGTTCATGATGCTGCAGCTGTCAGTGGAGACAAGTACATGCAAGTCAAATACAGTGTCAGATGTCATACAGACAGTCTTTGTTTACTGCACATGTTGTCCCTGGAAAATGAAGGCCTTCATTACGGGATGAGGAGCTGGACCTTGACTTCTGTATAATTAATGTTGTTTCCACAATGGATAGCTACCACTAAGCAACTGTTTTTTATATTTTGGACAAAATTACCCATTGAGTTGGTTGTGTCCAGGAATGGTGGCTATCATTGCTCATCCTAACAGTTTTCTCTTCTGTTTATATCAGACAAAGTGCTGTAGCTGCCGTCTGATACTGCATATACAATGCATCATTCCCTTTATCATTGCAAAGACTTAATAGTCATCACCTGTGTAGAACAGCAAATCCAGTAATTTAGAAGCTTTCATGATGGTTCATGGCTTGCAAAAGAGGTGTTACATGCAGCCTTCCTGTTAAACTGGAAAACATTTTTATCATGGAATACAACTTACTGACACAACATCAGGGAGCTATAAAAATTGTTTTTCATAGTTTGTGTAAATCATAAGAGAAAGCTGTTTTTTGTAATATTGTAATAGTAACTGAGTCAAAATGTTTCATTTTTATGATCACGTTAAGATGCCAAAAAAACATCCATGATCTAGTATTTGATGGCTAAGAGTTATTCCTCCAATACTTACATGCTTGAGTTCCTAATAACCTCAGATACAGTTTTATGAGATGAAATGTGCTCCGGGGAGTTGACTTGATTGTATCCATAAGCAAAGCAGGGTTTTGACATTATTTCAAATGTGGTTACTATAAACTTTTGTGGTTACACGCACATGAGAAAGCCCCCGAGCAGAGAATAAATCATCCCTGGCCACATATTTTTACTCAGCTTCGAGATCCCCTCTCTCTCTCTCTCTCTCTCTCTCTCTCTCTCTCTCTCTGTCCACATCCATCTGTACAGTAATCAAAGTTTTCTCTGACAGAGGTAAACATTTCATTTACACTATAGGCGTGTACTAAATTCTAATTTATTACATTGGAGTTTTTATTGTTGGGGAGGTGGGGGGGACTTTAGACGAGAAGAAACATTTGAATTGGTTGTTCCTTGAAAAAACAACATAAAATTGTCAAATACCATAAATACACCTAGAGACAAACAGAGTTAACTTATTGTCCAGTAAAATGAAGCTCAGCGTTAGCAACCAGGACTTTCTTTATGTGTCATTCATTCACAACTCTCTCGCTGAATGAATGAGCACCGCTACTAAAATTTCACAGGATCATTAATGATTTTCAGCACGGTAACACTCTTGGTCGCTTCCTCTCCTCATTCTTTAAAGGACATCTACGTGACAGGTGCTGTTATAAGAGCAATGTAAATTTGGTAATTTAAAAAATAGGGCAGTGCGTAATCTGTGTGCGTAGTGAGTGTGTGGGTGAGCAAATGAGAGAGCAAACAACAGAAAGTGATGGTGACAGTTAGCGGAGGAACTCTCCTAGGCTGCAGACTCCAGTCTGGAGGCTGAGCATGAAAGCTAACAGCACAGTTTTTGGCTGCTATGTAACATTAACTAAATTTATAGGTAGCAAATTAACGTTAATAATCCCCATGTCATTACTACCTAATGTTACTTGTCCAGTGTTGAGAGCATATGCTTGGACTAAACTGGTGTACAGCTCTGTCCTGAAAACATACTGTATGTCCTGATAGTTAAATTATATTTCAGTTTTCAGATGAGTCCGAAAAACTGGATGGTTACGAAAAGAAAGGACAATGGTGACCATGTCTTTGCTTTAGTTGTCGCTGTATCGTTGGTTTGCACATGTTGTCTGTGCCCTATTTCAGAAAGCAGGATTAGTGAAATAGTGAAGTATTTAAAGCCTGAGATGAGGGAAACTCTGGGTTATCTGTTTCAGAGACCAAGATCAGATAAACCCTAGATCAGTAACTCTGGCAACTTAACCCGATAGAATCCGTCATTACAGAATACATTAAATTCTGCACCACAACAACTATAGTTAAGACTTTTAAAAAATATCCAAACGTCTTGTTTAGTTGGTTTTGTATCTGCTGTTTAGTCCTGTCCTCTGTTCTGTTGAGTTTATTTATTGGTCAGTTCGGTATCTGTTGTTTAATCTGTGTTTTGGTTCCATGCATCTGCATTTCCTCATTCAGACCGTCTATATCAAAGCACATATTGGAACGCAGTTACGTCTTTAAAAACATAGAAGTTACGATTAAATAGGCTTTTAGTTGTTTTTACCCAAACAGGATCTTGAACATGACCGCTTTTATGATCATGGACAGAGAGTTATCTTTGGACATCGTAAATTTATCCTCAGCACAGAATCAAATCTATAAACTACACTGTCCTTTGTAACACAGTGACTCTGTGGACATTAAGGCAGCTGTCAGGTTGGCAACAGTTGCACAAAAACACTTACCATGCGCTAAAGTGCTGCAGTATACTGTTTAAACTGATCTGTATAAAACTGATCAATGAACAGTAACCCTTTATCTTGTAGTCGCACAGACTGAACATTCCTAGCGTAGTTATCAGCTGGATATGATGTGAATATTTCTGAGCGAGGATGACTGTGGTGCAGCTGAAACAAATACATGTAGTTTAAAAGTGAGTTTTTTTAATTATCTGCTGATAAAAAGTCTGAATGTGTGTTGACAGCATTTCATAAAATACAAAATGAGAGATTTTATTGATGTAACATAGACGTCTAAAACTTCACAGTCAGTTTGAAACAAGACACATTTTACATTGCAAAAAAATCATTAATAGCCATAGGCCTACTGAGTCTGACTGGCTTTACAATCACAGGTCCATGAGTAGCCTTAACTAAGTCTAATCTGTTTGATTAATATTTTCATCTCCAGTTATTGTCACCGGCATTTAGTCCCATCAGGTTACAGCTGAATAAACAGGCATGTAGCTGTTTAAAATGAATAACAGGCTGTAGGAGAATCCCAGCACTTTATCATTCATTAAGGAAATTCCAGTCTGGTAAATGATGAATGAGCAACGCTGTATAAAATGTAATATTAACGTATCAATCCTTCCTCCACTCCTGCGTTTTAGAGCCAATCATGGTCCGTGTTGACACACATTCATATTTCTAGCTCCACCCGATTAAAATGAACGCTCTGCCTTTATTTACCCGTTGCCATGGTGAATCACAGTATCGGAGCTCCATTGACGGCTTTTTTTCATCCCCACGCACGCGCCATCTGGGTCAACATACTCAGAGTTGACTGAACTTATTCTGATCGGCCTTTCTGAAACCGAAAACTCGGAGTTTGACTGCTCAGAGTTCGTCAACCCAGAGTTCAGGTTTACACTCAGTTTGTTGAACCTGCTTTCTGAAACAGGGCTCTGGTCTGTGTACTCCAGTGTTCATTATTATGCACACGTCTGCTCTGAGTTCAGTTCTTAGTTCAGTCTGTTTTTCCTGTTACATTTGGAAGTCTATGTATGATTAGTTTTTAGTGTGTTCAGTGTTCCAGTATGTTTTTTTTCTCTTGTGTCAGTTGCCAGTGCCTTGTGTTCAGTGTTCAGTCTACTTGTTTCTGTTCTGTCTGGATCTGTGCCTGCCCAAGTTCTTGTCTTTACTGTTATCATCAGGTGTTTGTTTCCTGCTTAGTTTCTGTCTGCCTGTCAAGTGTTTATGGTAATCCTTGAGTTATCTCTCTCCCTGCCTGCCTGCCTCGTTAGTCCTGTTGTTAAATGTTTGCTGTTTCTGTTCAGTCTCTGTCTGGTCATTGCAGTGTGAAGGCTGTGTTGTGTGATATCCTCTGTCTGCTCGTTTCCCCCCACCTATGGATTTTCTGTGTGATTACTCTGTTCCTTTTGGATTGTTTTTATTCAGCTGGATTCATTGGACTCAGCCACTAGTAAGTGTATTTGCTTTATGTTAAATAAACCTTTCTGAACTGAACCTGCTCTGTGTCCTGCATTTGGGTCCTCCAACCTGCTCACCATACACCAAACGTGACAAAAACACAATTACAAAAAGAGACTTGAGCAGGAATTGTGCGCCATGAACACCAAACAAGCCTTTCAAAAAGCAAGAACACTCACCAGGGGTGATCCTAGACCTTCATCATTTGATGAAGATCTGAACACTTTCTACTCACAGTTTGACACCATAGCCTCACAGGAATGCAAGGCCCTACTGGCAAAACTTTCAATCCTCGAGCCTGCACTCTCTACTCCCTTCACAATGGAAGATGTGAGGCGGACTGCATCCAGGCACGGGTGCAGAGGGCCCATTTCATGGAGCTCTGTCCCACTCTCCATTCTACCTCTATATCCACCCAGTGGAAAAACATCCACATTATCACTGATGCCCAAGAAACCCGGCCCCCCAGAATTAAATCATTATTGGCCAGTTGTACTCAAATCAATAAAAACAGTGTCTTAAAAACCTCTACTCAACTCCCATCCTTCCAATTGTTGGACCACAATTGGATCCTCTGCAGTTTGCTTATGAGGCCAAAAGGGGGACAGGAGATGCAGTGGCATGCCTTCTTCACTCCCTACTACAACACCTCTAATCACCTGGTAACGTCACCAGATTCCTTTTTTATTGACTATAGTTCTGCCTTCAACCTTATTCAACTTCACCAGATCAACAACTCCACCATCTCAGCGTTCACCCAGTTCTCATTCACTGGGTTATACAGCTTCCTCAGCGACAGACCACAAACAGTCAGAGGGGCGTCCTCCACCATCATCACCAACACCGGAGCCCCATAAGGTTGTGTCCTGAGTCTGTTTCTGTTCACCATATATACCAATGACTGCATCAACCCCTCACCTGGAACCACATATATCAAGTACTCTGACGACACTGTGATCCTTGGACTCCTCAATAACAGTAACTCTGTTTTAAGCTATCAAGACTCCATTTCTAACCTCATGCAGTGATGCTCAAACAATTACCTTCAGCTGAATGTTGCAAAAACAAAGAAATGTTACAGCACAGCCCATAATGTCACCCTAAACTCTACACGCATCAATAACAAGCTGTTAAGATGGTCGGGTGCTTCAGATACCTTGGACTCACTCGACAATAAACTGAAATTTGATCAACACACCACAGATACTTTCAAACGTTGCCAAAAAAAACCCTGCTGCTGCTCTACAAAAGCATAATTCAACCTATCCTCCTTCATTGTCCAATCTGTAGTTTCAATATACTCACTGTGTTCAAAAGGAACAAACTTGCATGCACCACAAACAACGGCACCAAAATAAATGGTCTCCCCACCCCCAACCTCTGACCTCAATAGGAAAAGCTATTTTACGGAAAGCACACATAATGGTGCACAACATCAGTCATCCTCTCAACACATGCTTCACTCTGCTACCATCAGGTCGTATCCCTGGCCTGGAAACAGGCTCGCTATAGCAGGAGTGTTATCCCCTCTGCCACAGCACTACTCAACAAAACTACTTGCCGAGTAAGAAAGTATGTTTGATTGGCGTCGATTTGTGTATAAATGTGCTGTCTGATGATGAACTAATTCTGATCAGCCGTTCTGGAACCGAAAACTTGGAGTTTCCTATCTCAGGCTTAATCAACTCCGAGCTCAGGGTTAAGCTCAGAGATTGTAAAGCCTGCTTTCTGAAACAGGGCCCAAGTGTCCCTGTCCTGACCTGGATTATTCTGCCGTATTGTGGATTACTTTTGGATTTCATGTTTTTTGGATCTTCTGTTATTCTTGGATTTGTTTGTTCCCCGGACTGCCTGCCTCATCCCTTTTTTGTAAGTTTCACTCACTTATGTAAGTGAACTGAACTGATCCTGCTCGGCTTTAGTGTCTGCATGCTTGCTCCAAATCCTTGTTCATGTGTTCACACTTGGCTACTGTAACACCCTTATACTCTGGGTAATCCGAAAGTGGCTGGTTGGAGCAAAGGCAGGCTGAATGAAGCTGAACCACTGAGCAGTTGGCCACCTGTGACAAGACGCACATGTCAGTCAAGTGTCCAGTTCTTAATTATGCATGCCTTTAAGACTAAATGTAATTTAAATTAATGACTTTGGTAGAAATGTACAGTTTTCTACTACCACGCTTGTGCAGTAGAAGAAAGACCCTTACATCAGTGGAACCACACAATTGGCTGAATCATGTTTCCTGCTTTGGCTGGTAAAAGCAGACAATTGTCTTTCTAGCGGTAGGGACAGGATAAGCTGTATTGAGGATGTGATTGAGTGGCACGCCACACCACTCTCATCTTTTCTTTTCCAAGCTATTTCGTTGCTTTGAAAAAGTAGTATAATTACAAGTATAATTTTCCCGAACATAAATCGTTCAAACTCTTGAACTCATGTGCTTATCAACTTATTTTCGCTTGATTCAGCATGCCAAAGTTTGCCTGCATGCCTGATTGCCAGGGCACCCAAACTCTATACCTGCCCTTGCAATTGGTGGGCACACACAATGGAGGTCATGTTACCACTCAAGGCGGAGCTTCACTGG
Source organism: Micropterus dolomieu (assembly GCF_021292245.1). Lineage (NCBI taxonomy): Eukaryota > Metazoa > Chordata > Actinopteri > Centrarchiformes > Centrarchidae > Micropterus > Micropterus dolomieu. The sequence continues at coordinate 3,147,139 of NC_060159.1, forward strand.
CCCCCATGGATTTTGGCCTGGCTACCAGAAACTCGCTGACAAGCACTCTCCAAAATTGAAGGCACGTGCCTTAAAATTTGCACTTATATAATTTATAATGCCAGCACAAATGAGGGTTTAGTCAAAAATAGTCAAGGGACAAAAGAGAAAAGCTAACTTTTAAGAAGGCAAATCTAACAGAACATTTCTCTCTTTCTTGGGAAATGATGGATCATCATGGATCATCATGCACCAAAATATCATTCTGGTCTATGAAAATGCTTTCCCTTCTAAAAGCTTCCAATGACGCACAAATGGTTACATCTTTCTAATGTGACACACTATTTATAGAACATCACATCCTGTTTTTAATTTCAATTAATAACTGCATCTGCCAATTAATTCATCACACCTTTAACTAATTAACTGACTCACACTGTTCATAAAGCTTATGCAAAGTTCACCACATATTTGTGTATATGGCCCAAACTGCAATACCCCTACAACCAGCAGGAAAATCTATCTATCTATTTAAGTCAAGTCAAACTTTGCCTAGAGACAAGAGATGAGTAAGGTTTTATAATTACTACTCATGTGGTTTTCCCTTTTAATAAATGAGGACCCTGGTCTACCTTACTTAGCCTGCTGTCACGTCTAACCGGACCCTGATAAATGTCAGAAAATGGCTGAATTTCACTTCTTATAAGCCGTGATTCCTTTTGCTTGCAATGAATGAACAATCGCATTCTTGTCATTTTTTAAAAAAATATGAAAGGAAATGCCTGAAGTAGCAGTGCGTGTCATCATATGCCGCATGGGAATTCTAAGAAGAGGCCTTTCCACAGTTCCTTCCTTCTTATCAGTTATGAGCCTTTTGTTCTTTGTGCATATACACTGCCTCTGGGTTGGACGTGTAATTACAGAACTATTTGTACTGCAAAATGGAGGGTGCAAAGTTAATGAAATGCCTTTTTAACAGCCAGTGTCCCTCTATAGCTACGGCAAAAGAACAATGACACTGTTATGTCCTCCGGTTTTAAGATGGGACACAGGCAGTGGTGTCTGAGGGAGAGGTTTTGCGCTCAGTGAATGTACTTTTGTGACGGCTATTCACAAAAGAGCCACACATCATGTCAAACAAGGCTGTGTACAATGTAAGAGCATTATGCTCTGATGTATAGACTTATGCCATCTGGATTCCTGGCAAGTGACAGAAAGATGGTTTGGAGGCTGAGACTCCGGGCTTTGTTGAATTCTCTGACTTTGATCAAGGATGAGGCCAGATTTGTGGTCCGTACCCATCGGGGATGGTGGCACACATGAAAATACAATGACTGCACACACAGACACAGATATCTAGGCAGTGCCAGATATAGAAATGAATCGTCTCTTTCAGTCTGCAGGCGTTGTATTGTGCAGCCAAAATAAAATCAGGTCAGCTTTGATACTCCCCAGCGAAGCAGAAGATACATTTAAAGGATGATGAGCTGCAGGAGGCTAAAAGTAAACAGCTGGAATGTTTGCAAGACAAACACACGTGGAAATTAGTACAGTGCCTCCACCCCCCGACAACAGCTGAAGTGTGTCGTTCCACCGCAGTGGCAAGACAGGAAGACATCAGGCCGTAATAGACTTAGCTATACAGTAGATCCAGGCTGAGCTGCAGTATTGTTGTGGATGTTATCAGGCACAGATGTGACAATGCAGCTAGCAGGTATTCACAGCCCTCTCTGTGCATTGCCAAACAGGAAGCTGGAATAATAACAGCCCCTCAGCTATGTGCCACCGCCCCAGGACATCATATTCAACCAGCGCTGCACAGCCCAACGCACCCTAGGTCTGCGTGTGCGTCACACCGCTTCAGTCTTCCCTGCCAAGCTGGCCAACAAAAGCACAGCAATGGGAAATTTTATGTGTGAAACTGTTGCCACGGGATAGATCAAACTGGGTGTGCTCCCTTCGCTTGTTATAACCCCCCATTCTTCCAAAAAAATAAATCTTGCAAGGGCAGTTAAGTGCGTTGTTGTTGAAGGAAACTCATGATCAAATCATTTAGTATTTTAGCATTGGATAGTGAAAGGCAAGTGTCTCCTGTGAAAGGTGCGCTAATTTTTTGCAAATGAGAGGGCAAATCATGGAATATCACAGTTGTCAAACATACAAGGACTTTTTAAAAATATATTTTTGGGGCTTTTTTACTTTATTTTTTAAAGGATAGCTGAAAAGGGACAGGAAATGTGGGAGAGCGCGAGAGGAGGACATAGGGCCCTGCGATAAAGCCTTGTACATGTGGCACCAATACAAGCACATTTTAACATTTTAAGTCATACTTTGGTCAAACCATACATTCATGTATTGGCAACATGAAATTTATAGTTTTTAAATTAACGTATTGATATGATTTTACCACTTTACCACAATATCTGGATTCATGTGATCACAAAATTACATAAATATCTTATTCATGAGTCAATGATATACCATATTGTCTTTAATCAGATATGTTATTGCTATACTCTTTAAAGGAGACCTATTATACTGCATTTCCAGTCCTAGATTTTAGTTCTGTGACTCCAGCTTTGCATGATTCAAAGTTAAAACAAAAAATTAACAAGACTTGAAGCGTGTTACCAGGCTGTTGTTGTCGCTGAGTGATACAGAGTGTTGCTGTGCTGTTGCTGTGCAGAGCAAATGACCGTATATGGAATGCCGGCTCTGTCTGGCTCCATGTGTCATAGAACGGAGCCATTGGTAGAAAAAGCAGTTCAAAACAGAGCGTTCATTACAGGAGGAAATCTGAGGTTTTGGTTCACAGGGATTTCTTTTAAATACTTCACTATCTGAAGCTTTGTTGATGTTTAACATCAACAAACCCACATTGTAACATTGTAGATAAGTCATAAAATGTGGAAAAGCATAATAGGTCTCCTCCTTTAACTGGTTGAGACACCTGCCCCAGGTAATAAATATGCCCCAGGAAATTAATACATACAACATAATGTTCTACTAAATTTGAAAAGATAGTGTAAATGTTCCAAACAGCACAGATCTGTGATGGTCCTCAGAGGGTGAATCCTACTGACTTGATTCTGGGGATCCCCTGACTTTTCATCTAGCACCACCATGAGGTTGACATTTGTGGTGTTGATGGATTGACATTAATTGTGGTACACACATTCATAGCATGCTAACACACTAAGCTAAACATGTCAAACATTATACCTGCTCAACATCAGCATGATAGCATTGTCATACTGAGCATGTTAAAATGCAGACCTTAGCATTTATCTCAGATGAACATCCATCGATGGATCCAGTGTGTCTCCAGCGTCACAGAGCTGCTAGCACGGCGGTAGACTCTGGTTTGTAGTCTTGTTTTTACTCCACTAAAAATTTAATTGGTTTGAGTCCTCGTTTTCTGATTCGCTCTGCTTCATCATACTTGATAATGATCCTTTTCATCTAGGTATGGTTTAAATTCATCTTCAAGTGCTGGAAAATGTCTTTTTTTGAAAGTGAAGAGAATTTTATAGCTAGTGTAGCTAGCAATGCCATCATATCTTGTGGTTATTTCACAGTAAAAGCATAATGAAACACATGCAAGGTGTTGTGTTAGCATGAGCAGTAGCTTTATATTTGGCCTACCGCAGCAAATGAGTGCATAACAGAAAAAAAGTAATTGGGCATCTGCTGTGAAAATCACCTGCTAAGTACTGATATGATATGGAATATGTAGCACACCACAAAGAATTTAAACTTTTTAAGTGTATACAGATACATTATCAGCTGTCAAACTGGTCATGACAGTTCCACAGGGAATTGACTACTGCCCACAGCACTGACTTGTGGTTTCAGTGGATTTGTTTTGACTGTCTAATGTGGCAAGTTATTGACTCCCTCCTGGGGATCAATACATTCAGTTTATCTTATTTTAAAAACAGGCTTTAGAAATAAGTGTTATACTTCAAAATTCATAATTGTACTCCTTTGCTTCTGGCACAGTACAAGCAGTTATTATACCGTGTGTGTGCGCGCTCAGTGTCCTGAGTGTACACATTTGTGTGTCCTTTTAAACCCACTTAGTCTCTCTCTCAGAAGTACAGGACATTGTGAGGCCCAGACTGATGAGGGCAAATCAGTTCTGGGCCTCATAATCACCATGGCAACTTGTTAGAGTGAATCTCCATAATCTGAGCCTCTCATGATCTCACGTCTCCTTCACTTTATGAAAGGAACTGCAACCATCACTCGCAGAGGAACTGAAATAGTAGTTAGTATACAGCAGCTGTGGCCGTGAGCTACTCTAATTACTTTATCTTTGCTCATGCTGTTTTCATAGTAGTCACTGGCAACAGGTATGGCGTTTATTTTTGGTCATGAGTTGTGAGCATGTAAAACATGCTCACGAGCAAATTATTTTACTCCACACATGCAAAAATTAACCTTCCCACGTGAACGATAAAGTACTCGCGCACAAATTCTAATAAAATTAGTTAAGCAGAGTTATCCTTTGAGAGCATTCCAGGCGCTCGCTCGCAGCTACCTGAACAACTCTTGGTTGTTGAATTTGTGCACTTTATCGTGTGTGCGGGATGTTTTACACACTCACAACTTATGACCAAAAATAAACTCCATAACAGGGTTCTCATTTTCAATCTGGCAACATATGTGATGTTAAGCAGTCATTGCTTGGGCCTCTCTTTATTAGATTTGGTGTAAAGTATTCATGGCTGTAGTGCTTCCCAGACATCATGTTTCAATTAATAATTTCAGAAGCTTCCACGGATTTTACCATCAAAGTGTTTTTGAGAGTTATTTAATATGATAGTTTTGTCACTGTGACTGCTTTTGTGGTAGTTTTTACTGTTGATGTAATTTTGTGGACTTTTATTTTGAAATGTCTGTTGGCAGCGCAACCTTCAGAGGTTGATCATGTGTTTAGTCCTCTTGGATAATTAAGATAGACTATCCAATTATAGTGTTTAGGCAGTGTTTTTACCCACTCTAAAACATCCCGATATATGCACTGAAACTAATGGATTGAATAAAGCACAGACCCTATCCTGAAGTGTTTCCCAGTTACATTTCACATTTGGTTCTCTCATTACTTGAGCACTTAGTTGACAGGTAAAGTAGTGAAAGCTCACAGTGTTTCTCTTTTGTGTTATTCAACCTTGAGGCAAATGTACTGCTACAAAAGCATATTTAAGGTGCGATGTGGTAAGAAATGGTCAGAATTTCAGTTTAAAACATTCAAAAAATTAACTAACATTATCAACAGAATATGATGTAACAGCTCTGACCTTAAGTTAAAGATGTCTATGTATTTTGTGTTTGCATACTAACTAGCTAGCCCCACCCATCCTGTTTTTTATAATGATTTTCCTTAAACAGAAAAATACAGCTGCACACCTTCTGAATTCAAGTTTCTCTTTTTCACCAAACTAATTGTCTTGTTAAGTAATTCTTAAACATTCAAACAGTGTTGTTTTGACAGAAACAAAATAAAACTCATCATAACAATGTTGGTTAGTCTTTCCACTGTTCAAACAACCACCAACACTGGTTTGGTCTAAATAAACGCTGTCAGTGAGTTACATGTGAAAATATTCTGGTTCTACACGCTTTCGCTGACTCCCGCTCCTCCCCACCTGAACCCGCAGTGTCTTTGCTGTTAATTCCATTCGATGAATTTACTATTCACAATATACCAACTGAAAAACAAATCAAAATAATACCCAGGTTAATACATTGCTGCAGACTGGGAACCTTGCTAAAATGCATTCTAAATGTGAAAATGTAACTGTTTTAGTCTGATGTTCTTTCAGAACTTGATACTTGGAACAGCTCTGTTTGCAATGTCATCTTATGTATGCACTACTAGCAGCACATCTACTACAACTCAGTGCATGGATTTTCTGCTAATGAAGTCTTGAGTTTGTGTAGCTGTTTCAGTCATTGTGATTAATTTCTCTCTCTATCACAGACAAGCAGATGTTACACAAAGACAAAGCTGGATGGGGTCACATTTCTGGCTGGCGCATTTCTGGTCTCGGTCAGAAATGCTCTTCTTCCTGTTCTCAGATGTGACCCCGCAGCTCAGGAAGCTCTTTGCAGCTTTACCACCTTCCCAAGTGTGACAGCAGCTTTGAATAGCAGGATGTCCTGCTTCGAGAGAGGCTCTGTCTGAGGCCAGGCACTGCAGCGAATGCCACAAAACAAGGTGGTTTCACTTGCACATCATACTTCAATATGGCTACATTTACATACAGCAATCCAGTCATAATGCAGTTTGGCACAAGGTGGGTAAGGCGGAGCCCTTGTTAAGGTGTGTATAGACTGCACTGCTACATAATTTTTGCCTTGTGTTGTTTGAGTGAATTTGACTGCTAGATTTGGTTAGTTTTTGCAGTCCCTGACTGTACAGACTGTAGCTGTCTGTGCAGATCGGCAAATTCACAGGAACACCAGGGGCCTTATTAGCAAACTTTGCATAGGCACAAAAGAACTTTCTAAGCAAACTGTGGAATTCATAAAATAACAAACTTGATGTGCAGACCTCCTTGTACGCACATCAAGTCCAAAATGAAATGAGAAACTGCTACTCAGGTGGTACGAGGAAGAAACTTGAGAAATAGTTTGAAATTGATGCCATTTTTAAAAATCTGTCTGATTCTCTGAAGTGCACAATGAACAAAACATGACTGAGGATCATTTAAAAAACAAATTAGATAAATTCATAACAACCCAACACCTGTTTGATTGATAATCCCTGGAGTGCACACAAAAAGATTTAGGATAATAAATACAAATGGTTTGTCTGTTTTTGCTAATGAAAGTTAACATTAGATGTACAGTGAATTGAGTGCTGCAGAACGATCCAGTGGTGGGCAAAAGTACAATTGTCCCCATAGAAATTTGCTCAAATGGGTCCACACCACCTGACCACAGCAAGGTATTTCTATTCAGTAACTAAACAACCCAGTGCAAAGGTTGTGCTCTGCTGCCCTGTACAAGCAGGCTTTGATTATACTTACAGGAAGCTTTGGTAACTATTAGACTAGAAATACCAATTTGTAACCTGCCTCATTGTGTTGGTGTTATGGCTGGTGTTTTGGTTCAGTCTAGCTTCCAGCAGCAAAGTTGTATTCCAAAATTGGATAATATTGTAATTCAATATTGTAACCTGTCTGGAGTTGATAGACGGTTTCTGAGGTCCGGCTGCCTTGTATCTTGGGTTGTTGCAGGAAGTGTGCAAAACTCGTCTGCTGGATTTTCCTGTGCACAAATCATCCTCCTTGTCTCAGAGGATTATTTTTACTGTTCTTATCAGCTCTGAAGTATTCTCTAAAGGTTGCAGACTGAGTGAATCTTTAGATGTGAGTTCTCATGGCTTTAGATAAGAAATGATGTATACCAGCATTGTTAACCAGTCAGATGACATGACTTGTTATGGCCGTTTGACACCGGGGACTGAGATAACACTCAGGATGACACGATGACTGCATCCCATCAGAATGTCAATGCCCCAACCCAGCTGAGTCCAGCACACTTCCTGTGGATCAGGGCTTTCTCTCATGCACTACTGAATGGGGATGGTGTGACAGCACTGAATTGGGTTTCTGTTTTTGCTCTTCAATTGAAAGTGAATCTACGTGCCAAGGTCCTGCCCACTTTTCAACTTTCTACCCACTAAAGACAGACCCAGGATCTCTCAGGAAAAGAGAAATGAAAGTCAGGAGCTACTTCAGAAAAAACACTGAGCCTGGGGATTTTCCTCAGTGGCCAGAGAAGGTTTGAAATGTTTTTAAAAGACAAAGCCTTTATTTTGAAGTCAATGTATAGAACTTCCTTTGTGGGATTTTTGGGGGAAAACAAGGTGTTACTTTATCTTCCATCATTTTTGATGTGGATGTTGGCATTTGGTTTTGGTATGTGCTAACTCAGCCTTCTAGACGGTTCCTCTGTGCAGAATTATTTTTAACTGACTGCCTCCATTCAAATCATGGTTAAGTTGTTATTGTCCAACACAGCTACTTTCATACACTTTAATATGAGGAAATTAAGCAGTATAAGAACAGAAAAGGAACTGTTAGGACCAACAGGGTAAAGTACAGGTGCTGGTCATAATTAGAATATCAATCAAAAAGTTGATTTATTTCAGTAATTCCATTCAAAAAGTGAAACTTGGATATTATATTCATTCATTACACACAGACTGATATATTTCAAATGTTTATTTCATTTAATTGTGATGATTAAAACTGACAACTAATGAAAATCCCAAATTCAGTATCTCCAAAAATTAGAATATAATAATAATAAGACCAATACAAAAAAAGGATTTTTAGAAATGTTGGCCAACTGAAAAGTATGAACATGAAAAGTAAGAGCATGTACAGCACTCAATACTTAGTTGGGGCTCCTTTTGCCTGAATTACTGCAGCAATGCGGCGTGGCATGGAGTCGATCAGTCTGTGGCACTGCTCAGGTGTTATGAGAGCCCAGGTTGCTCTGATAGTGGCCTTCAGCTCTTCTGCATTGTTGGGTCTGGCATATCGCATCTTCCTCTTCACAATACCCCATAGATTTTCTATAGGGTTAAGGTCAGGCGAGTTTGCTGGCCAATTAAGAACAGGGATACCATGGTCCTTAAACCAGGTACTGGTAGCTTTGGCACTGTGTGCAGGTGCCAAGTCCTGTTGGAAAATGAAATCTGCATCTCCATAAAGTTGGTCAGCAGCAGGAAGCATGAAGTGCTCTAAAACTTCCTGGTAGAAGGCTGCGTTGACCTTGGACCTCAGAAAACACAGTGGACCAACACCAGCAGATGACATGGCACCCCAAACCATCACTGACTGTGGAAACTTTACACTGGACTTCAAGCAACGTGGATTCTGTGCCTCTCCTCTCTTCCTCCAGACTCTGGGACCTTGATTTCCAAAGGAAATGCAAAATT
>NC_060159.1:3156176-3201976 GCF_021292245.1 Micropterus dolomieu
GTGCCTTGCCACAATTCTGTCTCCGAGCTCTTCAGGCAGTTCCTTTGACCTCATGATTCTCATTTGCTCTGACATGCACTGTGAGCTGTAAGGTCTTATATAGACAGGTGTGTGGCTTTCCTAATCAAGTCCAATCAGTATAATCAAACACAGCTGGACTCAAATGAAGGTGTAGAACCATCTCAAGGATGATCAGAAGAAATAGACAGCACCTGAGTTAAATATGAGTGTCACGGCAAAGGGTCTGAATACTTATGACCATGTGATATTTCAGTTTGTCTTTTTTAATAAATTTGCAAAAATTTCTACATTTCTGTTTTTTTCTGTCAAGATGGGGTGCTGAGTGTACATTACTGAGAAATAAAATGAACTTTTTTGATTTTTGGAAAATGGCTGCAATGAAACAAAGAGTGAAAAATTTTAAGGGGTCTGAATACTTTCCGTACCCACTGTAGACTACCCCTCACACTCCAGAAACAATGTGTCTGGAACACTTTCTTCAGTAGAAAGTAGACCAGCCAAAACCTTCTTGATTGTTTTGTGGGTTATACAGAAATCAAGCATAGCGTTGGTTCATGCAGGCAACACAGTCAAGCTCAGTTCACAATCCCAGCACTGATAGCAGCCATCTTAAGCCAGCCACATCAGCTGACAGCTCAGCTGATTCCTCTCTTACCATTCACTGGCAAGTCCCATACAATGCGTCTATTTAAGCTGCCGTAGTCTGAGTGCCTGCCGTTGCTGCTTCCTCTGCAAACAGCTCATAACCTGGCCTTTCAGGCCATATCAATAGGGATGCACGATAATTATCGATCCAATAAGTATAGGCCGTAGGGCACATTTCATTATCAGAATCATATTGGGGAATGAATTTTGGCCGAGAATTTAGCCAATAACAATCAAACAATGCTAACTTGCGCCTCTGCTATTATGCTCTGGGCGTGGATAGAGCCACACAGACGCAGCGCAGGCAGCTAGAGCCAAACAAACATGTTGTCAGGGTTCGGATGTTTTTCCCTGTTTCAGAAGAAGACAACACATCGCGTATGGCATCAGGCCTTCCTCCTGTCCTGCTTCCCTCTGTCTCTGCTCTGATTTACCGCAAGTGCCAATGTGAAGCTACATGGCAATCAAAGCTGAACAGTTAGACTACAGACAGCTTTCAATTTAGCTCGTTGTACATTTAGCTAATTGCCAAGCTAGCGTTAGGGCAGTGTGCTTTTATAACAGAGGAGGAGAGATGTGGACAGATCAAATTAATTAACACCTTCTACATGGTATACTTAAACAGAGACATTAAACCACAAACGTGAACCTCACAAGAGGAACTAGGAAAAAAGTCTGAAGCCCCTTTCACACTGCCTTTTTTTCCCGGGAGTAGTGCACCGATATGCCAGCTGTATGAAAGTTATGGAGCAGGAAAGAAGGGTCCGATTTGATTTGCCTGAATGAGGTATGTGACCATAATGTAATAAATGAGGTAAATGAGGACATAATGCATGAGGCATAAAGATGGTCTTCCTTATTGAACTTATGCTGAGCTTCATTAGGACTCATCCTCCGGGGGCCATGGACGTCTTCACCAAATTTCATAGCAATCCATGCAATATATGTCAATATTTCAATCTGGACCAAAGTGGTGGATTAACTAACCAACATTGCCAGCCCAAGAGACCAATCATGACCTTGGCCCCCATTTATGTTTAATCATGTAAGTCATTAAAAAATTCCAGTTGTGGATTATCCTGTGTCACTGAGATATTGGTGCTAGAAATACATGTTGCTTTTGCGTTAAAAACAGGTTTTAAATAGTATAACTCACCCCAGTGTATCAGCATGGTTGCAGGGGAAATATTCTTTGTGATCTGGGTGGTGTTCAGTGGTCAAGTCTGCTGGGACCAGGACTTGTGCTACTTGTACCAGATCCACTCTGATTTCTGCAAATCACACAGCACCAAAATAATTGAGTGAATTACAGGCCTCTTGAGAGGGTCTTGTGTGTGCAGAGACAGTCATCAGGCACGCTCTGCTATACCCTGTCATTACTAACAACACTCTGAGATCCTGGTGACAAGCTAATGACTGGTGCCAAAGCGTGAGTCATTCTCTGGCTGGCACTCTGCATCCTGGGCAGGACAGCTGATGACCAGCCTGATGGTGTTGCGGAGAGGAAACATCTGATTGGAACCTTTAAATTCAGCCAGAGCTGTTGCTTTCGCCTCATGGCTGAGCTTGGTTTTTTTTATCGGTCAGTTGACATATTGACAAGACACTAATGTTGCAAATAATGAGTATTTTCATCATTGATTCATTTGTTTAAAAATAACAATCAACCATTGCTTGTTTTGTCTGACCATCAGTCTAAAACCGGAAGACATTAAATTCACGATGATATAAAACAGAGAAAAGCATCAAACCGCCACATTAAGAAACTGGAACCATAGAATGTTTCGAATTCCTTCTTAATGAAAGACTTAAATGATCACTTGATACAAAATAGTTGGAATGGCCAAAATAATTTTGTCACTTGAAAAACTGATTAGACAAGTAATCTTTTCAGCACAACAATAAACTTTAATTTCATACAGAGATATCTCTTTAGAGAGTAGATCTTAATCCTTTGGTAGATCAAAAATGAAACGGTGGATTAAGTATTCAATAATTTAAGCTTCAATAATGAAAATCATCTCAGTTATATATTATTATTATTATTATTAACAACATGAGTGCAGACATGAGGAAAGGAAATCATGTTGCATCAATGTGGGCTCTGCTAGTAGCTTTGTCAACTGTACAACCAGACAAAAACATATTGGATGACAGGTTCTGCAAATCCCTGGCTTAAATTCCTTGCCAATGTTTTTTTGTGTCAGTTACCAACATAAAAAAAAATTTTATTCTTGCTTTCTACAATATCTGCACACAGCAGCTACAGTAAATGTCAAAGACATTTTGTAGCAATGGCAAATAAACTATTGTTAAGATTAGGGAAAGATCGTGGTTGATAAACAGGCAAACCCTAATTGCAGATCTGTGAACTGTTGAAAGTCAGAAGCACCATTTTCCCATTACATTAGCCCGACCTCAAGAACCCTTACTTTTCTCCTTTGCTACATAAAGGGCACATTACTACTTTCACTGGCACTGCACGTTGGTATTTGACTTAATTTTTGAGGTGTAGAATTGTCCAATATGCACACAATTCCTTGAATACTGGGATTTTATGGTATGGCAGGTGTCTTTGTTTTCATTGTATTCCCTGCATTGGCTGTTTGCCACACTTAAGTCATAACCCACCATATAATTGCAATTGCGTGTTTAAATTGAATATAAACTGGAATATTTTGCTTATTTAGTTTTTTTGGCCTGGTGAGTACATTCAATTAGAACCCAGGAGACCACACCAAGATACCTGAATATGTGGCTTAATGGCTTCTCACAAGCAACAATACAACAGATGAGGTGAAAATGCAATCCAAACCAAGTACATGCGCTGGTCCTAAAATATATTGGCATAAGGAAATAGATGTCAACATTTGATAGCAAGTAGAGCAGGATCAGAAAAGCTGGAAGAATGAAATAAACAGAGCAAATTTGGAGTCAGGAAGAGATATTTGGTACATGAATGTTCACACTGCATTTATTAATGTTTGTACTCTTCCCTGGCACAAACACTAAAACAAATGCAGTGTGAGTAATGACAAATCCATCATGTATTGCCAAGGTTAAACATCAAACATGTTTTGACTCCTCACAGCTGTCAACATAAACTGAACCAAACATAGAGGGATGTATAGATGGAAAAAAGAGCAGTAAACAAATAACTTTAACTTTTAACCATGACTTGGATCCAAGAAAACCAACCATTGGCACCAATAGACAATGAAGGTATCACAGGTTGTTGGACTCATGTACAGCAGATTACCGTTTGTTGTCCGGGACAAATCTGTGTACTTTGAGTCCACACAAATCACTTCTATGTATTGATGTTCACGTAGGTTGCTTTCACCATTGCTGAAGGCGGGGGATGCTTGCTTGGACAATGGGAGCTTTATTAGGACCAAAGTGCATTCGTTTGTATGACTATCAGGGCTGGGAAGGGAGATTACTGTCCAACAGCTTTATCTCCCTCAGCCAGACTCCACTTGCAGGTGGCTCAAAAATTTGATTCCCATCCCTCTTTACTTCAGCCATCGTAACAAGGCCTGAGCTGTAACCCTCTGTACAATGCATCAGCATTACCTATCGATAAAACAACAATAAATCTAAATTGAACATTACAAAGCCAAAAATGCCAGACCCATGCAAACTAGCTGGCAGCATCTGCCTTCCGTCATTATTGGTTTTAGAAACAGATTGCTTCTATCTGCACAAATGAACACAAATGACCTGTATCTTGCATGAAAACACTACAATGTAAATTCAGGTCACGCGGTACTGTTTCCATAAAAGATGCAGTGTGCTTCACCAAATGCACCATGGTCAGCTAACATGAAGTTACTGGAGCTAGCATCAGATAGCTGTCTCATTTTCTCACATTAACATCGTTGTAAACAGTAAAACATGGCAAGACAACTGATAACATAGTTAACATGAACATATATGATGCTTGTGCACTTCTCACCTGTAAATATAACATAACAGGCTTGAATGAATATTGGCTTCATCTGCTGCTATGTTGACTGTCTTACGTTTACAACTGGGCTAACTTTCTTGTAAAACGGGATTATAGCGGCAGTCATAAGTATAGCTGTACTGCTTCTTAAAGTGAGCCAGGTGAGTTTTCTCCAGATTAACAGTGACGCAAAGCATGCTTAATAGTAAAACGAAAATGATGGGGGGGCTATGGTAGCAATCTTAAGAAATACAATAACAATTGTAGAACCAACCGTAGCCACTGAAATACCCAGCGTGCCACATTTGCTTAGTACTGTTACATAATTTCTTGCAGGCTAAAATAAACACTTCGGCATAATACCTTTGGTACGCAGCACAGTAATATGGATTGTTAGCTGAGGAAGTAATGTGGCAAGCCATGCAACTATAGAATTTTGCAATTTTCTATATTTTGCAAATTTGAGCCAACTAAAGCACAAAACCCCAATATATTTACAATATACAGTATTTATATTTACCTGTCCAATAGAATGAAAGCCAACTCTGGTTCAGTTTTTATATCCAAAACACAGCAGAGGTCTCTACATGACTCAAACACCTTTCCGATGTTGATCTGATTCTTGTTTGGCCTGATGGGCTCCAGCACATAAAACTTTTAGTTTTTTCCAACATGGAGTTTGTGTTGAGTCTGCAGACTCCATTTAGTTAGCTGCGGTATTGTTGCTGTGTACAGTTCAGATTCAGTTGGCAAGAGGCTCAGAACTCTGAACGTCACAGTCTACGTACACCAATGAATTTAGCAGAAAATCTGACCAGATTTTTTCACATAGCAAGCAGCATAGTGGCTGTTCCAAGCAACCTAGAAAGCAGGCAAATCATTCATTTTTATGAGGTTACAAACTGTTCACAAATTGGCAATAACAAATAATAGTAATAATAAAAGTAATAATTTCATCAAATATCTAGATATAGCCCCTTTGAGTCTCACTGTTGTCTATCTAGCCCCGTTTCTTCTTTTTACTGCTATAATATTTAATATGAATTATGAGCTCATACAACCACTGAATCATTAGAGGCAAATTAGCTATTGGCAAAAATGTAGCAATCCCAATGCTCTCTCGCGGACATTTTGAGCCCTTTTTACACCCTTTTTGTATATTATAAGAGAAGAAGAAAACAGTAAACAAACAAGCATCGACACAAACGCTGATGTCAAAATGGTTGAAAGTTTTCTTAACTTAAGATGGTACATAGAGCACATGAAATCGGAGGAAAGCATTTCAGCGTCGTCAAGTTAACGTGATAAAGTGGCAAAGTGCTGTCCCGTTCCTGTTTACAGCATTTTGAGCCTTTGCAGTCTCTTGCACTCAATCACTTTCCACGTGTCGTCAGTAAAGTCTGTGGGTTCAGGGCTTAGGGCGGGATTGGGCCCCTGTCTACTTTGGTTTGAGCCTAGGCCTAGGAATGGCTAGCAGTGCTCTACCAGAGGATCTCCGTCGGCATACTGGCCAGCCAATGCAAGGATGCTAACACTGGGGTGATATGGTCACGTGTTTTCCAATGAGTTAAAAGTCGAGCTGCAGCATTTAGGACTAATGTAGGCGATTATTTGATTCCTGACTGACACAGATATAAAGAGAGTTACAATACTCGCGGGTGAGTTTCTCCAGATCTGTGGCTGAAATAAAAGACTTGACCTTGGCTATATTTCTCAAATTATAAAAACATAGCTGAACAACTTTCTTTACATTGGTTTCAAAATCCAAAACTACCCCAAGATTTCCAGCCGCAGTATAAGTCACTAGTTCAACTAGGCTTGACTTAAATTTGCGGTACATTGACTTTAGATTTTGTATTATTTAACTGGAGAAAGTTGTGTGACATCCAATTTTTTATTTCAGCAAGGCATTTGTGAAGGGTTGCGATGTTTAGTCACTGGGTCTCATTGGGATTTAGAGCTGTGTGTCATCAGCAAAACAGTGAAACTGGAAATTATATTTTTGGATTATGTTACCTAGAGGGAGCATATAGATGGAGAATAAGATTGGACCCGGAATTGAACCCTGGGGGACACCATAGAGCATGTTCATGGGGATGAAAAACCATTAGGGCTGGGCGATATGGCCAAAAATGTTATCACGATAAAAACATTTCATATCATTCGATATCGATAATTATCACGATAAATGTTAAATCATTATTTCTTTAAAGTTTAAAGGCTGATTTTTGCTCCTGAGTGAAAATTGAAGAAACCAGATGGTTAATTATGTGGTTAAACTTTTATGGTCAGACTGCGACAAACACTTGATGCCAAAGAGTGGATCATTTAACAAATCTGAGGTAGAACATTCAAAACTATAATAAAATATTTTTCTACAAATATGATTAGTAAATCCTTTTTCAGTCCCTTTTCCTCAACAAAATAAATATTCTTATAGAAAAATTAAAGGCTAATTTGTCTGATTCAAATGAATTAAACCAAATATTAATTGACAATATATTAAACATTTATTATATTGAGAGGGACATTATATTGCGATAATTATCATTATTTACCTCATCAAGAAACACCTGGTGGTGCTAATTCTCAGTTCTGTGCCATTACAGAAGCATTGCAGAAGTAAACGTAAGAAGAAGAACGTAATTTTAAAAGGTGCGCAGGTCAAATCTCAAAACAAAGGAAAATAATGTCATAAACATTTTTGCTTGTTTCATGTATTAATGTACACCTTGATTTATTTGCTACTTCCATTACTCTGTCGCATTTTGCTATTGATATAACAACTTTTCCATGTCAGCTAAATGTAAAAACATATTTGCCTCCTTTTGCATCTCCACACTACTGGCTAATCAGTGTGTGATCAACAGTGGACATGCTTGTGGGATCTGTTTCAGAAAGTTGCCATAAATTGCCAGCCACAAAAAGACGGCTAAAGCTCTGTATTTCAGTGTGTGTGCGTGTAAAAATGGAAAATTCAAACGCAATTCATCATGACAGTTTCACATGCAGTCAGTAAATGTTCTGTTATTCTGGACAGGCTAAAGATGCTTTAAATTGAAATTTTTGGAGAGCAGGTACTGTATGACTGACAGGTTGAGTTGTTTTCACTCAGAACAGCAGTATATAAGTTGAGGTCAGTTACTGGCGGGTAGTAAAATGCAGAAGGACTGGATAATCACTTGGACTGCGGGGGGGGAGAGAGAGAGAGAGCTGCCCGTGGTATCAGTGCAGTCTCTGAGATATTGAAGACAGAACACAGATCAGGAGTCATGGAAATTGCTCTGCAGCTCCCACAAGCACGGAAACTCAACTTTGATGCAAGTCTCTGATGAATGTGGCTTCTGAACTCATGGAGACATAACTAAAGACAATTACCAGCAGGCCTTGCAGCCATTGCAGCTTATTACCTCTTACCTCTAATCTATTGTTAATGGTAGAGGATGCAGTCATCAAAAATGTTCATAATAGCCTGATGACTGCCATTTCCAGTATCTTACGGTGGTTTCTATCTTGAAAGGTAAAGCATCATTTACATCCAGCAGAAGCTGAACTTCTCCACACTGACTTACTGTGAAGTGTTTATATACCTTTCCTATTCAGGCATGTGTGGACCTTGATAAATAATTTTAAAAAATTATGTTAAGAACTGCATATTATAATATCGTGTAGGTTGTCTTGGAAAGAAACAAATTAGTCTCTCAGAACATGTTCTTGTCCAGCCTGCTCACCAGCATTTCTTTTACTGCTCTGATTTTAATACTTGGAAGCGTAAGCCAGACTGCTACTTCTAACAAACCCACCTCCTTCTCTATAATTTTAATGGAAGGCTGCCAAAATAATCACATTGTAACCAGGAATGTCAGTTCATGAGCTGCAGACATTCCCCACAGGCCATGAAGTGCGGCTAAGTATGAAGCAAAGCATTTGTAGAAGTCTCCTTTTACTAAATGTGTTCAATACAGAACTGCCAAGTGTAATCTCCATGTCCTCAGATGACCATATGAAGAAAAGGTTAAAGCAGAGTTCTCTATTCCTATTTCCCTCTCTGAAAATGTATCAAAAGTGCTGTTCTCTGAGGCTCTGCTTGGCATCTGCTGTTCTCTGGTTTTCAAATTTGGCAGGTCAGTCGTAGACGTGGCTGCTGAAAACCATGACACAGGCAGATTTGTAAACTCTTGACACAAGAACCCTTCCAGGACTCCCATCTGATGACTTTACATTACACTCAGAAGGCGCTGGACACACATTTCCCATGACGTTTTTCTGGGCTTCTGTGGCATTGCAACTGACACACATGGATTCCATTTGGTTCATTGATGTTTTCGCTGTTTAAAAAACTGAATTCTGTCAGCTCGACTGTAAGTATGCATTAGGTTTTATAGGTTATTCTGTCATGACTATTATTTAAGTAATGTAAGTTCATACTTTTATCAGCAACATTTGGAGACTTCTTCCTCCTTTTTCCAAATTTTATTTGGCTGTGTACAGTCCATGGAGGTATCATTGACAGTGAATATTACTGTAATACAACTGGCTTATAACATAATATTTAAGTAGGCCTTGATACAGAGCTATATCTTGCTGTTAACAAAATTACTATTACAGAGCAACCAAATCTGTTGTAGTTACATCCTTACACGTATCCTCTGAATGGTGCTTCATCAAAGTTTACTATTGTCATTACAGTTATTAAAAAAGAAAAATAGTATTCAAAATAAGTTGTGTCTTTCTTTCACTTGCTTCCAAAACAAATGCACATGCTTGCCAGATCAAGATCTTTATGACACAAGGTGGTGGAAACACTGCCACCGTTGCTGTAGTTCAGGACGTTAAACCCTCAGTGAGATTAACTGCTGATTTTGATCATTCACACAGAGCAATGCACTATGGACCAACCCATGTATATTGGGTGGGGGTTTTAGATTGTTTTAGCATATTGGGTTAGTTGTTTGTCAGAATATGGGATGATAATCCTGCCATGTTTCTAAACTGAAAACAAAGTTCAGTGTTTGAAAACTCAAAATCTGACAAACAAAAGTTTTGCAAGATCAAAAACAAAGTTTTGAAGGCTTGCAAAGTCTTCAAAAAAATAAAATCTCTGCAACATTATTTTGCATTTGAGTTTTACTTCTTCAAAACTGCAACACTTTTTTTTATGATGTTGCGCAAACAATTTTTCAGAGTTTCAAATTTGTCACTGTTCTCCCAATGTATTAGTTTTTGGATTTGAAACCTTGTAAATGGGAATCTGAAAACAACATGTTGGCAAAGACGAGGTTCAAAGCCATTGAAAATAATAGGTTTCATGGCGCAGCAGTGCGGCAATCGCAATCTGTCTGAAAGACCTATTAGTTTCAACCTTTCTCTCTTTCTATTTATCCTACATCAGAACATGTCTGTTTAACAATGGCAGCGCACAGGATTTAGGTGATCTGTGGTGAACAGGGCTGGACTGGGACAAAAAAAATATCAGCTCTGGCATTTTTGGCCTAGGCAGCCCACTAAAATCGGTGGATACCCCTCACCAACACACCTGAGTGGTACGTGTCGTGGATAGCTGTACCAGAGCAAGTGAATCGGTGTACTCTTTCTCACTCATTAACTGACACTATGATGATCAGAAGTGGCCATGGTGTACATAACTCATACATATAGTATCAGTAGCCAACAATTCATTTTCTCTGGAGCGTGGGATTAGCCAACGCGATGCTGACAAACTAACCTCACCTCAGCCATCAGGACAGTTAGCCAAAGTTAAGACTGCATTAGGAAACTATGCTAGCTACAAAATCAATGTCAAATAGCTTATGCAGCACTGTCTGACAGTGAGTGATCACCAGCAGTCACTGTTATGATGGCGTTATTATTATGTTATAATCACTGACCTTAATTGAAGTAATCATCATCATCATTGTCACCACAGCATGGCACACACCCAGGCTGTCCCCGACTAAGGATTGACATAGTTGAATCAGAATTGTCAAGTCCTGCCTGTAGTCGAGTCATATGTGTTTTTGTGCATGGTGGTTGCGAGCACGGGGGGGGGGGTAGTAACACATGGTGGCTCTGCTTTAATCTTGAGAAGCTGCAGTCTCTACTCATACTACTACTGAGTAGTATACTTCTCTCTCTCCCCCTTTTGTCCTCGTCCCGCGAGGTGTGGCACAACACCAGTGGAGCTCCGTCTCTTCAGCAAGTGTTCCTCTTCTGTCACTATATGCGCACACACACATGCACACTGACGACCCAGGGTTAGGGTTACAATTTTGGATTTATTCACGCACTTTAACCCCTTGACGCCGACTGTTGCAAATTTGCATCATACCTCTTCCTTTCAGACTGCAAGCCAAGATAGCACATGGATTCCCCCAATGCCTGTTGGTGGCGTCAAGGGGTTAAAAAAGTTATTGAAAGTTTTTTTTTACATGTTTATTTACAGCATTAAACATTAAAATGTATATTGTAATAGGCTGTATATTAACATATTGGGAGAAAACTGGTAGTTCTATGTAAAATCAGACGTTGAGCACCCCCATATCACCAAAATGGCACGATCCTTGTTTCACTGCGAGGCTTCAACTGTGAGATTGACACTCAAATCAGGCTCCGCCCATTGAAGCATTGACTCTTCGACTATTTGGGGTCAGCCCTAGCACACACCCTAAGGGCATCACTTTGTGTTGAAAAGTGGTGGGGACATTTAAGGGCTCAGATTAGGGGTATCACGAAACACTTATCCCATAAGACTTGAACAAGATTGGGGTCATGAGAACAAGGCAAGAATATATGTTAATACTATTTAAAAAAAATATTAATTGATGAAATATAGGACTAGGGGTCTGGGGGTTTCTCTCCCATAAGATTTTGAGCATTAAACACTTCATTTCCTGTATTCTGGAGACATTTTCTGCACCAATTTATGGCGTAAATGCATTTATTTATATAAAAGGAAAACACGAAATTCAGGTGGCAGTTGAGAATTCAAAATATAAAATAGAATAGAATATACTGCAGTCATCCGTAGCTTTTTATAATTGTTTTAGCTTAAATTACTTCTTGGACAACGCAGATGTTTCTTCTATATTTACATACCTGCATTGCAGGTTTTCTCATTGTGAAAATAAACCTTACTCAAAGCATTTATTTGTTTTTTAGGGCGTGTCGGACTAGCCGTTGTTGGCCCATTTTTAAAAAACACTTACATAAATACATAATTTACGTTACACCAGCCCCAAAGGTTCGTCGGCCCACCGGGCATTTGCCCAGTATGCCAGATTACCAGTCCACCCCTGGTGGTGAATCAGTTGCTTTAACACTCCTGAAAACCATAATGGTCCCAGAATATATTTTAAACGGAATCATAATCAGCTTATTTGTATTCATAATACTAAAACACACTCACGCTATGAATGATATACAGTTGTTTAGCTGACTAGCATATACTATAGTATAATATAGTAATACTATAAAAAATGTCCAAACCCCAAGAATGTTATGTACAGATCAGAATGTCTAATCAGGTATGGGATAAACACATACACTTACACCCTTAGTACACTACCATAGTAAGTTTAATTATATCAAGATACTAGTTTCATTCTTCGTTCTTCATTTTTTTCTTTGGCAAAAATGAACACAAGCATATACAGTGCACATATAAAAAGGTCTACACTCAGGTTCAGTGTGGTTGGTTGGAAGAACTCAAGAACCCAGCATGGATGCCTAAAAGAAACAGTCACAGTTGTAAACACTTGAGTCACATTCAAGCCTATATTTTATTGTGAAATGCTACCCTGCCAATAGAGCTTTTAGACTGTCACCATGACAGGAATTTGGCTCTCAAAGGCAAACTTTGGGACGGATTTTATCATGTGCCAAAGACTGGTTACCCTGTCCTCGGCCTATTAAGCGTAGTTTCCTTTTAAAACGAGAAGCAATGTTTTTTTCTTCCACTTTTAAACAAAAACAAACTTTTACAACTGTAATATGAGGTCTGTTTTTCCCCTCAGAGGATTCTATCTTGGATCATACAGACCATTTAACGTCAATTAACTGTAGTTTCTGACTAAACCAACAACCGGCAACCATCAGTGTGTCATGGCACTGATTGCTGCCTTTCCCCATATCGCCAGCTAACTGATGCAGATGCTGTTTACTTGACTGTCGAAATTAAACTTTGTTCCTCGTATCCTACTCTCTCCCTCCCTCCCAAACTCTCAAACCTCTCTCTTCTACACATTGTCCTTGTCCACCACAACCTTTTGCTTCCTGTCTTGCTCCTCCTGCCTCATCTGTCCTATCAGCTCTTCCCTCACCTTCTCACTCATGACTCCCAGCTCTTCCACAGACACTCTCCTCTCTACTTTGTCCTCTTCTCTGGATTCTCGGGATTTTTCGACAGGCTTGCCCGACCTGTCCAGCTTGGTGGTTCACTGACTCAATGTGTGCTTGCAGAACTACCCTACGGGCAGCTGAGAGAAAGAAAATCCAAGCTCTCCAAGGACCTCCTTGCTTATCAATTTCTTCTCTCCTCCTTTTCTGCTTTCTTATCTGCAGCTAAAGGTTTTTTCTTAAAAATGAGTAACTGAATCGTCCTTGTTCAACCACAAAAATTAGATTCAATCTTTGCAGAAAATCATGTGATTAACTGCAATTAAAAATTTTAATTAATGCCCAGCACTAGTTATAGTATTATACTAATAAACTCATGTATACTGGTTGCTCCTCCTGGTTGTGGATAGAGTCTGCAGTGGACAGATATATATTTAGCCAGAGCCAGGATGCCAGTGTGCCAATGTTTGCTCCTTCTAGCCGCCTCCTCAACATGCTCCCCTTATTCTGTTTTACATCTGTTTTACTAGTTATTGTTATAAATCGTATTGTTTATTGCATAGTTGTGCGAAAAATTTAACAGTGAGTTGTAAAGTAGTGTATTGCACCCTTTTTAATTTAAATGTACTGCTAAAAATACAAATGTGCAATAATGTGGTTTGCAAACTCTTTAAACAAATAAGGTGCTTTTTACCAGCAGTATTCCCTTTACACAGTAGCAATAAAATATTTCTTGTAAATCTCAACTTAAACATTATTGTAATCAAATCAAATATAAAATGAAGCTCTTTGCCACTGCCAGGGCATTACCTTTTTATAGCTTGTTAAAATAAGTTACCATCAGAGTCCAGAGCCACGATCATAACAGACACATTCTGAGCAACAGGTTAACATATATAAATCTGTTTCCGTGTTTTTTGTCTTAACAGGTATCAGCAGAAAGATTTTTCTTTTATCAGGGATCATCATAAACAGTCTATGTTCAGTAGTGTCCCTGTTAGATTGAGGTGAAGTGGTCGCTGCAGAGACAGTATGTGTATTCAGAGTCAGTGAGCAACGGACTTTCAAAATAATAATAAAAACTGCATTAACGTGCGATAAAATAATTGTTGGCGTTAAATTAATGCATTAATGTGCACAGCCATAATTATAACATTGAATAAAAAATATAATGTTCAGTTAAAAGTATACTGTTAGTAGCCCATAAGAATATATGAATTACTACATTAATTTCTCTCTGTGCTCCGGTGGCGAGTCAGACTATGTTTGTTGTCTTAAAAGTTACTAACACACTCCTCATGAATTACACTGAACAAAATTATAAACACAACACTTTGTTTTTGCCACCATTCATCATGAGCTGAACTCAAAGAACTAAGACTTTCTCTATGTACACAAAAGGTCTATTTCACTCAAATATTGTTCACAAATCTGTCAGTCTGTGTTAGTGAGCACT
This sequence comes from Micropterus dolomieu, assembly GCF_021292245.1. Lineage (NCBI taxonomy): Eukaryota > Metazoa > Chordata > Actinopteri > Centrarchiformes > Centrarchidae > Micropterus > Micropterus dolomieu. Next base: position 3,170,582 of record NC_060159.1, read on the forward strand.
TCTCCTTTGCCGAGATAATCCATCCACCTCACAGGTGTCAAGATGTTGATCAGACAGCATGGGTATGCCTTAGACTGGCCACAATAAAAGGTCATTCCAAAATGTGCAGTTCCATCACACAGCACAATGCCACAGATGTCGCAGGTAGTGGAAAAAGTTTTGAGGGAGTGTGCAATTGGCATGCTGACTGCAGGAATGTCCACCAGAGCTGTTTCCTGTGAATTGAATGTTCATTTCTCTACCATAAGCCGTCTCTAAAGGCGTTTCAGAGAATTTGGCAGTACATCCAACAGACCTCACAACTGCAGACCACGTGTAACCACAGCAGCCCAGGACCTCGACATCCAGCATCTTCACCTCCAAGATCTGAGACCAGCCACCCGGACAGCTGCTGCTACATTCAGTTTGCATAACCAAAGTATTTCTGCACAAACTGTCAGGAACCATCTCAGAGAAGCTCATCTGCATGCTCGTCATCCTCATCAGGGTCTCAACCTTACTGCAACTTTGCACAGCCATTGAAGAGGAGTGGACCAACATTCCACATGCCTCAATCAACAACCTGATCAACTCTATGCGAAGGAAATGTGTTGCACTGCGTGAGACAAATGGTGGTCACAACAGATACTGACTGGTTTCCGGACAGGCTAAGCCTGAGACCGTCTCGGATGCTTTCATTGCGAATTCAGTGATTCGTTCAAGGAGCATATCAGTATGTTTCGTAAGTTTTAGCTACTTGACTACAAAACATTTTAAATGCATGCTATACAGCGTTAAATATTTCATTGTATTGTACTACTATTTATGCACCCATTGGTTTTCATAAATTGCATAATAAGCAAACTTTTGGAACTTACTTAAAGATACACTGATCAATATTTCTTAGGTCTGACCCCAAATAGTCAAAGATTTGATGCTTTGATGGGGAGAGCCTGATTCGACTGTCAATCTCACAGTCAATAAGTTAATATACAGCCTATTACAATATACATTTAAACGTTTAATGCTGTAAATAAACATGTAAAAAGAAAAACTTTGAATAACTGTTTTTAAAAGTGCGTGAATAAATCCAAAATTGTAACCCTAACCCTGGGTTGTCAGTGCGCATGTGTAGGCATAGCGTGTATGTGTGTAGTGGCAGAAGAGGAACACTTGCTGAAGAGATGGAGCTCCAGCTTCACTGGTGTTGTGCTGAGTTGTCCACACCTCGCAGGACTTTCAGATAATATATCACCATTGATGAACCACACACGGAATATTCGTAACAATCGTTTTTAAATAGCCGGCTACTTGAAATAGACCCGCGAGGAACCGCGACGTGCATGCAGTTGTCGGCAGCACGGCAAAACTCTGCACAAGACTGGTGAATGGCAGGCGAGAGAGAGAGCGAGAGAGAGCGAGCGAGCGAGCTGCATGATTCGCATAGATGATTCGACTGTCAGTTGACTATAGGCAGGACTTGACGATTCTGATTCGACTATGTAAATCCTTTGTCGGCGACAGCCCTAATATTTTTATAGTAACAATGGATGTAATGACCATGTGATGTGAAGGGGTTTGCTTATAGTGACAAACTGATCAACTATCTGCAGATCCCCTCAGCTTTAAGCTCTTATTTTGGTATTGCACACGACAACCTCACTGTTTGGTTTTAGTTTTAGTCTCTTCAATAGCTGCGTTCAGAAAAAAACCCCTGATAAATCCACTGTACACTGCCTGGCAAGCCTGTCAGATGAACACAAACCCAGACTCTAAATGAATGCTAAAATAGCTCTGTGTCATGTCAAATAAACTACTGTTTGCAAAAAGCTTTTTTATGAATATCAATGTAGCATCAAGTCAGCATTGAGGCTGCCTTCAAAACCGGCCGTTATGGCAGCAGTTTGAAGGCATCTCAGGAGACAGGAAGAGATCGTTCGAGCCATTTGGAACATGCCTCGCTGCCCTGTTAGACACTTTGAGACAGCAGTTTAGCCCGTTTCGAACACAGCCAACATCTAGCCTCATTGATAAACATGGGGTGGAAATAATAATAATAAATTAGTTTTAGCCTGGGGTACCTAGTAAACTGAATGTATGCTACTCTGACAAAAATGCATTTAGATTAGATTACCCTACCCAAGCAAATTTTCAGAGCCTGCCAGTTGATTTGCGGATACAGTGCTTAACTCTGGAATAAATGTGTAATTAAACTTTTCCTGATCTCCGAAAAGATCCCTTATTTCTCTGCACCCCACATGATGATGCTCAGTCTAACTAACTAAAGTTGTACTTGTGTTTGGCACACTGGGTGTCTGTCTACAATCAGATCTGCTCTTTGTCTAACATCAGTTCTGCTCTTTATCCCAATATCAGGGGCAAGGTTTGGGAGCTGTGTATTGGGTGAAATCTCACGCACTGTCCTCTGTTCCAGCCAGCCCCTCAGGGCTTCTCCCATCACCCTCAGATAGCTCAAGATCTGCAATGTAGGCTAGACTTTCAGGACCTTCCTCAATACAATGAGAGTGCTTCACTTGGGAAACATCCAGCAGTTTAATAGGGGCCTTGGGATTCTGCATGTTATGCCCCAGCAAAGAACATGATTTTTGGCCTCGAATAACAATGTTGTATTTAATGGTTGCTCTCAGCAGGAGGTCCTTTGTACACACTGGGACTCTTAAGGGAAAATCTCTTGTTGTGACAGAGAAACATGGCCCATTTGTAATTGCAGCTGAATTATCCAAAGTAAATAGTGGAAAAACAAACAAACACTCCAACTCATGCCTCATGGCAGTGTCATTATTCCTTCATAGTAAATAGCCTAGACTCTTTTGATTTCATTAAAAATAATCAAGGCATTCAGCATCTAGTGTCTGTAATAGCAGGAGTCTAAAAACTCATGAAATCCAGGCACACAGTAAATGAATAACAGTAGTTAAGGCAAGACTAATCTTAAGCCTCGCTGGTGTCTGCTAGAGGCTGAATGGAAAGTGTTGGACAGACCACAGCAACATAGTGACTTTTTTTTTTAGAGCCATTCCAATACTTGGGTTACAGGTGTAAAGCTTGTCCAGGGAGATCTGCAAGAGAGGGATCTCCATTATACAGTATAACTATGAAAGTGATATATAGTCATATACTCTTGATTCCACATCATATATCTAAGTTTACAGGGTCTGGAAATCAGTACAACTCAAGCTTAAGTGATTAAGCTGACATCTTTCAGCCATTTGGAGAATTGTTCAGCATTGACATTGAATACTTACTCTCTAGGACTTATATTTCTTTTCTTTTTTTCACAATTAGCATCTAGAAGGAGATGTCTAGAACCAATTCTAAGGATTGGTATCCTAGTCTTGCAGGCTGAACTGCATAACAACAACAAGGCTGTACATTGTGAGCATTCCGCTTCATCTTATTATTAGAGTATGTAAATATGAAAATTGATTTGGGCACAGTGACAGATTTGCTAAACATTAATCTAGCAGCTTCTCATTATTAGCAGGTGCGGGCTGTCAGGGTTTGGTGAGCGCAAAGCAGGAGATAGCCCAAATGCACGACACTGGAGAGGAAACATACAGTTCAGGGGACTTTAATCCAACACACCAGGCATGAACAAAACTCACAGGTTTTGGAACCTGGAACCAAAATCGGAAATGCAGAACTGGTAGCGCAGAAACAGGCAGAACACTCGTTTGACAATGACCAGATGGGGACTGAACAGAAAAACCAAACATATATACACCAGGGACTAACGAGCAGTGCGGGAGCAACACAGGTGATAGGAATCAAGGCTAACGAGGCAGACAGAGAGACAGCAGGGAAAACAGAGAGACAGGCCGGCAGAGAGGCAACTGGGGGAACAGACATAACCTAGGTAATGGACACTGAACAGACATAGAACTAAAATGCAGAACTACATGACCTACATGACATACATGACAGGAAAAATGCTAAGAGAGCAAAACAGAATATGGTTAACAGAAAACACAAGACAAGGAACAAACCCAAAAAGAGAAAACAAGGACTAACTGCTAAACTAATGTCTAAACTAAACTGGACAGCAACACGGAGTCTACAGAGTGGATAAGGGAGACAAGGAACAGACAGACAACAGAAACTCCATCCATCCATCGTCAGCTGCTTATCCAGCGTACAGGGTTGTGGGGGGGCTGGAGCCAATCCCAGCTGACATTAGGTAAAAGGCGGTGTACACCCTGGACAGGTTGCCAGTCCATTGCAGGCTCACATGTAGACAGACAACTACTCACAGACAATTTTGGAGACACCAATTAACCCAGCCTGCATGTCTTTGGATGGTAGGAGGAAGCCGGAGACAAGCCACACAGACATGGGGAGAACATGCAAACTCCATACAGAAAGGCCGCGGCAACCGGGGTTTGAACCCATGACCTTCTTGCTGTGAGTGCCCTGACCAAAAACTCACAGAGTAAACTTAACATAGCCAACAGGCAGAATGTAACAACTGGCCATTGCTTTCACCAGTTAAAATGACAATCGTCATTTCTGCTGTCGCTAATTAACAGTAATTCTGAGTAAATAATTTTGAACCTAATGGGGACAACCCTAGTCTTGACACGTACTTTTTTCTTCTAAGATGGGTCACCCTCTGGAGTTTTTGAACATTAGTGGTTTAGATGAGCTGGTCCCACTTTCATTTGTATCTCATGCTCTACTAGCTCGTGTACATGCACAAGCACCTGGGTGACACAATACACATTATTACTGACTGCATTTGGGGTTAATGCATTTAAAACACAAATAACACAAATGACCAGTGAATTACATGAAACTGGTATTTAGCCTACCTCAAAGACAGGCATTAACATGCCTAGATGTGTGGCAGGGTACCAGGAAAATGTGGAGAATCTTAAGAATGCTAGCTGATGTAAATATAGAACAGTGTAAGTCTCAAAACATTAAAAAGATTTGTTAAAGTAAATGTTGAATTAGATTCGATCAATTAGAATTAATGTTTCTATAAGGAAGAGTGGGACAGTCCCATGCCATGAAATGCTCCCCATATTACCACAGATGGACCATACACTGGTGTTTTATTGGTGTCATTGGTGTGACAGAATGTGTGCATGACTGCACACTGGTATGCAGAGTCCAGCTATCTTTGCACTGATGCAGACACCAAAAGGACCACTACTGCCTTAGTCCATAATAAAGCTCCCTTGTAGTTAAATATTAAAAGAGTGTATTAGAAGTAATTTCATTTGCTTTAGAGCTTGACTCTTCTCATGCATGATTAATAACTGTGTACTGTAATTTGTTCAGACACACTCGCCAGACAAGGCTGGACTGTTAATTGCATATTCCATCAGCATCTTCTGAAATTGGTGAGAGTTGTAGTTCAGAGAAGTTTAATCATTGAGCCACTGCTAATGAAACAGACAGAAACAACATACACAATCCTTTTTAGGATATCTTGGTAAGGTTCTGGTGTAGGATTCCTATACATTATCCTCCCCTCTAATGTCAAAGTATCAGGTTAAACATAATGAAGTTAATTAGTGAACTTAGGTTTGGGAGCTGGGCCACACCACAACCACTCCTCTCATCACCCATTCATCCATCCTGCTCTAAGATTTCCTGACCGACCTGCCTTTTCCCTTCCCATCATCCATTCACCTTCCTACCTCATCCATAATCCACCCCTCCCTCTGCTCATTCCTCAAGTCATCCCTTCCTATTCAATCCAGTGCACATCTCTCTTACATCTCATTCTAAGTACTGTTTGGATGCTCAAAATCAGCACAGGTGGAAACACGCCTAAGACGGAACCACCACACTTAGTCTTCCTTCGCCCAGTCTTCAGTACGTCCTCCAAGACCAGCCTAATAGAAGACATCCTTTTTCCACCCCCCCCCCCCCCCCCCCCCCCCCCCCCCCCCCCCCCCCCCCCCCACTTCGTATACTGTGCAACGCAACTAAGAGCTTACTTGTGAATGAAAGTTCATTGAGTTTAAAGGTCAGACAACATAACCCTAACATGTTTTATATTTCTAATTTAAATTAAACTCTTTTCAAAATGTATTCAATTTAGATTGATTAAATAAAACTTTTAGGTTTTGGGTCAAGCTAACATTATCTAACTTGAGCCAACTAAAGCACAAAATCACGTGTTTTCGCCAGACGTCGATCTGATTCTCGTTTGGCCTGACAGGCTTCAGCACACACAACTTTTTTTAGTTTTTTTTATCCTTACATGGAGTTTATGTTGAAGTCTGTTCTGTGCTGGGAGCCGGTTGATTTGTGGTGTTAGCGGACTCCCATTTTGTTAGCTGCAGTGTTGTTGCTGTGAATACAGTTCAGAATCAGTAGCCAAGATGCCCGGGAGCGCGCATGAACGTCACAACTTATGTAAACCAATGGATTTTGCGGAAAATTATGTGAGGTTACAACCCATTCACAAATAGGCAATACATTTTTTTTTATTAATTTAATTTGAAAATTAACCTATAGCCCCTTTAAAGCTGGTTTATATATTTATTTTTAATACAAAATAGTTACTTACTAATTAGTTAGTTAATAGTTAGTAATTTCCATCTGTATGTTGGAGTAAAATACATCAACTTCATACTCCACTATTAAGAAATGCAGACTGGTTGTATAGTCACAGCTCTTCTTGTTGACATTGCCAGTAAAGTCTGTTCAAAACAGTGTAAGAGCAATGGTAGGGATGAGCTTCACACAACGTTTGGAATTTCACACATTAAAACCAGCAGCATAGGCCTAGTGCTGCCACAGGCATCTGTCAAATCTTTCCTTGCATCCTTCCACACAACTGTCTGCAACTACTCCGCTATCCTTGCTAAATCTCCAACAGAATTTTAGAATTAACTCCCAGAAAGGATCAGGATTTCAGATTCTCTCTCTGTGTGCCAGAGCAGAGAGTCAACGGCTCTGCTTTGCAGCGAAAGCCCCATCTGTCAGTGAACCACAGCTATCAGAGCCATCAGCATCCTCCTCTCGCTCTTTTTAAAGCCTCCACTTCATCAGCATTATATGCCTCTCTTGATAAATGATTGCATTGTCATCATGTCACTGAAACTATGGGTACCTCCCAGTTCCCTTAATAGCATACATGTTTCCCTGCATTTAGTCCCTTCCATCGAAGGTGCAAGGAAAGAGGACTCACGGAAACACATTGCCCTATGCTCTTTGAAAGAGTAGGGGGCAGTGGTAGACTGGACAGTTGGTTGCAATTCACAACCCTCGCCACTAGATGCCACTAAATCTTAAACACCGAACCTTTAATTTGCAGTGGCTGCAACGTATTCCTTTTGGTTGGGTGGAGCGTTACTCCAACACAAGAAACTCCTCTCTCCAACTCTGACTCACATTTCCACCGTTGTCTTTCATGCCAGTTCATCGCAGTTGCCATGTGCCTAGTTGCCTTGTTTGTTCTTCGTATCAAATGCAGGACTTGGGATGTACCCTAAAAAAACGTTACTAGCACCCCACCCCTCTTTCAGCCAGGCCAGACATGTGGCACATTAGCAGTCAAACAGACGTGTGTGTGTGTGTGTGTGTGTGTGTGTGTGTGTGTGTCAGGGGTTTGGTGCGATAATGAGCTTGCACTCAAGCAGGTGCTGCCATTATACCAAGCCAGGCTCTAATCTTAGAAAGCCTAAATTAATGCCATTATTGCAGGAACTGAATGTTTACATTGTCTTTGTTGTTTTGTGTTGGACAGCTGAGCAGCAGCATGTCCCCCAATGCAGTTTCCCCCCGCCAACTCTCACTTTTCTCTTCGGCTAACCCTTTTGGGTCTTTGACACCATTAGTCTAACAGCATTATAATGCAGCAACATGTTTACCAGCCTGGGTCAACTGCAATTATCTCATGCAAAATGATACAGAAAAGTGGTTTTGCATTCAATTCACTTGAAGTCATGTACTGTTACGTCCCAAGGTCTAGGGGTGTCCTGGATGTAACATAAATGTGTGGCCTCCCACTCTTCCCATTACCAAACAAGGCCAGCACACAACAAATACAATTTAGCAGTTTTTATTATACATCGGAGATGAGCAGTGCCCAAAACAACAACCAAAACACTAAGAAAACCTAAATCTTTCCTAAACCCAAAACCAAAAGGTAAAGAAAAGACAGAGCTCTAAAACTAGACTTCAAAAACAGGAGAAAACGGTGCAAACAAAAAAAAGGGCTTCTCACTCCTACTCACTGCTAGTAGCTGACACAATATAGCTACGACAAAGGAAATTGCTTCATAGCAACAAAAATGGCAAAGCCAACAAGATTGTCATAAGACGATCAGAAGGACTACGATAAACTACTTACAATCTAAGTTGACTATAGTCACAACCGTTCACTATGTACAATAAACACAGACATAACACACAGTCCTCAGGCAGGTTGGGAATGGCAGAGAGAGGGAGAGAGTTCCTGTCAGTAGGGCTTAAGATGGCTGCTGTCATCCAGATGCCCAATCAGGAGGCTCCAATCAGCTCAACCGGACCAATCCAGTGTGTCCACCTATTCTCCAGTACCTGCATACACTCACACACACACTCTAATGGAGGAGAACAGCTGACAGTGCCAGGAGAGATAAACAAACAACAATATATGACCCCAGGGCCATAACAGTACCTTCTAGCCAAACGTTTCAGTTCACGCCAGTTCAGAATGAATCATCTCATCTCTTTGATATTTTAGGTACACCATATCACAGTAAACATTTCAACTTTATCTTTTTGTCAGGTAAAATATTGTTGCATGGTTGTGTGGTTCTTTGGTGGTGCAATCAAAGAAGTTTCGGCATCAAACAGTGATTTAAAACTCACTTACGAACAACTGTATGACCACACAAGAACAGAATTCAGGAAAACGAATGTAAGGCAACTTACCTATAATTTACCTGAATCCATTGTGCATAGGTAGGCCATTTCAGTCCAGCACTGAAATGGCGTACTTCACTGCCACTGACAATTAAAACTGTTACTGTATATAAAGTCTTAGACAAAGTTTGATTTCATCACGATTACAATCTTAGAGATTTTAACTTTATTAGGTTAATCACATCATTAGGTTAGTCACCATCATCATCATCATATGATTCTATAAATGATTAAAATATATATATTTCTTTCTGTATTCAAAAACAAAATTAGCTGCATGTCTAATTAAAATTATTTTAATATCATTTCGTAGCCCATTTGATCGCCTCCCAGACAGTCCTGGCTGCCACTGTTACTATCACCCTGATTATTTGTTTTTGTGGTCTACCATTTTTACAACTGCTAGCATCTAAAATCCTTAATACATTTTTTATGTATAATGATAAATACTGTAAAACAAAGCCTTATTTAATTGAAACTGGCCAGTCTTGTCGCTCTTATCTGTTAAAGCTGGATATTGATTAGTGTTTTGCTCTAGAGATCTAAAAAACTAAACCTTGAAATTGAAAGTGACGTGAGGGACACATTCCCAGAACCAAAAGTTTGACAAGGGAATCAGTCAGACACTAGGTACAAATTTAATATGCACAGTAATCATTTTTGCATTTTCTGTCATTTTTCAGTAGGAGCTCAGTATGTCCTCAACAGAACAAAAAACTGTCATTCATTTTCCAGTTCTTTGTATTTCTGTGTCCTCAAAAGGGAAATCTTGTTCCTTTATCCCGGGGAACTTCATTTATTTCCTATTATTGTGCAAGATGGCTATTTGTTCGCCAAATATAAGTCAGGTGTCCTTGGAGACAAGTGCACAAAGGATCCCTCTTGGGGGCTGAGGTTTAATTCTTTGCTCTATAGCCTCCTCCCACCACATCCCATCAAGCTTTCACATAGCTCACACGAGTCTCAGTGAAATTACACAGTAGAAAAGTATTGCACATTCAGGACCTTGTGAAAACCCCCTGTAGGATGGAAAAGACTTGCTCAGCTGAATACCACTGCATTGTCCCTGCATTGTCCCTTGACCTTACTGGGGTCAGGTTGGGATGGCAACAAGGTGATGCACACTCCCAATCCAAGCATTATCTCCACTGATCCTGACCATACGTACGTCTGGTACAATGTAAGATGCCGGTAGGATTTTGATAGAAGCTCAGAAACAGAGCTGCTCACAGAAGCTAGAAATCATCTCTGAGCTACACCTTGGCGCAATGAACCCAAAAAGGTATTAACTTAACTTTTTCTTATATCAGGTCATTTTCAGTCAACATGAGCTGTAAAGGAAGTCTTTGGAGTTTTCTCTTAAATAAACAAAATGTTATTTTCACATCCATTGTTTCCTTGAAGCCTACCATATTAAATGCTTTTCCTTCTGCATAAATTTGTGACAATACATTTTTTGATATTTTACATCATGCCATGTTTTCAGTGGAGTAGTAAGAAACTGGACTGTGTATTGCATCAGCAAACATATTATCACATATTATTCAGTGAGCTTTAGAGATGCTGGTAGCGGTGTTTGGATAGAGCCAGGCTAGCTGTTTCCCTCTGCTTCCAGTCTTTGTATTATGGTAGTCTAATTGCCTTCTGGCTCCAGTTTTGCACTTAAAGGGACAATTTTCTACATGGAGTTCAGTTGACTTGTCATAAAGTGTACTACTCAGCCTGTGAAATCTGTTGTTTAATGTCTCCTGTGGCTAGAAAAGCTTTTCAAAGTTTGAAACAATAACAGGGTTATTACATCAATCTTTCATCTCATGTCAGTCCCCCAACATTGTGGAAGTGCAATACTAAATTGCCGGACTACAGCATCAATGCAACATTATGAAAATTGTTTCAATCTTCATAAATGTTGACATATTCCTTTAATTACTGAATAAACATCTTAAAAATCTGTAAATGTAGATGCAAACAGTTGCATGGTACTTTGCTGCTCCTATTATTTTTTGGATAATATCTGTCCATGGAGTTGGAGTTGTTATTAGGTTAACTGGCTTTCTTTCTTCACATCTCTTCATTGCATCTCATCATGAGGGAGGAACTGAATCAAATCACCTTTATGATCACATATACAATTATGCATTGACTCTCTGCATTAGAAGTTAGGAGTAGTGGGCAGCCACTGTGCAATGCCCGACTAAGATGCGAGGACTAAATCCAGCTGATCCCATGATGATCCCCTACATCCAAAGATGATGGTCACTGACAAGCCATGACTGGCAAAATTTTATAGATATTTGTAATAAATTGTTGTACTTAAATAATACATTTGGTATATTTAAACCTAGGTCCTATTTTCATATACACTGACAATTGCTCTCTCTTTATCCTTCCTGACTGATTGTTCTCTCGTTTTGCTAGTGTCCTTGTCACCACTGGTTGCATGAGGTGGTACATGCAGTCCATTTAGATTGCGCAGATAGTCCAGCTCCTCCACGATGCCATCGCAAAAGGTTTGCTGTGTCTCCCAGCACAGTCTCAAGAGCATAGAGGAGATTGCCAGGAGGTGGGCCATTACGAGAGGAGAGCTGGACAGGGCCATAGAATGGCATCAGTCCAGCATCAGGACCTGTATCTGCTCCTTTGTGCGAGGAGGAACAGGAGGAACACTGCCAGAGTCCAACAAAATGATTTCCAACTGGCTACTGGTGTGAATGTTTCTGACCAAACTCAGAAACAGACTTCATGAGGGTGACATGAGGGCCCGACGTCCTCTAGTCAGATCTGTGCTCACAGCCCAGCATCGTGCAGCTCGAGAACACCAGATTTGGCAGGTCCGCCATTGGCTCCTCTGAATATAGTTTATCAGAGGCATTGTCAGACTTTATATGTTGGTGCAGTGGGCCCTGGGTTCCTCCTAGTGCAGGACAATGCACAAATTTTTTTTTTGGTGAGATTTTGAATCCAGTCCTCAATCAGTTGGTGATTTTGATTGCCCATTGACCGTTATGTAATTTTGTTCTCAAGATTTAGAATTTTGAACTATTTTGTTCAATGAGATCCAAATGTGTGAGTTCAGTATTGCCAGTATGACCAGTAGGTAATAAAGATTTTGGAATCGATGCAGTAGATGACCTCAGCTGGCAGCCACAAACCAGCTGCAGTGGGTGCAACGTATTCCTTTGGGGCAACTGTGCTCATCAAAATTACATCCACAAAATGTGGGGGGTTTTTCCCACAGATATGATCAGACTGTTATACTAGGTGTCTGACAACATCATGGAAAGGACCCCTACAAGGAACACCCGGTAACACAATAACCCTATATTTTTAACCAGAGACAGAGGTATCACTCTGAAATCTAGTGAGAGGAGGGTAAGAGAGGGGAGTTTGTTGTGTACATAGAGTAACTGCAAGCAAGATTTATTTCCTAAATCATGGCTAAATTTTAGCTGATTTCGACAATCTAGAGGAGTAATTTGAATTTTGTGACCATCCATATTTATTTGAGCCAGAGTATACAGGTGAAGAGAAATTGACTCTGACTCACGTTTCCACCCGCATCTTCCTGCAACAACTCGCCTCTAACAAGATTTCAGAGCAAGAATTGTCCTTGAGCGAGACTGTTTCTGGTTTCTGGTTAAAAACAAGGAGTGTCTCGGGTGTTAGTTGTAAGGATCTTTTCCATGATGACCCGGACTTCATTACCTTAGTAAACACTTTCCTAATGAGTTTATGGTGTCAATCACTAGTTTCAGGTCTTCTTCAGTACAGCATGATGTTCATTTTGCAAATCATCTAAACCCATTTAGAGGAAAATAGACGATATAGCAGGGTATGCTTTAGGGTGTGACTACCTTGTGATTGACAAGTTGCTACCGTGGTGACCTGTGAGGTGTAGAAATGCGGATCCCTCCCCAGCTCCATTCTCTCAACCAAATATGGTCACTTCTGGTTCCAAAAAAACAAGATGGCCAAGGCCAAAATGTCCACTTCTTTTATACAGTCCTGAGCAATGCACCTGCCATGCATTTGTTGCATCCCTTAGTAATGCTAGAATATCCGCGTCATTTGGGTGCAAGAGCTCACACATTTTATGGTCTCAGTGAAGTCAAAGCCTCATTCACGGACAGACGCACAGAAAGGCAAACTTCCTTCCTTTATAGTTAGATATCAGGTCATTTAATGGCATTGATTTTCTGGATTGTTAAATTAATATAATTGAATGGCATATCACATTATTGATTACAAGATGCATTGTCTCCTCCTGCTCAGTTTAATGGCCTGTGAGCCTTACTTGGCCACTCACGGCATTTTCATAAAGACACACCTAACCCATCTCCTCTTTTTCTCTTTGCCTCGAGCACGCTAAGGGACCATTCCATAATGTGAATTACTAGAAGCGACTTTATCCATCCACTTACCTCATCTTGAGAAAGGACTCTATCTCATTATCCCCATCAATCGATGAATTATTACAACGGAATCAGGATGATCAAGTACCCATGCCTGAGACACCGCTTTATGCATTCCTAAAGCCGATCGTGAAGCTTGAGTCCAGCTGTAACTTACTCCATCTCTTTCATGGTTTATCTTCCCTCAACATTCAAGAACAATTTACCTGACAAATTCTTCGGCTCACAACAAGCAGCCGATCCCCTGCGAGGTCTACCGACAACCAGCCTTCATCTAAAATTTCCCACTGTACTGTAGGCACTCAATATGCTAAAAGATAAAGGAATTCCTTTTTACAGATCAGACAATACAGCCACTCTCATCACACACGGCCAGTGTCAGGGCACGCCCGGACCTCATGTCATAGTTGCCAGTGCTTCCTCATACAGTACATGTCTCACTGCTACACTATGAACAATTCAGACCTCTCAGGTCGCACGGGACAGGTCTTTCCATCCCCAGAGTCAAAACTAAACATGGAGAAACAGCGTTCAGTTTTTATGCACATATTGAAATTCTCAGTCAAAGCCGGTCCTGCCCTCCCTGGGGCCCTATGCAAAATTCTGCTTTGGGGCCCTCCTACCTTAATCGTGAGCCATGTAAACAATTTGCCATTGCTGCAGTGTCACATCAGAAACTGCAGTGCTCTCACTACAGTCGTCCCTCCTTTAATACAGTATGTCTCTGTAATAAGCCTGTGATGGCCACAGCTGTGGCCTCACAACCAGTTGAAGAGCGGTAACCTCATGCACTGAGTTTATGCTGTGTTCTTTAGGATTAGTTTATATACCTTCTTCATACACATTAGACATTTGTTGCAAATATTTATTTGGTTACAAATAAACTTACAGGACACTTGGTTCATTTCACATTATACTTTAGTTTAGTTGACTATACAGAAGCATCTTTTTGGGAGCGCGCACCATTAGTTACTTTTGGATTGTCATTTTGTTTGTATAATTTTGTTTCTGAGTTTACCAGTGTTGGATGCCACACCCAGGAGAGATCCAGGAAGTCTGCTGGCTTAAAGGGTTGGCGCTTGGAGCAGCAGCAGCAGCTTTATAAGAGAGGTGGCCTAATTGGACACTACCACTGCTTGTTATGTCTGGGGGGTGGCTTTATTCTCTCCTTAGATATTTTGGGGTTTAGATTTATATTATATTTGAGTATTTTGAGTTAAGGTTAAGTAAAAGTAGGTTTTGTTGTTTGTAGTTATGTAGTAGTGCTGTTGTTAGTCTTCCCCTGTGTGTCAAAATTGGTCTGATCAGCCAATATATAAGTCCCCTTTGTTTCTTGTGTAGTAGGTCAGTTGTATTTTTGAGTCTCTTATATTCAGAGCTTTAGTTACCGTTTGTTTATTTGACCTCTTTTATGGGCCCAAAATTTTATCTTTTGTTGTAATGATTTTTTGGTAAATAAAAACCCTTCTTCTTTGAGTTTCCCTCTTGACTGCTCATGCCTAACTGCCTGGTCCCTCACAAAGCCTGAATGGAAACATCTTTTGGACATGTCTTTCGGGTGAGAAAAATCCAGTCCTGGTTTGAATGGACATCTGCGCACTAACTCAGTCCACAAAGTCTGTTAAGACTTAAGAAGGGCCAATCTGCAGAATCATTTGGTGGAGCAGCAACTGTCCTATTAGGGTCTGGTGCTTAGAAAACTTGGAAAATAGTCTTTAAATCAAAGTAATTAGCATTCATCCCCCGAGAACCATGACCTAGCCAGTTTTTGAGAATTTACTTCAAGCTTCTTGAATAGAAGCAACTGCAACCCCTGTTTTTCTCAGTAAATGTTATGGTTTAGTTTAATACCAAAACGCTTTTGTTTTCATTGTTAGCTTTCTTCTTTTGAGGACTATCATACCTTCGGCACATGTTTGGAGGTGGTACAGTTTGTGATAAACATCAGTACTGTTGATAAGAATTTTGTCCTGCAGTCTCTCACTTGCAGTCATGTCTTGCTGCTCAGTCTCTCAGAGATGCAGCAGGCTTGTGGTGGACCCAGAGCTGTAATCGCCCTGAGGCTAAAATGACTGTTATTTTAACCCAGCAGCTTGAGGAAATACTGCATTCTTAATGTAACCATGCAAAGCATAGTAAGCTGTAGCATACCGCTGATGCCCAGAATTATTCCTCTGTCAGTTTCTGAGAACTGTGGTCTGATCTCAGTAGTCCTGTCTGATGCGTTGTTGATTCATGTCAGCTGTATCCAGACCACTGGATTCCAATTTGAGGCCCCATTGCCAGGGTTGCATTACCCTGGGATACCCTTAAACACACCATAAAATCATGCAGCCACTGCAGGGATTTTGAATTGTCTATGAACCCTGGTGGGGGCTACAGAGGATAGCCTGGTTCCCCCTTTTCAGCAAAAACAAACTTAATTCATGGCATGCCTGTGATTATTAATATGATGGAGCTGTAGCTGAACTCTGAGGATAATTTTTTATCAAATAAACTGTAATGTTCTCATTTTGGTCATGCATTTTTGTTTCATCGGGATTTCAGATGGAAATGATGTCCTTGATGACATCTTCTTTCCATAATGCCAAATTATCCAACATATTTCACCAAGCACATAGGTAATCCTATTTGTCCCATGTGGGAGATATTTGGTAGGTTTTTCCTGCATGGTTTCTTTATTTATTTATTTTTCTTACTCTTCCAGGTCAAAGCTTGTGCAATTTTTCAGTAAATATACCCCATAGACTATATATAAAGATGGACGCACGTCCACTGTTCAAGATATCCCACATAAGGGCATTGCCATCTGGTGCTGGTGATGTAATTTGGAGCCAGAGTCTGCGCTGTAGTGATCAGGGTGATGCATAAAGGGTGACCGTTGTGTATGAGACAAGGCCGTGTCTGTGTGTCGGCGTTTCGCCACTGTTGTAGGGTAAGGTTATGTGAATGGAAACGGCCAACATGCTATCATTAAACTACATCACCCAGATACGCTGACCACCGGGACGAGGAAAAAACAAACCGGATCCCAACTCCTTATCCCCGCTGCTTTCAAGCCAATACTATATAATACTATATGTCATATATATATATATCCCTATTGAAACTGTAAAGATTTTTTTTTTTCTTTTTTCTGCAAAGTAAGCTCAATTTTGGGGGCCTAAACATACTCGAAAACTCACCAAACTTTGCACACATGTCAGAACTGGTGAAAAATTTTGTATTTTATGGGTTTCGCGCATGGGCGTGGCAAAATGACTCGCTAGCGCCACCTAGAAAATTGGAAAAAATTAGCCCCTCGTCCACGTTCAACCTACATGCACGAAATGTTCAGGGGACATGTATCATATCAAGACGCATAAAAAAAGCCTCAAGAACCCATACCCTAAACTCAACAGGAAGTCGGCCATTTTGAATTTTACGGCCATTTTTGGATGATTTACACACTTCGTACTTTAACGAACTCCTCCTAGGGATTTAGTCAGATCGACATCAAATTTCTGATGTGCCTTCTAAAGGCATTGACGATGAAAAGTTGTGCTATTTGCAAGTTTTCGTCAATGGCCGTGTCTGTGGCGTCTATGATTCGCCATGAAACAGGAAGTTATTATAACTTCAGTGTACATGCTCACATCTGCACCAAACTGTACATGTAGGATGAGAGTCCCGCCCTGAACACATGTACATGCTGACATTCACCCACAGTCATAGCGCCACCTGCTGGCAACAGGAAGTGACCTTTAACAAAGCAGCAAGGGAAAGGGAAACACAAGAAGGGAACACAAGAAGTTACGTATAACAAGTTCATGCAGCGTCCGAAGCGCGTAGCAAATTCACAATCGCGCCGGCAGAGCTCCAGAGTATGCAACACGGCCACCTCACGCCCCGACACGCTACACGTACGAGGGCCCGCCCATCGCTGCTTGCAGCTTTAATATTACATTATATTACCTTATCTAACCAAGGTGTAACTAATTGTAACAACTCAACTGCACTATTTATTTTGTATTTTTGGTTTCACACAATAAGAGTTCTTAGTGTGACAAATATTGTATACATTTCATAGGTGTCATTTATGCTGGGGACGTGTCTCCGTCATGTTTTAAAACATTTGTTAAATATGTTCTGAAAAATGGCTTGCAACAAGAAATGTTAAAAAACAAATGAAAATGTTTTAAAAAAACATGCAATACAGTGTAAATATAGAAGAAAGAAATGTGCATTGTCTAAAAAAAAAGTAACTTGGGCTAAAAAAACAGCTGCTGATTACTGCATTATATATGTTTGAATTGTCACCTGACTTTATATAAAGACAATTCTACCATAAATTGGTGCAGAAAATGTCCCCAGAATGCAGGAAATTAAGTGTTTAATGCTCAAAATTTTCTCACGTAGACCCCTTATTTTTATATTTCAGCATTGAATATTTCATCAAAATAGTGTTAAAAAAACTTCTTGTCTTGTTCTCTTGAACCCAATTTTGTGAATAGTGCATGTGAGCTAAGTGTGTCATCACACCCCTAATCTGAACCCCAATGTCCCCACCACTTTTCAACACAAAGTGACGTCCTTGATTCATTTTATCTTCTCAGACTACAGACACAATCCAAAAAGCTATAGTGTATTAAATATGAATGTGAGTAATAAAATGTTATATTAAATTCAGGTAACTTAATAATAATCTATACTCAATAATAATTTTATTGGGTTTAAAATTCATACAGATTTCCTTTACATTGCAGTGAAGTTGGCATTAAATTTCATCCTAGGTGGTATTAAAAAGGTCTTGAAAAGTCTTAAATTTAACTTTAAGAATCCTGAGGGTAGCCTGACATACAACCTAAAATGACAGAAATCATCTTTAGGGAAAATGTATTTCACAAGTTTGACCCATGTTCCATCCGCGAACATGGAGAGGGCGAGATTTATAACCTATACAGCCACTACGGGTATCCATCTTTATATACAGTCCCGTTTACCCGTTAGTACGCCACAGAAAACAGGACATGGGGGTACAATGTCAACATAGTGGTAAAATAAATTACTAACACAGGGTGAGATTTAAGAGTGTATTGTGGTTAGAGCTAAATGCCTGTGTATAACAAAACACCATTGACAGGTCAAGTGAATGAAATGAAATTAAGCAGCTATTCATTCGGACTGCCAGGCAAAGTAGTAAAACAAAGTAAACTGGGATGGCTATAGCTCAGGGGATAGAGGAAGGTTGTTGGTTCTATACCCAGCTGCTCGTGTGCTGTCCTTCCACTGAAGTATGCCAAATTGCTCGTGATGGTAGCTAGTTACAGTGTGTATGAATGGGTATATGAGAGGCAAAATGATACAGTGCTTTGGGAAAAAAAAGCAATCTCACCCAATCTACATGCAATTTGTTTCGTTAAGTCTGAAAGCTGACCTCACCGAACCTAGCAGTGTTGTCAGTTCACTAGATAGCAGCAATAAAATTGAGAGTTAAATTTTATTGTATCCAATAGACTTGAATAGAATAGAATTATAGCCCCTGAAGTTCCATAAGATGGATTTTTCTATATTGGGCGTACAACTTATTATCTTATGGGAACAAGATAATTATCTTGTGCGCACAAGATAATAATCAAGATAATAACTACATAACATCTTGTGCGGTCAAGATAATTATCTTGTGCATACAAGATAATAACTTGTGGGAACAAGATAAAAAAATATAATCTTATGGGACTTCGGGGGCTCCGTAACGTGATTTTTTCTTTACTTTAAATATAATTTCAGTTGCATTTGACACTTGCCCTGAGAGGATTATTTAACGTAGTCAGTATTCTTTCAGGGGATGATGTCACCCATGTTGGAAAGGAGGGGTGAGTCGGCAGATGATGGTCTGAAATGGCCAAATGGCCTGTCTGTGACCTGCAACACATTGATTCCCATGGTCTACTCGTCAGGGCATCGGAGTTCTGTTGGACAGGAATAGATAAAGACTGACACACCTGCACATTGTTGTTCATTATTCTGAACAGCGAAGGACAGACTGACCTGGGTGACAAACTGCAGGCTGGAGAGGTGCAGGAAATTCCTTCACAGTGAGACAGACAAAACACTTTTTCTACAGTTATCCACCCCAAAACTGTATTACACATATTTGTGTTGTCAACTGTGTCCACAACCCAGCCCTCTGCCGGACCAGTATATTGATTAGTTTAGAGACTCTGAGGAAAGGAGTGGTTAAGGCCACTACTGACTTCGCCAGACGGGTCACCACATAGCAGTGGTGGATCACAGTGAAGCTGGCGGGGCAGGAAACAGGCAGGTGGCTAGCCGCTGAAGCGCTAGCAGGCTAGGAAACAGACAGGATGGCAGGCTGGTGGAAGCTGACTAGTTGGTTGTCAGCAGGCCGAGGAGCAAGGGCAGGGATGTTGATGAAGCTACTTCCCCAAGCAGGTACAGAGTCTCTTAGCCATGGTTTAGCAGAAACCTTCCAACGAGCCAGCGAGAAAATTGCCTCCTTCTGAGTGTCACTGTCAGCTCCCCTCCACAAGGCCTTGAGCTCTACCAGTTCACAAACTAAGTCCACCAGTTCATCAGAAATTGTGACTGCTGGGTCCATATTTTGGTTGTGTTGTACTATCATCACCATCAGATAAGCTGAGTGCAACAGTAGACAAACTGAGGCAATCAAGCATCTGTGGGATGTGCTGGACAAACAAATCTGATCCATGGAAGCCCCTGGATAATATGCTAACATCTTGGTGCCAGATACCACAGCACACCTTCAGAGGTCTAGCGTCCATATCTCGTCAGTTCAGGGCTGTTTTGGCGGCAGGGGGGAGACATAACGCCAATGTTCTGGCTGACTGGTTTATTATCACATTATAGAGCCAAATCTTAGTCCAAAATTTGTTCATTGTGGTCTCCACCAACTCCTGAGGGAAATATGTGGCTTCTAAAAGCTCTATTATGTTTACCAGCTAGTTGCTAACTTTATCTGTCTGCTGTTTGGTGGTAGTATAGCCTACAGTGGCGTTATCAGAGCGTTTTCTGCTGAAGAGAGTGAACCAAAACAAAAAAGTTGAGTTCTTACTATGAGCCACATCTTTCACATCTTCATTGTCATCTGCTAATTTAAAAATATTAATCAACGCAGCATTAAGTCGGACATGTTTCCAGATCTGAAATCTTTTAGTTTCCATCTTGTTGCCTCTAACCAACCAAAGCACAGCAGTAGTATGAACAAAATGTCTTTTCAGCCATCACATGACTGGGCCACACATCCTCCCTCTCTTGACGTGCCCCTCATTAAAGTTGCATTAGTGTGGATTCAACTGCTTCGTACCTCCCAAGTAAAGGAATTTTTCTTCAGACTCTTTCTATCCCCATGTTCAGCAAATGCACATACAATGGATGTCGAAAGACCAGTCTGCTTGGCTAAGGTCAGTTTGACATTTGAATGGCCACTGAAGGTAAAGCAGAATGGATAGTAAGGACTCTGTGAGGGGCCACTTCCCCTTAACTTTTTAATTGAAAACAAATCTGTGACTCACTATGTTTTGCTGTAAGGTCTGACAGAAGGTTTTCATGGCCCAACATTTAGAAGTAGATAATATTAAGACCACTACAGTATTGAAATTCACTGGATACAGGATTTTTAATTCCCAAAGTCCCTGGCTCTTCTACTATCAACTGTCAGATAAAGGCACAAATGTCCCCCCAAAAAAACAATCACAAATAGTTTAAAGAATACACACTTAAAATCACATGTAATTATTCACAGTTGAAGGTCACCATGAAGTTAAAGTTTCTTAAGGGATGTTTTTTCCCTGAACTGAGTCAGCTTGTATTTACTGGCAAGCTGTGTAGCACTCCCACATAATTGATAAAATTAATTACTTGATCACTTTTTGGTATTGGGTCGATGATCAGTAAGTTCAGTTTAATTATAAGGTCAGATAGTTTTGTTGAGGGGTTTTAGCCATGCTAGCAGCATGCTCTATGAAGGTAAATATCAGTCTGAAGGTCTGTCTGTTGGTTGTTGGGTCTACCACTTTGGTCCAGATTAAAATATTTCCAAAAATCATTATATAGATTGCCAGGAAATTTTGTACAGATCTTCATAATCCCCAGAGGATAAATCCTACTGACTGGGGATCCCTCACTTCTCTAGTGCTACCATGAGGTTGACATTTGTGGTTCAGAGAGAAATATCTAGACAACTATTGGATGATTGCCATGAAATATGTTTATTCAGGGGAGCTTCACTGAGAGGAATCCTCTCTTTTGGCTGCGAATGTTTCTTTGCACTACTCATGTCCTGACATTATCATTGTGTACTGTTCTGGGGAATAATACAGAGCATGAGCGAATGCACACAAACTCCAATTAAGTTAACACTGAATCAACTAACTGTTACGACTTGGATTGCGTGGGAAGGAAGTTTACATAAATCAGATAGATTTGGTAAAGAAAAGTTTTTTATTTGTAGGGTAAGAGTGACACAGTAAACTGTAACAGAAAAAGAATGGATGGTGCTTAAACCAGTGAAAACAATATAACCAAAAAGAAATCTCTACTGAGAGAGATGGCGAGCTTAACCTATGCAAAGTAGCAAAAACAACAAACAAATTCAAAACAAAAACACAAAGAGAGCAGCACCCCTAGACCTATTGAAACTAACACAAAACAACTACCCAGATGTAGCAAAATCAGTTTAAAGCTAAACCTGGGCTCTATTTTCATGAACAGGTTTAACATCAATTATCTTAAAATAACACACTCGTGTTTCACAATATTCTCAGACAACCTGACACAGTGAGGCAAACCGATCAATATAAATAACAGCTGCAGTCGCTGTCAATTGCCGACACTCGACTGGAGGAATCCACCACCAGCCGCGCAATCATCGAGCCCAGCCAGACAACATAAGGTCAACGTCATTTGGTCCAGTCCTCGGCAGGCAATCCTACAGCTCGTTAGCGTACAGCAACCTGTACCTTTATTCAAAACAAAGACGGCTACTAATACACAGGGGCCGTAACACTGACAAACATCTTATTCACTGTTTTAGTACTGTTTAATACCATTCTAGCCAGAGTTTGTCAACAGTGATTTTTTGAAAACCAAGAGTTAAATCCGAGTAGGTTAAACACCCTTCAGTACAGGTCACAAATGTTTTGAAGCATGAGTGTTAGCTGTGCCAGGGTCAATTTTTTTAACTTGTTCTTATTTATATTCAGCTGCACGAAGTTCTCGGCCATCCAGCATTTGAGGTCAAGGATGCAGTGGTTAAGTGTATTAATAAAATTGTTGGGGTTAAAGGAGAGGTACAATTGAGTGTCATCTGCATGGGAATGGAAGCTCACACAACAAGAGTTGCAAATGGCTACATTCTGCAACAACCTTTTCTAGAACCTCAGAAAGAAAAGGAAGTTTGGCATGAAAGAGGGTTATTTCAGAAGGGGTTGAACAATTGCATTCTTAAAATAAGCAGGGACCGAACCAGTTGTTACATCCAGATAGGGCTTTAGGGAGCAACCATTTATATAAGGTTGTGAAAGTAAGGATAGGAGACACCTGATGAAAAATTAACTGTGAGATTAATTATCAATAAGCAAAGCCAAAGAAAACCACGGGAGTCATAACTCCGCAAAATGTCAGAATCACAAGAAACTTGTGTACACATGCTCCACCTGACCACGGTCTTTTCAAACTCGAGTCCCCATCTCTGCCGCTGGCCAGCACAACAAAGGAAGGAGATACTGATCCATGGAGGCACCGCCTCCTTTATCCTGTAGCTGAGTGAGCTCAGGTGGGCTCAGTCAGCAGTCGGGCTCACCCAGCACACATGCGGAACCTAGCAATGAGAGGAAGGGGATTGACAACACAAAAATACATGCCCCTCCGTAACACGGCCAATAGTAATTATGGTGAGAATATAGGGACTGACTGATCTTTATACTTCTTTTAGAAATCTCACAGGATGTTGAGAGCACACGAAGACAGCTTAATTTTATTAATGTGTCAAAAGATATTGTGTCAAAGGACTAAAAGAAGGCAGTGGTTTCAAAAGAAATAGAGGAGTAATGTGCATTCTGATGCTAGACCATGTTGACAAAAAATTTTAAAAATTAGAGTTAATTACATTGACAAAAATCCCGGGGTTGTCATTTTTTTCCAATAAGTATATTGTGTTCTGGCATTGACTGTTGTAATAGAATTTCTCATAGAATCTTAAAATGTCAAGGTGAACTGTTAGTTCAGAGGCTTTCCACTTCTGCTCTGCCCTATGACCCTCCCTCTGTAGGGCATGGATGCTGTCAGTTATCCATGGGAGAGAGATTATAGAGTGGTTTTTCTGCTTAAATGGTGGATAGATTGATGGTGCACAGGTGTTATTACAATTAATTAGGACTGTATCAACATCTTGACTTGAGCAAATGTCAATTGAGGAAGACAGGAGAGCATCTGTGACATTAGCTGCAGTGGAAGTATTAAAATGCGAGAGGGTTTGGCTTATTATTGGACAGATTATTTTGGACCACAGGTTTTGAACACAGACACACTAACATCTTTGCATAGCATTGTCTTTTAAAACACTAGAAAAAAGGAAAGGACTAGATCAAGGGTGTCGCCCTTGCATTGAGTGAACCCTTGTGACACTTCTCCTTAAATTAAAACACTAATTAAAAGATAGAAGTTTGGCATTACAATAGAGAGGAGTACTACGGGGGAGCCATGGGGAGCTTAGCTCCCCTTGAGAAGACATCAGCTCCCCTAAAAGCATGATTTGTGATATTTTGGGGGGTCTCTAAAATATTGACAGCATGTTTTTTTGCCTTTAATTTCTATATTTCTCTATCATCAAGTAAAATCAGGAGTGTCAGGCTTCCTCCAGCCAGAGGGAACGATCACCGACGGTCCGCAGCGGGCCAGAAGCTCCGTGATCTCCTGGCCCTGTACGCTCCACTGCCCCACTCCCTCTCCGGTACAAGTTGTGTCGCTAGTACGACAGAGGCTCGCCACAGCGCCACGCAACTTTCTAAATTCTTCCCTCTCACAGGATAAAGAGAGGTCAGGTCTCAAAAATAGCCACAGCTGTTGTGTGAAGCATATATAAATAAATATGATAATAACATAATAAGAAAAAAATGCCTGATACTTTCACAGACAGCCCCCAGCCTACATGCTTGCAGAATTCCAAATTCCCTTTCTTCCACCTGAAATCCACCTGATTGCGAGCTTCTGAATAACCTGACTACTGCTTGTCCGAGTGTAGAAAGAGAGAGTTGTGGGGCATATGCACTGTGGCAGAAACAGTAATGAATGTAATGAAAAGGACAGAAAGTTGTGAACATTTGTCATAAATAAGGAGAAATAAGACAATAAAGGCACTAAAATACGGGAGACTCCCGCAAAAATCAGGAGTGCTAGCAAGTATGAGCTAACTGGAGCAAACCTTTATGGCTCCTTGTTTACTTCCGTAGATGTGGTGCGTGTGACATTGTTTTATTCTTCTGCTGCACATGCAGGTCACTTGCAGGCTGTGGACAGTTCACACTTAAGTCTGATATGCCGCATTTAAACAATAAAGTAAACTGTCAATCTCTTTATGTACCTGAAATTTGTGCAAACGCAAGTAAGCTCAAACAAAATTGACCACAGGCTTTGACCTAAACCATGTACAACCACGCACAGCTGGGTGCAACATAGAATAGTGGAGGAGTCAGGGCGAGCTTTAGTAATGACCAATAAAATAAGTTCTTCTCTTTCCCTTTTAACAGGTAAAGAAAGGGGGGAGAGGCTGAGAGAGAAAAAAGTTCACTTCTGGGAAGCGCCTGAAGTTCCAACATACAAGCAATTTTTAATGCAGGACTATTTTCGGTCTTATCATCCACTGAACTCTGCCTGAGAAGCTGACTTGGAGGGACAGATATACCCTTAGAAGTCAATGTATTTGCAAGGATATTAGTTTAGTGAGACTTAGATTTGACCTGAGCTAAAGCACCTCTGAATTGAGTTATTTATGGGATAGTATGATAATTACTAAGGCCAAATAAGGCTCTGGAATTTTAAGGGCAATGGAAAAAATCTGAAATCAACATATTGAACAATAATAATTACTGTTTTGCATAATCATATAATCAACATAACCACAATGTTTGGCAGAAATTCCAAAAAGGTGATTAATAAAAATAAGGTTACAGTGTTTGATTATTACAAGTAACCGTTAACACAAAATAAGAATAAATGTTTCAACTTTACTGGAAACAATTATACAGAATATATAATATAGTAATATATATACAGTATGCTGATACAATATACAGTACTTCCTATGATAAACCAATCCCTTCAAATAATAATGAGATTATTTGTATTTCTTCTTGATATCACAACATCTCAGATTCCTGGAGGTGCTGCTTTCTGTTATGAAATAACTATGCTTCACTCTACTGTGTGTACAGTACTGTACTGTAAATATTGATAAGCAAACATTGTCTCTGAGCTAAAAAAGCACACATTCTGAGAATTTTACAGATTCTTGGATGAAAGCAAAACAAACCAGACAACCTAATCACAGTGTAAGAAAAGTGAAGACAACAAAACAACATTCTGAGGTCACACCTCCAACATGGTCAGCGCGGCGGCCCAGTCTGTTTACACTTGGAAAGGAAAGACATTTCAAGTGTAACCACAGTCGAAGAATGTGTGTTGATTGCTATCTCACATGTCCCATATACATTGTGAGGGGAGGTATGCCGGTGGGTTTTCTAGTTAAATGGTAACAGCTGTTTCTGAGTGATGTGTTTGATGAAGGTCGAGAGAGCAGTCTGCTTTTATTTACTTTGGCCAAAGCCTTGGAAGGGGAATACATCAAACGGACGCAGTCAGTCGCCAGGCCCAGCGGTCAAACATTCTTTGGTTTCCTGCAGCAAAACATGGCATGCTACCCTGGGCTTTCAGTTTCGGTGGGAAAGACCCAGGTTGTGTTGGGCACCGCAGGACGCACAGCTGGGATTTTACAGGTCAGCACATTTCAGCTGCAGGCTTTACATCCGATTATGGGAGGGAAAAGAAAACAAAATAGAATTACCTCACGCTGAGAATGTGTTTACAGGCTGCTGGTTATTTTCACACTTCACAGACTGCATAGTTGTTTTTTAGTCCTCACTCAGTGTGGTTATATGCACTTAAATAACAGGTTACATTCAGATTTCTAACGTTCTAATCAGTGTCACAGTGACAGCAGTGCAGTTGTTGCAAAATAAATCACATCAATTGCATCCTTGTATTCAAAGTAATATATAGTAAAGTCCACCTAACTGAAACTGACACAATGTGGGCTCTATAATTCTGAATAACAAAAACTTCATTCAAGTGTCCTACATTAAAAAAAACTCCTGATGTTCTGCAATTGAGTACACTTTTGGTTGGGCTTTTGAAATGCTATATGAAGGGTGTGATAGCATAGATTTCCGGTAATCACAGTAAAACCAGGTATAGCACTGATGTCTTAGGGCCAGTGCATACTACACAATTTTTTCCATCTGCCTGTCAAGACAGATTTCTTTGATCAGAGACAAAAACCTTTCAGTCGGCACGACAGCTGCACTTGTGCCAGTCATAAGCAGTCCTTTAGTTTGATTGATTCCGAAATAGGTCCTGAACACATCATGGGCTCTCCCAGCTGTGCAGTTTGTGTGTGCCAGTGTACCATGTGAGTGTAGCGGCATACTTGAGTTGACTGCCTTAACCTGCTTGCAGGCTACACTTGTTGTGTCTCCTTCTTCACCTCAGTGCTTTCTCACCCTCACAACTTATACAGTGGTGGAACTGATCAGGGATCAAGAAAGTCTTACAATAGCACGTTGCGTCTCCTGTGTGACTGAAAGTTTTGAAATCGCTGGAGCTGCCTTCTTGCTTAGGCTTTAATGAAGCAGGGAGAATGGCAGTTAATTTCAGTGTTATTTCAGTGTAGCCCCATCTCTGTTATCACAGCGGATAGACTCAATGGGCAGTTCCACAGAGTGCCTACTGATGCAGTTATACTTATGAAGATTACCTATGCATTGGAGAGATGGATGCATTTATGGCTCGAAGGCAAGAAGTTTTGGTCTGCCTAAAAAGGTAATTTGAAAACTAAGATTTCAAAACATCTGTAATGCCACTTGGTTACATTTTCACTTGGCTTTGTTGATATCTGATTACTATTCGATCATTCCAAGATGCATGATGTCTGTGGAACTGGGGTGTAAGTTGATGTCCAACACTTGTGTCTGTAAGGAGAAATTGTGCTCTGTCACTAAAAGGCCTGTCCTCTCACATATCAAATCAAATGACATGACAAATCAAAATCCTATATTGCCAAAACAGTACAGGAAATAATTAACATTGACAGATGATCACTAATATTACTAAAATAAGTAACTCATGCTTCCAAAATAAGGTCACGGTTAAGCGAGGAAGTAACCTGCAGCACATAAACACTGATATTACAGTAACCTGGTTACTACAATGCATTTGAAAGTCTTGTTCAATTTCCTGCATAATCAGATGAACTCTTTTAAGTCCCTTCTTAAAAACATACTTTTATAGGAGAGCCTTTCCCGATCTTATTTGACTTTATTTTATCCCTTTTATTTTATTCTATTTTACTAATTTTATATTTATCTTAAACGTGTATTTTAGTCTTTTCAATGTTTTCTTGCTTTTATCTTGTATTGTTTTTGTATTATTGTCTTTTGGGTATTATTGTCTTTACACTTGTTAAAGCACTTTGTAATTTGAAAAGTGCTCTACAAATAAAGATAATATTAATATTATTATGTCGCCCAATAAACTGTTTTCTTGTGTGTATGTGTATCAGAGTAGGTGTCCCTATCAACTACATCAATCTCTAATTCAGAACATTTTTTGAACATGTTATTCTCCAGATTGGACGGGTTAATCTAATACTTGAATGACTGATCCATTGTAATGAGTGGCACATTGGAGGCACTTTAAAACACATACTCCCCAGCGCCGTTCATCTTTGAGGTTGTTAACTAATGCACACTACAATCTCTAGAGCTGGAAGTCATGCACAGGGGAAGCTGAAGTATCCGTGTTAATCATGTTTTTAGAATTAAGTGCACCATTATTAATGTTAAATTATCAGAGGTGCTCTGTTACTGTGGGAGGAGTTTTAGTTTAAAGTAGGATCTGTGGTCAGAGTAACTTTCATTTAAAAATGTGTTTCCTGCAGTGCAGGATACAGCCATCAGTTGACTTTTTTGGAAGATTCCAAAACAAACAAGTATACTGTGATTATGTTCAGCACCCTCCATTTGTCTGTCTGTAATATTGTGCTGTACAGTATGTCCCGCCTCAGCCTACACACTGTAATGACCAACTGCCTGAAATTTTTAACATATCTGTGGTGCCAATGGTTGTGCTATTCTGAGAGGATTTTTTTGTTAGTGACAGGATATCCATTAGAATTGAATATTATATCATAAAGTAAGCTGTGGCAGTTTTAGGGGGGAGCCAACAGCGGCCAGTGCCCCTGTAACACAGACCTTGGACTCCCCTATGGCCCCCTCACTGAACGAAAAGTCTACAGCAGCCCTATTGAATTGGCAGCTGCAGTCCACATCCAGCCCGGAAGCAACCTCCATGTGGCCCAGCACATAATGTAATATATGACAACAAAAGTAAACTCCATGTATAGTGAATGGAAGCTAAAGAGTGAGCTATAGGCCTAGTGTTTCCTTTGTTGAGTTTCATATGTGCTGTACCGATCTCCGCCAATCAAGGCTCAACATAACTGTCCGACCTGCAGCCTCTCTCTATGACGCTTTGAGATGAGAATGCGTTGCTCTACCAGCAGCAGCAGAGGGAGAACAGGAGGAGGACAGGAGGGTTCTTTCTAAACTTCACTCATATGTTGATGTCAGGAATATGATTTATTTTACTGACATTTTAGATTTAGTCCCAGTGAGATATTAGTGACTTTGCTGTTGTAAATTCTGTTGCTGCTTTAGAAACAAAATTTAGTTAATAAAAAATGTTAAATTATTTTTTTTAATAATATATGCAATTATTTATTATTTAATAAATAGGACTGATAAGAGCATCAATAAAGAACTGAACCAATAAGGATAGTGTCAATAAAATCTTAATGATCCCAACTCCTGAGAAAATGTCCGGCCCATCTCTGTCCTGGTTTTAAAATCCGGCCCAAACGAATCTATAATTGAACAACCCTGGTCTACAGTAATCATAGTAATATATCTTCCTTGCGACGAAATGTACATTAAACTGAATGCAGCATTGTAGACAATATTTTCTCCTTGTAATCCATGTTTCCATTGCATGGATAGCCTTTGTATATTCCCGGAAATTGTTCTGATTCCCCTTTCATAAATTATTATCATAACTATTTAATAATGCATTGCATTTAAACAGCACTTTTCATACACAAAAAGCAAGAACAGTAGCCGGTCTTAACAGGCTGGACATGCAGTCTGCCAAAATATGTATCCCCCGTTATAATGCATAGATGATGCCCTACTATGAAGTATTTTGTTTAGGGTATATTTCACATCAGGACTAATAACAGGAGTGAATATGGAGACGTTTGTTGTTTCCTAACAAAAGTTATTGTGGGATACAAAATAAAAACTGGGATCCAAAGAATGTCTCGTACACTAGAGTTTATACTGTTCATTAAGCCTTACAAAGTGTTGCATCAAAGAATATACTGTAACTTAAGCTAAAGTTAACCGGAATGTTGTTTTTATTGTATAATGTAATTTAATAAAACTATAACTAAGTTACTAAAAAGGTCCTGTTACGGAAACAAATAACTGTAAGTTACTGAAACATACTAAAACATTACATTATATACTAAACAAGACAGGTTGAAAGCTTGAACATCGACTTTGTCTCTTTTGTCGTGGATTGAATGGGCCCCTCTGACAAAACAACTGGCCCCAGCCTGGGCCCCTAACAGTATGACAATGGATGCGTTTCAGAAAATGTAAGCAAATATAACCGGCACATATATCTTATTAATACTGTATTATTAGTGTGAAGCCACCTTCTCTCCCCTGCAAAATTTCTATTTCCCTACAGTCCTGACCTCAATCAACCTCACTGCCCCTCTCGAGACTTCTGTAGACTTGACATAACTCCCATCAATAGTAGAGTTATATCGTACACCACACTATCTGAATTAAATGTACTACACATGCATTTTAAAGGGGAGCTCTTTTATTTGACTAATTTAAGGAATTTAGTGAAAAATGGGGGCTCATTGTTTAGACGGCTAAATCTATAATAATTCCACTGGCCACTCTGGTCTTTGACAGAACATCCAGATTACCTGTCTGACCCTGGAGTTAGGTGTATTTCAGTGTTTGAAATTCAGTCAATTTCAGCGGAATCATATTGTGAGGAAGTTATCTTATAATGGCATTTTTTTCAACTTAAAAAATGATCGAAATTAGTTTTTAAAGTTTTAAGCCTTGCTAGTGGCATGGCTCAAAGGATTGCAATGTCTGTCGGTTGGACGATCCATCACAGGTCTACGTTTGGTACTGATAGTCACGCTGCCCACAAGATGAACACCTACTGACTTGGTTGATCCTCTGACTTTTTCTCGAGCACCATCATTATTCAGTACTTAATTAAGAATACTGTTAGTAAAAACATAAAATCATCCATCTCATGTCCAAAAATGCAAATCTTCAGTTAATACAATACAAAATACTTCATAGAACACATTACACGGGCAATAGATTAGCTAAAATGGGTTTCACATCAGAAGTTTGCACACATTGCAATCAAAATTCTACAGATACATACATCCATGCAACCTGGCACTGCACTCCAATCAAACACTTTTGGGAAGAGGTCACACAGTCACTATCCACTATAGTTGGCTGCCACATCCCAATGTCGCCTTCTCTTTGCTTGCTGGGAGACCTCACAATAATCACTGATAAAATTATAAACTCTAAAATACTCCTCATAGCTCTAACCATCGCCAAGAAAACTATCCTCATGAACTGGAAAACTAGAAATAAATTACACATTAACATTTGGAAAAATCTTATAACAGACTTCATTGCAATGGAATATGCAT